>NW_026294562.1:144632027-144954527 GCF_007827085.1 Peromyscus californicus insignis | reverse complement strand
TCTTATTTTCTTTAGGAATGCCTCCCTCTTAACCCTTGTGCTTAAAGTATCATTAATAAACAACAGCTCTGCTCCATACTGGCTCATCTCAAAAATATTTTGTTTAAATCCGAGAACTTCAGTCTAGGTCTTTAAAATATTAAGAACTGTGGTGGTTTGATAATTTACAAAAACGTAAAAAAATAAAAAATAAAAAAACACCACAGACTACAGAGATCCACCAATAATCCACCTCCAGCAACCAACTTTTCACCACTGTCTGGGGCCCCTTAAAACAGTGGTTCTCAACCTTCCTAATGCTGTAATCCTTTAATAGAGTTCCTCATGTTGTGGTGACTCCCAATCACAATGTTATATCATTGCTATTTCATAATTATAATTTTGCTGCTGTTATGAATTGTAATATAAATATCTGATATGATACTCCCAAAGGGGTCATGACCTCCAGGTTGAGAATTACTGCCTTAAAAGGAGGCCCTTGTGGGCTCTAACTCGAGGAGCTAACTGTTTTCTTGAAATGCATCTGATCTCTGCTATTGCTTTGCTTTTGTATACATTTCTTCTGCCATTTTGCACTCTGCTTTCACTTCAATTCTTTGAGTAAGATGCAAGATTCTGGAAACACTCAGTCCAAGCAGTGAGCCCTGGTAACCAAACTCCCCAGGCTGCTGCTATGGGTGGCAATGTAGAAGTATGTCTCTATCCAAGACACAACTAACAGTTGGCGCTTTTTCTTCAGGCAACATTTAGAACCAGGGATCTATGATCTACCAATTCAAATCTTACCAGAGGGCTTAACTGTGTATATCCCTGTCCTCCACCCCAGTGTCTCTTAGTACTTAAAGCTACAGCAATGCCCTAATGACTTGGACTCATTAAACTTCTTTATCTGTGCCTTTCCACAGCATAGACATACTGGAGATGGATTGTTAACAGCTGAAGATTTTCGATGAGTCTGGTGTTGCATGAGCTTCAGGACTCTTCCCTCCACTACCTTGCAGTCTGAGGGACCTCCATAGTGTGTCTCAGTGGGCATTTTGTTTTATCAAACCCACCTCAGATCTTTAAGGTGGTAGAACATTTTATATTGTGTTGGGGTTCGAAACAGAGCTACGGGAGCCCTGGTGGCACAGCCCAAGCTACATTTCTGTGTCGGGTGATGCTGGTCATTCTTAGACACACAGGAACTCTGAAAAGTATCCCTCAGTAAAAGCAATTCACACCTCTAAAGGAAATAGACATTAGTGAAGTAGTTTTGGAGCTGCTCTGAGGTAACCTAAAGTCAGTCATTCAAGAGACATCCTCTGCTAGCAGGACAGACTTTGTTCACAAGTCCCTAGTTTCTCTGATCTTCCCATGGCTTGTCACTGTCTCCTAGAACTCAAATCTAAGGTCCCTTCCTGTAGCCCCAGATGCTACACAAACTTTAGATTTCTGGCCCCTTTCCTAGGAATCCTAGGTATAAACAAATAGTTATAAGGGACTTTCCCCTGATCATCTGATTGTTCACTGTCAACTTATTTCTTACAATTATGGGACCTTGTAAGAGTCAAATATTCCCACATTCCATGTGAACGTGTGACTAACCTGAGCCCCATTCTGAGTCTTAATGATGCAGCCCTATGGTCTTATGGAAGCCGGAAGGAACTCCCAGTAAATATGAAGCAGCTTAACAGAAACATGGGAAATGTCAGGAAATGGCAAGCAAGGTCATCTGGGAAGTTCTGACTATAAGCACATGTACCACTTCATATATATGCAAGAACACTAGGTACTGTGAGGTGTGGGGGCTGTTTATAGATCTATTGCCTTTCATGGGTGTTAAGGGTCAATGTCATGCAGTCATATATCTTTGTCCTAAAGCAGAATTGCCCCCCTCCTTTCCCCTTAACTGGGTTGACAGGCAACTGATAAGTTATTCATCTTTGTGGTGTTCCTTTTCCGCTGTGGTTCACTGACTGCTGTACACATAAACTGTTTTTCTCCAAGTTCAGCCTCAGGAAGATACAATTTCCACCCACATCTAGCTTCCCACATAACATTTTTAAGAAACAAATCTAAATTGAAGTATGAATAATCTTACAAATATATTGAGTCATGTAGAACAAATTTCAAAGTCATAGAGGGATGCCCAAGCAATGGCCTTCAGTCATCTGTGAGAATGGGAATCAAAGAAGGATATCCCAGGAAGCCCTTAGTTACCATTGAGATAAAAAAAAATCACAGAAAGTTGTTGCTAGTCATCTGTGTGCACTATTATCACAGAGAAGTATGCTAGCAATATCCATAGTCGTCTATGAGCACTGAAATCACAAAAGGTGTACTCCAA
The DNA here is from genome assembly GCF_007827085.1 of Peromyscus californicus insignis. Lineage (NCBI taxonomy): Eukaryota > Metazoa > Chordata > Mammalia > Rodentia > Cricetidae > Peromyscus > Peromyscus californicus. The sequence continues at coordinate 144,952,198 of NW_026294562.1, read as the reverse complement.
TGAAACCCTGGTCACCTTTAAGATCCCGAATCACAGAAGGATACTCAAGCAACAGCCTCCAGTCCTCTGTGAGCACCAGAATCACAAAGGTATGTCTCAAGAACAACTTTAGACATCTATGAGCAATGGAAGCACAGATGGATGCCTGAGCAACATCCACAATCTATGAGAACCAGATTACAGAGAGATAACCCCATCAAGAACCCCTAGTCTTCTGCAGGAACCTGAATACGAAGAGATGATTCAGCAACAGCCGCAGTCACCTGAAAGAGTCGGATTCATAGAGGGATACCTCAGAAATACCTGCTAGTCTTCTGTGGGAACCAGAATTGCCAACGGATACTGAACAACAGCCCTAGTTATCTGCAAGAACCATAATCACTGACGGATACCCCAATAACCAGTCTAGTTATCTGTGAGAAGGTAACCACTGAAGTATACCCCAGCCACAGCCCTGTCTCTGTGAGAATGTCATCAATGAATGATACTCCAGCCACAGCCTTGGTCTCTGTGAGAATGTCATCACTGAGAGACACCCCAGCCACAGCCCTGGTCTCTGTGAGAATGTCATCACTGAAAGACACCCCAGCTACAGCTCTGGTCTCTGTGAGAATGCCATCACTGAGAGACACCCCAGCCACAGCCTTGGTCTCTGTGAGAATGCCATCACTGAGAGACACCCCAGCCACAGCCCTAGTCATATGTGAGAATGCCATCACTGAGAGACACCCCAGACACAGCCCTGTTCTCTGGAAGAACATAATCACTGAAATGTGTGGCAGCAATAAACCTAGTTGTCTTTGAGGATATGAAGATTCATTGGGCTGTGGCACTTCTGTTAGGGAAGTCTGGTTCTAGATTTCTGTTTCTCAGCATTGAGCAGAACATCTTTGACACAAGAATGCAGACATGACCTCACCTGTTTCTAGTGCTCGACTTAGCAAAGTCTGCAGAAAATTGCTCTTTTTAAATTTCTTACAACATACCCCAGAACTGAAATTTGAATTTTTATGTTGGTTTCTAACATACATGATGTCTGGACCTCTATGTTGGCCTCTTGCAGTTAAAACACTCGAATTTCTCATGGTTATACAGATATCTTCCAGGTCATCATATTGTGGTGAGGAGTAGGGTAGAGAATGAGGAACTGAGATAATCAGTACATGAAAGAACTGTCAGTAAAAAGAGTAGGATTTCTTTCCACATAGCGCATGCCTGCTAAACATACATACTATGTATATGAACCAAAGTCCTCTAGTGATGTCCTGATAAAATGCCCAATCTTTTGAGAAACATTGGCATTGAGTCTTTGACCTTTTTCCAGCTCTGGTCTATAAAGTGCAATTTTTCCTTAATAGATTATTTTGTCTTCTATTACTATATATGCATCTATTTACATTTTTGTTCAAAGACCCAAGAACCTGGAAGTCTCACTGAACCCTGATAAACACCTGTAACTATGAATAGAAAATGGACCAAACATTCGCTTCTCAGAGCAAACGAGGTCAGCCAAGTGGGCATTTTGAGGATGCACAGGTCAAAGGATGTTTCTCCAGACTACACCAATATTGCCCCTTCTCTCATGTAGCCCCTCCCCTTGGCTGTTTCTTGATGGGTGGTCCATGGCTAAATTATACCCACCATGGGGAAGAACAAACATTCTAGTTGCTGCACTCCAGGAAGCTTCTCCCAGGTCTCAGCTGTATGACAGATGCACCTTTCAAAATGCTTTGTAATGATAATATCACTCACAAGAGAAATCCATTGCACAAGGGTCACAATTCATTAACAAGACAAGCCGTAAAGTCTGATAAAGATTTCACTGCTAATTAGGCTAAAAACATCCTCAAAGAAATATCAACTTAGTAACTGAAGGAGTCCAACCTCACTACCAATGGGCTCCAGGTTGAAAAATGCATCCTCTCCTTTCCAGGATTAAGGTCAGACTTAGGTGAGGGAAAGGAAGAGAAGGAGGAGGAGAAACCTGTGCAGCTCGCTTACTATGGAGCTAGGTTTAAAATTTATTAACATATTCAATTCTTGTTGCAACCCTAGGAAGAAGCCTAGGATGGCTTACAATTTATAGATGAGACAAGTTTAGAGATGCAAATTAGACGAACAAAGGCCACTGAGCATGTGAGTGGCTCAAGTAAGTGGATTGGTCCCCTGAAATCCATGGCTGCAGAGTCACATGCTTGCTTACAGGGTGATGGCCATCTTTGGGAACTTCTTCAGGAAGAATGTAGCAACCATGCTTGTGGCTATATGAGGCTTGGTTTTGTGAAATAATATACCTTTTAGCTCATTGTTCTACCAACAGCATACTTCTGGAGCTAGACAGTAGAGAAGTGGCTGATTGCAGAGGACCTGTGCGCTCCTTCAATGCTTATCTCTTCCAGTTAATGGGAGAGCAAAGAAAAGGGAGGCAGGGAGGCTGTCTTCATTACTATTCTACTGCAGTGGAGACACCATGACCAAGGCTTCTGATAGAAAAAAAGGAGTCAATTGGGGACTCAGTTCCAGAGGGTAAGTCCATGATCACCATGGTGGGAAGTATGGCGGCAAGAAGGCAGGCATGGTTTAGGGCAGTAGCTGAGAGCTCATATCTAGATCCACATGCAGGAGGCAGAGGGAGAACTAACTGGGAATGGTGAGGGCTTCTGTTACAGCTCTCTAGAGCTCTTTCCACTTCTATGCTTCCCTGAACAGCAAAGAGCTGATTTATAGAATGTCAGAGGAAAAAACATCATAATTAAAACTGAAATAACTTTGCATATGTAGGTAGTTATGAAATATAACAGTTGACAGAATATGCATTTCACATTGTATGCAATCATTTCTCAGTTATATAAGACATCACAGCACTTAACTGGGACAAAATTTAAACTCAATCTTTTCTTATTGTTATTTTCATAAGCTGTGCAAGAGCTGTCTTATGTAGCCATTCCCCAGACCTAAACTTTCCTTTATCTATCAATGTCTTGGTTCAGGGCCCCTTAGCTCATGATTTCAATAGGTTCTGATATATATTGTTAAAACAAACAAACAAACAAAAAAACATTACCAACTCTGGTTCCTTGAGTTCCGTATGCCAATATAGAATGAATGTCCATGTCCCCAATACAGCCCTGCTTTACATTATGTACTTATCACTTGTGAGTCTCTGAGTTCCATCCCCAAGCACAAACATATGTAAATAAATAAAATCCTTATGGCCCCCAAGATGGTGGTGTATGGAGGTAGGGATATGGAGAAAGAACTGGGTATTAAGGCATAGTCTTCCTGCTGGGATTAATGTCTGGCAAAGCAGAAAGGAGAGGTGGGAGACCCTCTGTTGGTCATGTGCAGACATAGCAAGGTGACCTCTACAAACCAAAAGTCAGCCTGCATCTAGCCCAAACAGGCTGACACACTGATATTGAACTTCTGACTCGGGAATGATGGAAAATTCAGGTTTGCTGCCTAAGCTTCCTAGTCCAGGAGGTTTCACTACAGTAGCACAATCCTGTTGACATTTTGCTTACTAGCAAGCATCAATTGTAAAAAGTAATTTAAAAAATGAGTTTGCCAGGCAGCGGTGGCACACACCTTTAATCCCAGCACTCGGGAGGCAGAGCAAGGCGGATCTCTGTGAGTTTGAGGCCAGCCTAGTCTACAGAGTGAGATCCAGGACAGGCACCAAAACTACATGGAGAAACCCTGTCTTGAAAAACCAAAATAAAACCAAACAAACAAACAAACGAATTTAAAGAAAAGGACTGACTAACAGAGAGGTATGTAAGCACAAAGGAAGAGAAAGCCTAGGCCCTGCTCAGCAGCTTTCTTCCCCTACCCTCTTGTTTTACCTTTTGGAGAGGAATGTTTAACCAATGGCAACAGCTTTCACTGATGATGTTCATCAGAAAATCATTTGGATTCATAGAGGAGTTGAGAACAAAATTCACTTGACAAAGGAGAATAACCAATCACCTATCTCTTCCAGGTCTTCTTGTCTATTATCCCCCAAAATAATGGTCAGAGAGTTTCTTAGAACATTTGCACAGTCTTAGACTATAAATGGTGATGTCTCAAATTTCCTTCAAAGCAGGGAATCCTCACTGGTGTATTCTGCTTTTTTCCTTGATCCACTTCATAACAATCTTTATTTTTCACCCCATTCCCATCTTGAATGGCCTCTGGTCACAAGGCCACTGCTTCTCCAGTGAAGCAGGTAAGAGACAGTAGGTAGACTAGATGCATAGATGCATGCCCAAGTACTCAGACTCCACGTACCTCCAGTACTCAGACCCCAACTACCTCCAGTACTAAGATCCCACCTACCTCCAGTACTCAGACTCCACCTACCTCCAGTAAATTTCAGGCAAGCCCCAGGGAGAAAATGGGTCACTTTACGAACATATTCAATTCAATACATAGCTCATTCACTTCCATTTTACTGGGTTATTTTAAGTTTACAGAATCTGCTCTCAATTCATATACCAGGTTGCTAAGCACCATTTCTAAACACATAGACTGAATTATGGCATGCAGTTTATTGTAACAATATTGGATCTTACTGCATCTAACACAGTACAACTGTTATAATAAGGCAGCTAACTGTTTCCATTTTCCCTAGAAAATTAATCTGAAATTGTTCCAATTTTTATAGATTGCTTTCCTTTCACATATTAAAAACTTACTTTCACTTAAACCATAAGAGGTCTGGTGCAATTGATTGTGCAGTTAGTGTTATTGTTTCCTACGATGAATATTTGATATTTGTGTGAGACACTCTTATGAACAGCAGGAAGTCAAGGGAAACATTACAATTTCCCCATAAATAATGTCTATTATGCTAAAAAAAACTAACATAGTTTTCAATGTTCAGAAGATTGGACCATTCTATTTTTCATATAACTGTGGAGTCAGTAAAAAGTAGATATTCTTTGTCTAGTGACCAAAGTATGAAATTGTCATCACATCAAGCAAATGGATTGAGAAAAGAAGGAAATGGCAATGAGTATAACCACTCTATCTTCAGCTCCACACATGAACTCTCAGAATTCCTCAATGGGAACCTTCACTGGTGCTTCTCTTCTTCAAAGACCACTAAAGAAAGACAGTCTGAGAGACAGATTCCAAATGAGCCTGGAGAGGATGGGGCAGGCAGCCACCTGCAAGCCAGGGAGCAACACATGAGAAGACACTGGTCCCGCTGATAGCTCCACACCAGGGGGAAATTATATTCCTTTAAGGAAAAAAAAAATGGCAAGACACCAAATTTCCACTTTCCAACCCCCATTGGAGATGACAACAAGCTCAATGACTTTGGGAAATCACTGCTCACTTCCTCATTGGCTGCAATCTCAGAGTACTAGAGGTAGCTCAGCAAGAAGAAGCTCTTTACCCAAGCATGGGGAGCTGAGCTTGATCCTCAAAACTTGTGAGAAAGTCCAGGCATGGTGCCATGCACATAAATCCCAGCACTGGAGTATGGCAACCCAGGATCCATGGAGTTTATGGGCCATAGTGAGTGAGCCTGTCTCAACAAAACAAAGAGAGGACTCCTAAAGAGCAATACCCAAGGTTGACCTCTGGCTCCAACATATGTGGACATACATGTGTGCACACACACATACATATACCTATTTAAAAGAATAATAAAATAACCTTGGAACTGGACCAATAATCTTCATCTGTCTCTAAACTACTCTTCTAAGTTTTCATCTCACAAAACTTAGAGCAGGTGAACCTCAAAGACTATTCCGAGAAGAAAAAATAAGTTAATCAAGCTGTTTCCAGTATTATCAGAAAAATTCTCTGCCTCATGGATGCCTCTGCAATTGTCTTCCTGAGTGTAGTTACACTTCACTTAACTACATCTTTCTGTTATTCATAAAGCACAGAACACATATAGTTAAGTTCTCATTAAGAATGTTTTACCAAACTGTTCAGAAAAAATGTTTTTTAATATTTCTTCCTTATTTATTTATTTCATTAAGAAAATTTTTCCATTCATTTTACACACTTACCAAAGATCCCCCTCTTCCTTCTCCCCAGCCCCACTCCCAGTTTCCCCCTCCCAACCCACCCCCCACTCCTCCCCACAAGAAGGCAAGGCCTCCCATGGGGAGGCACATCCTATAGAGGCAAGTCCAAGCTCCTCCCCCTGCCTCAAGGCTGCCTGAGGAGTCTCATCATAGGTTGTGGGCTCCAAAAAGTCTGCTCATGCACCAGGGATGGATTCTGATCCTACCACCAGGGGGCCCCCCAGGCAGATCAGGCTGCACAACTGTCTCTCCATATAGAGGGCCTAGCCCAGTCCCACGCAGACTCCATAACCATTGATTCAACTTTCATTGAGTTCCCACTAGGTTGGTTTGGTTGTCTCTGCAGGTTTCCCCATCATGATCTTGATATACTTGCTCATAGAATCCCTCTTCTCTCTCTCTTTGACTGGACTCCTGTAGTTCTGCCTGATGTTTGGTTGTGGATCTCTGCATCTGCTTCCATCAGTCATTGGAGAAAAGTTCTGTGACGACAGTTAGGGTATTCACTGGTCTGGTCACTGGTATAAGCCAGTTCAGTTCAGGCACCCTCTCTACTATTTCTAGTAGTCCAAGCTGGGGTCATCCTTGGAGATTCCTGGGAACTTCCCTAGCACCCGGTTTCTCTCTATCCACATGATGTCTCCCTCTATCATGGTATCTTTCAGAAAAAAAAAATGTTTTAAAAAACAAAATAACTGTATACACGGGTGCATGTGCGTGGGTGTATGTGGGGGATGTATGTGCATATGGTGTGTATGCTTGTGGAGATCAGAGGTCAACCTTGGGTGCTGTTCTTAAGAAGGCACCTGGCTAGTTTTATGAGACAGGATCTCTTGTTACTGTAACTGGCCCAGCATGCTAGGCTAGAAAGCTCGGAGGGTCCACCTGCTCCACCTCTCTGACACTGGGAATTCAAGTGTGAGTCACAACGTGGGGCTTTGTACACGGGTTCTAGGGATCAAACTCAGCATGTATCATGCTTGCAAGGCAAGCATGCCACTGACTGAACTTTTCCCACATCCTCCTACTCCCAACAGAAAAACCAAAGTAAAGTAAAAATGTGCTGTTACATGTGTTTAAACACCTGTACTCACATGCCATCAAGCATGTGCACACATGTGTAAAGGTCAGAGAACAACTTGCAGGAATGGGTTCTCTTCTTCTACCATGCAGCTTCCAGGGATCAAACTCAGCGGTCAGGTTTGGTGGCAAGCAGCTCATTATCCACTGAGCCATCTTGCCAGTACAAAGCCAAAATAACTTTGAATATTCTTTGTTTATCATAAAAGTACATGAAATACCTTCTGTATTGACCTTATACCACCGGTAAGTGTCACTACCACCCTCATCAAAGATGCTTGTATTTACAGCAAATGGAGACCATCTCAGAAAACTTCAACTGGACACAATGCAGAGAGCAGTGCATCTTAGAGAGTCCAGCCCGAATGGAACATCTACAATCCACCTTCTGCACCTAAGTCTCAGGGAACATCACAGAAAAGGAGGCAGGAAGACTGTGAGAGCCAGAGAACCAGGGAATATGCTGCGAGACTGTGTCTCCTAGAAGTGGCCACCTAAACAAGAACTGAACAGTGACATTATCGATAGGCATAATGCAGAAGGGGAGAAATCTCTCCATGATCCTGCCCACAGACAAGAAGCTACCGGCAACTCACGGCTGTTGAGGGAGAAACAGTTAGGCTCTGCCAGGGAAGAGCCCCCTAGTTGGTTATCTCCTACAAAGTAGTCAGTCGTGTGTGTGTATAGCAATTATAATAAAGGAAAACGAGGCCATCAATTAGAGAGAGTGTAGAGGAATGGGAGAGGTTGGAGGGGGAGACATGCAAGGGACTGAAGGGAGGAAATAGAAGGGAGGAGGTGACAAAATTTTAATTTAAAAATATATCTAAAACATGAATATAACACCAATGTGTATATATAGCAGACTTGGATATTTGATGTATCAAGTAGAATACATGTATGAAAGATCTCTTTGTTTCTTAAATTATCTTTAGTGTTAGGAAAACATAGATACATTTAAATGTTTTTAAGTTGGCTTCATCACTTAAAATACTGCCTAAAAACAACACTCACTACTCCAAAAACCAAAACACAGACTCAGGATTTGGCTGCTCAGCAACCCACTACAGAGCACAACCCACTAGAGAGCACAACCCACTAGAGAGCACAACCTACTAGAGAGCACAACCCACTACAGAGCACAACCCACTACAGAGCACAGCCCACTAGAGAGCACAACCCACTAGAGAGCACAACCCTCTACAGAGCACAACCCACTACAGAGCACAACCCACTAGAGAGCACAACCCACTAGAGAGCACAACCTACTAGAAAGCACAACCCACTACAGAGCACAACCCACTAGAGAGCACAACCCACTAGAGAGCACAACCCACTACAGAGCACAACCCACTACAGAGCACAGCCCACTACAGAGCACAGCCCACTACAGAGCACAGTCCACTACAGAGCACAGTCCACTACAGAGCACAGCCCACTACAGAGTACAGCCTACTACAGAGCACAGCCCACTACAGAGCACAGTCCACTCCAGAGCATAGCCCACTAGAGAGCACAGCCCACTACGGAGCACAGTCCACTACAGAGCACTTGCAGCCACTTACTAATGACATGTTACATCACAGCATAGAAACTTTGATTTTTGACTTGTAATATTTATTTTCAAGACACTTTAAGCTTTTTAGGTTTAAGCTATTTGATGGCTTAATGCCCAAAGTGAGAAATAAAAAGTAACATCGTGAAAAGACCTATTAGCAAACACATTAAATCTCAGCATTTTTGTGGGTGGATTGTGATCTCAGTTCAGCCTGGGCTATAGAACAAACATCTTGAACTGAAACAAAACAAACAAACAAACATATAAACAAAGGGGAGGAAGGAAGAACAGGAGAGAGGGACAGAAAGGACACCACAAGTGGAAGCATTATCACAAGGATGGCATGCTGCTGTGCAAGCATGCGCCCCTCACTGGGACCCACTGTCACGTTGGGAGTCTGGTATGCCTGCTTCATTTTGAATCTATCTCCGTTGCTCTGGATTAGACTGCTGCTTGCCTCTGCCTAAGCACACTGGTTACTCAAGGATTGTCTGTCTGACCAACTCCCTCATCCCCTTTACGACTGAAGGCAGACATATGCCATTGCACAAGACCTGCAAATGTATTCTAGGAACAGCAGAGCATCAGAATAGGCCACCTCTCCAAATGAGGTAAATCATAAATGATGGAGAGGCTGACATGTAGAGCAGATGGAGCCATCTCCTGAGAAATAGCTTGTCCCCTCAAGCATAAGGACTTCTTCATGCCATCTTAAATAACTAGAACTGAGACAGTGTTTAACCAGACTACATCCTGCCCAGGACTGTTTAATTGTATATATCATTTACCTTAATTTTTCTTTTATTTAAACCAAACTAAAAGTTCATGGGAGTTCTCCAAAGATAATTTTGGGGTGACATGGCCCCTTTATTTTCCCCTCCTCAATGTGTTGATTAAATCTAATCTCTGTGTTTCATATTCACCAACTCTTTAATTGGTGTATTGGAACCAGTGGCCAAGTCTTGTCTGTGAGGGCTGCTGGAGCTGTGGTTTTTGCCCTAAGACTTTGAGCAACAATCCCAAAAAGGGTGTGATAATGACTTCCTCCTCTTCAAAGGCTGAGGAAATCTATTTGTCCAAAATATAAACAAAGAGTTTAAAAGAAAGCATACAAATCTATACAAATAGAGGTTATACAAGCCAAGCTTCAATTTGCACACAGAATACTTACTTAAAAGGAAAGACAGTTTGTAACACAGAAAACAAGGAGAAAAGTGACAAATAACTACTTAGTCTCCACTTTTAGCACTTGTGAGTGCCTCAGAATTCCTTCTCTGGACTCTGATAATAAAGAGATCAATAACATGAATGGGTAGATGAAACCACTTAAAAGTTAGTTAATCTTCAGATCAAGTTTAGGGAATTGCCATCACACTGCAGTTGGTGTAACTGTAATTTGATTTGATTTGATTTGATTCGGTTTATGGCCAAGCTGGGGAACATGGATCCTCTCCAATGAAAGGCCAAAGATATCCATCACAACGGATATTTAGTTTATACTGAAATGTTTTATTTATCTGTGAAAACACATTAAATGTTCATCCTTTGGGTATAATGATTTCCAAGTCTATGCAAACAGAATCAGAAGCATTAGTTGTGGTATGAGCAGAGCATGCAGCTTATCACCGCTGTGAGAAATAATCTGTTGGAAGCGTGTAATTCTCCACAGAACTGGTCCAGCACCTATTGTCTTTTCCCCAACAACTATAATAGAAAGCTCCCTTAACACTGGGTAAAACTGAATTTCCCATCTCCTTGTCAGAATGTACATGTGTCAAGTTCCTGCACCGACTCACCCTAAAACGATGTTGAAAGTGTAAAATAAACCCCTCCCCCTTAAGTTGCTCATCACAGCCACAGAAAAGAAGCTAAGAGAGTGGCTAAAGTTAAGATGGGAAAGGAAGATCATCACCCCTTCAACTGGGTCCCTGCTACAGTGTAGACATGCTTTCGGTACACTCCTCCACTCCAAGCATATATGGAGTTTAAGTTTGGTTCACAGGACCAACATCTTAGGGTCACCGGAGGGACCAGCAATATGGCTCAGCAGGCTAAAAGCACCTGATGCCATGTCTAAGGATATGTGAGTTTGATCCCGGGACCTCACATGATAGAAGGAGAGAAATGGCTCCCACTAACTGTCCTTCAATCTCTACACACGCACACACACACACACACACACACACACACACACACACACACACACAGAGTCTCACAGACAGACAGACACACACACACACACACACACACACACACACACACACACACACACACAGAGTCTCACAGACAGACAGACAGACAGACAGACACACACACACACACACACACACACACACACACACACACACACCATGGCACTTACACACAGATACATAAGTGTAAAAATAATTTAATGGGCTAAGGTGGTTCTCATGGACTCTGAGTTAATTCTCCACAGAGTGAGTCATTGTAAGAGTTAACAGGAGCCAAAGTCACTTCCTGGCTTCCCATAGAGATGTGATCTTTCCCCTTGCTGCAGGCTGAACCAATGGGATGATGCTTGCATGTGGCCTTTCTACTTCTAAAACTGAGAACTAACCAAATATTTTTTCTTCATAAGGTAGACTAAAGTTTGGAGGAAGATAATACAGCCTTAGCAGACAGAAATCTGCTCTTCTATTTCTTTCTGGTTGACTCTATTTCCTGAACCAAGTTCATTTTCTTATAAGGGATTAAAACAAGAGTGTAAGATAAGACTTTATAACCCAAAGGGCACAGTGCTCAACAACAATCTTCAGGTATACTTCTGTCATCATCTTTCAGAGGGTGGAAAAGTTACAGGCCAGAACTGAGTCTGGGGGCACACCCATTATGATCATCAGGCCCCTGAATCTGACAATAGACCAGGGAGATGTGGACAGCATAGCAGTAGAGGCAATTTATTAAGAACAAAGGCATTCCCCGCATGGAAGGAGGCCAGTGAGCTGGGGAAAAGACTGCAGGTTACAGTCCTTTATAGGTTGTTTAAGTAGCATCACTTTCTCCAGCCTTTGTATATTGAAGCTTTTCTGAGGCATGCTCTGTTTAGTTACATGTAGTCCAGGTTGAGTAGAGTGTCCAGCCAATCACTTCTTTCATAGTTTGATGTGAATCCCCCCCACAACTCCATATTCCTAAGAGGAGTGTCTGGTGGGGCAGAAGAGTCATGGCAGCTGCATCACTCACTCCATGACCTAAACACACTCTCCTTGAAAACAAAGGCCCCCACACTGTGTTTCCGTGCACAAAAATCTGCTAGCTTCTCCAAGGCATTGGGCACTAAGAGGCAGACTGACTTGGGTCAGTAGAGGGTGTGTACCTACTTCTCATGAATAGCCCTGCCATCTTGCCTAGGGTACCTGAGCTCCTGCCTGATTGCAGCCTGGCAGTTGCTCCAGGAGTTAAGCAATAGGACTCCACCACTCCTCCGGAGGAGCACAAGGCTCAGTACCTGTTGCATGCTTGCTATTCTTGATCCACCCACTGCCAACCCTAAGCCTACAGGCCTTAGATGTCTTCGCACTGACTCAGAATTACTTTTCATATATGTCCCCTGCAGCACTCAACATCGCACTGTGTGAAGTTCTCTTCTTGGGGCACCACTGGACCTTCTGCAGCTCTCGGTTACAGCCTTCATCTCTTATTTTTCTGGACTCACACTCACCAATTCAGGCACTAGATTGTATCCATGTCGCTCTTTCCATGCTTGTGCCTGCATTCTGGCTACTTCTAGGGAAAATAAAACACGAGTAGTCCTAAGTTCCCCAACTACCACGGAGTTAGCCAATCAGCCTTAGTCATCGGCTCAAGCCTTTCCTGTGCGCTAAAGATCCATCCAGTAGAGCTCTCTCAGCAGGATATTCCCCTTCAGTTGATCATCCAAGACCCCATTCAACCAGCAAGTCCATGTCGGTGGTATTCTGAGCGCTCCAAGACCATCACAGGTGTCACAAACCTTTTGGGGATGATTCCCAATGCATTTTATCAGACATACCACATCCAACACATCCTTTCCAGGAATTATGACTGATTACATAGCACTGGGTAAACAGGTGAAGGCTCCCACACTTGCTTCTTCATCCCTTCAAGTGGCACACTTGCTTGGTAGATGGACAGTATGACTTCTAAGTCTAGCACTTCACTTAGATTCTTCTAAAGTTAGGAGTAACAGACAGAAGATTTGCAATAAACCTTTATATACACATCAGTGTACTCCAGTGTTAGGAGTAAAGTCTTCAGATTATATAATTTGGCAGAAAGCTGGACCACAAAGTCAAAGAAGCCTCCTTTCCAAAGGGAAGCTGTGATTCTGCTCCACCCATAACATGATCCTGGGAAGGACAGGTGAAGGCAGCTTTCCAATATCACCATTTTTAAATTAAAATTATGAAAGCCTATAACAACCTGACGTTAATAAAACCAGACAAAGAAGAATAAAACATTTGGTTGTTATTGACTTAATAAATGTGTTGTTGGAGATTTTTGCTCTTTTTTTTGGGGGGGGGGCACCCAGCTCCCAAAAAAATCACACATGAAGGCTTATTCTTAATTATCAATGCCCAGCCTTAGCTTGTTTTGGTTTCTTGCCAGCTTTTCTTAATTTATCTCATCTACCTTTTGCCTCTGGCTTTTCCTGTTCTCTTACTTCTGTAAATCTTACTCTTCCTCTGTGGCTTGCTGTGTAGATGGGTGACTGGCCCCTGGAGTGCTTCTCCTTCTCTGGCTTCCAGATCTTCCAATCTCTCCTCCCAGTTTTCACCTTCTATATATACTCTCTGCCTGCCAGCCCTGCCAATCCTTTCTCCTGCCTTGCTATTTACCAGTTCTTTATTAGATTATCAGTTGTTTTACACAGGTACAGTAACACAGGTTCACAGAATTAAACAAATGCAACATAATCAAAAGTAACACACCTTAAAATAGCATTCTACTACATAAATGTGATTGTGTTGGTCAGTTTTCCATAGCTGCTACAAAATAACTTATATAAACTAATTTAAAAAGATGCAAGGATTGTTTGGCTCACGGCTTTTGCAGTTCGAGTCCATGGTCAGTCAGCTCTGTTGTCAGTGGCGAGGCAGAAGGTCATATGATGATAGGTGGAGGACAAGAGCTCAGTGCATGGTGATAGGGAAGGGAAAAAAGAGAAAGAGGTTGGAGTTCCAGTATCCCCTTGAAGGGCACTGACTAATGACTTAATTTCCTCTCCCTAGAGAACCACATGTTCATCCTATTGGCTTTTGGGCCATTGATGATCTGAATTATAGTAGTAGTGGTGGACATACTACTGAGGAAAAAGAGAAAGGTCTTAGTCATCATTCAGCAGAGGGGGTAAGGCTTCCTGGAAGAGAGAACTGACCTGTCATTCATGACTCAGAGTTTAGGTCATTGCCAGAAAAATGTGCAGCTTCTCTGCTGGGAGGAAATGTCACACTGAGTGATTCCTGGAGAAATATCTCGGAAGTGCTTTGTCTCTTGGATGGAAGAGGAGATTCACTAAGCAGTTTTCAAATGCCAATAACTACTCGGTTAGTAATGAGATTACTATGTGGTAATGGTCAATGATTTTTTTTTAAATCACAATACTAAAAGTGGTTATTAGGTTGTAAGATAGTGAATCCTTTTTAAATTTTTTTATTTTTTGAGAACTTTATACATAAGTATTGTATTTATATCATTTCTACCCCTCCATCTCCCCATTCCAACTCCTTCCACATTCCTCTTTCTAACTCTTGACTTTTTCTTCTCTAATCATTATATAATCACACACACACACACACACACACACACACACACACACACACACACACACACACAAACACATACACACACACACATAACTTACTGAGTTGATCTAGTGTTACTCATATGTACATGTGTTTAGGGCTGACCACTTGGGATTGAATAGACTCTCAGTGGTTCCTCTCTAGAGAGAACCTTTTCTCCTTCTCTCTGCAGCCCTGACTTCCTCTAGCTCTTCATCCAGAGATGGGGCCTTGTGAAACTTCTCCCATCCACACTGGCATGTCAGCTGGTGTTGTCACGATACAGTTCTCTAGGCAACTACATTACTGAAATTCCCTGGCGCAGCATCCTAGTTATCTAGAAGACACCATCTCACTACAGGCATCCTGGTCCTCTGCCTCTTACAATCTCTCCTCCCTTTCTTCCACAATGTTCCTAGAGCAGTAGGTGTAGGGGTTGCATCTGTAAATGGACCAATTATGGTGCAGTTGTGGACCTAAGAATGAGTATTCTGAATACAGCTAGACATTATATTGTATGAGGAAAACTGCAGTGGTAGATTCTTCTGTCACAGGTAGTTGGCTAGTATAGTACCAGGCATAAAAATTCCTTCCTACTCAGTGGGCTTTAAGTCCACTCAGACAGTTGTTGGTTGTTGTCTTAGTTACTTTTTTATGGCTGTGGAGAGACATCATCGCTAAAGAAACTTATAAAAGAAAGCATTTAGTTGTAGTGGTACAGTTCCAGGGGGTTAGAACCTGTGACCTTCATGGCAGGGAGCATGGCAGTAAGCAGGCAGGTATGATGCTAGAGCAGAAGTTGAGAGATTACATCCTGTTTCACAAACACAAAGTAGAGAGAAAGCCAACTGAAAATGGTATGGGCTTTTGAAACCTCAAAGCCCACATCTAGTGACATATCTCCTCCAACAAGGTGACTCCTTCTAATCCTTCCCAAAGAGTTCCACACAGAGGACCAACCATTCAAATACAGAATCCTATGGAAGCCATTCTCACTCAGAACACCATATTCTACTCCCTAGCTCCCATAAGCTTGCTGCCATATCATAATGCAAAATGTATTTAGTCCAACTTCAAAAGTCCCCAGTCTTTCACAGGCTCATACTTTAAAATCCAAAGGCAATCTCTAAATTATAAACTCCTACAAAATCAAAACCAAATTACATACTTCCAGCATACAGTGGCACAGAATATACATACCATTCCAAAAGGCAATAATAGAAGAATAGTGAAGAAATACTGAACCTAAGTACAACTGAAAAACTCAACAGGGAAAACTCCAAATTGTGCAGCTCTGTCCAATGTTAAATGCTTGGATAGCTCAGTCCCTCTGGCTTTGATGACTGCAATACACGTCTCTCTCTTTGGCTGGTTCTACTCCTTGCATGTAGCTCCTCTTGGCAGACATCCCAAGACTCTGGCATCTCCAACTTCTTGGGGTCTCCAGCACAATCCAGGATATGCTTTTACAACCTCATGCAATGGCGTCTCTGGAACTTCATGCAGGGATTTCCCTGTCCCATGTCTGGCCTCAGTGACTTTCCTTAACCACAGAGGAAGAATCCATCATCCCTTTACTCTTGTGTAGTTCACGACTCTAATGCCAGAACCACATGGCCAAAGTTGCCAAGTCTAGCTGCTGGCTTGGAGTAGAGTCTGGGACCCTCTTGGTACTATATTTGCATAAGCTTTGATTTGTTGATGATTTCCTTGGTTCCATAAACTTTCCTTTTTACAAGTTGGATATTTAGCTAGAGGAGGTCTTATGCTGAGGGTACCATTTTCTTTATTCCATTTACCATCAGGGCTCCCCCTTTCTCTTTCACCACATGCCATGTTCCAACATTAAATTTGCTGGTACTCTTTTTCTCCTTAAATGGTACATTTTACATTTCTTTTTGCCTTGTTTGCTCACTTTCACTATAGGACCTACATAAGAGTGATCACTAATAACCATGTGAAACAGTCAATATTGTCTTGAAATTTCCTCTGCCAATGAATTCAGTCCAAAACTCTTCAATAGACTTCCAGGGCATAAAGCAACTATATTCTTTGACAAAATTTCACAAGAATGGTCTCTAGTCCAGTTGTTAACATTGTTCCTCTCAAACCTCTTGAGCAGTACCTCCATAGTCCACATTGCTCTCAGCTCTGCTGTCTTACAAGCTCTTATCAGAATGGACTATTAAGCCCCACTCAGAGCCATTTAATCAATCTATTAGTCCAAAGTGCCACAGTCTTTTACATTTCTCCAAAAAACAGAATGGCCAGGCCTGTCACAGCAATATCGCACTTCTGGCACCAACTTTTACTTTAGCTACATTTCTATTGCTATGAAGCAACATCATGACAAAGACAATTCTTATAAAAGAAAGCATTTAATTGGCAGCTTACAGGCAGGTGGTCATGGTGCTGGAACAGTTGCTAAGAGCTTACATCCTAATCCAGAGAGAGAGAGAGAGAGAGAGAGAGAGAGAGAGAGAGAGAGAGAGAGAGAGAGAGAGAGAGAGAGAGAGAGAGAACAAACTAACTGGGAATTGCATGGGCTTTTGAAGTCTCAAAGTTCACCCCTAGTAACACACTTCCTCCAAGGCTACACCCCCTCATC
This sequence comes from Peromyscus californicus insignis, assembly GCF_007827085.1. Taxonomy (NCBI): domain Eukaryota; kingdom Metazoa; phylum Chordata; class Mammalia; order Rodentia; family Cricetidae; genus Peromyscus; species Peromyscus californicus. Next base: position 144,935,140 of record NW_026294562.1, on the reverse strand, counting down.
CTTCCAAACAGCTCCACAAAGCATTAAGTTTTTTAACCTATGGGGGCCATTCTCATTCCAATACCATAATTATCACAAGATGGAGATGCCATTGTTGCACCATGTAGAGATCTTGCCAGGCTGATTATTGTTTTGTTTCACAGGCTTTACAGCTGGGTAGGACTACTGATTGCTTTTCTCCTTTGGCAGCCTGTGTAGCTAGCTCCTTTGAGAACTAGTTCTCAGGCAGGAGGCTTCCAGGTCAACTCCAGCTTCATTACAAGTTCTGTGTCAGACATGAATGTCTTCATCAACAGGATCTTATCATCAAGTTCTACAACCAATGACAGCTTACATTGCATGCAAAGTCTCTTAGACCCACCCTTCCACTCCTGACCAAAACTCAAAGAGAGGATTTCCAGGCCTGGCACTGAAGTTTTTCTTATTCCATGGCTCTTGAGCAAGGACATTATCACTATGTGTGGAGTAATAAAGCATTATTTTTCTCCTATTTTAACTTTTAGTAATGCATTTCTATTAATTTTGTAAGTGGAAAAAAAAGCTTTTAATGTAACTGTTCTCAGATTTACACAGAATATTCAAAACATTTTCATTGTTCATAAGAGAATTTTATTAAGTTGTTTCTATATACTTATATACTATGTACTTATATACTATAACAATACAAATGGAGCCTGGTATGGGAGTATATACACATTCCAGCACTTGGGAGGCAGAGGTAGACTGAGTTTATGAGTTTGAATCTAGTCTAGTTTACAAAGCACATTTCTTCCAGTCAGGAATTATACATATATACATACACATACTTATATATGTATGTATGTAGATACACACACACACACACACACACACACACACACACACACACACATATTGGGGAGTTAGAGAGATGGCTCAACAGTTTAGAGCAACAAGTGCTGGGTTTAATTCCCAGCACCCACATGGTAGTCCATAATCATCTGCAACTCCAGTTCCAATGGATCCAATACCCTCTTCTGACCACTGGGCACACAAGTGATGCACATACATACATGAAGGCAAAACACTCACACATAAAACAAAACAAAAAAGAATAAATGAAAATATCTTAAAAAATGTACTAGACATTGTTATTTTTTCTTTGTTAGGGTTTTTATTGTAGTGATAAAACACCATGGACAAAAGCAAGATGGAAGAAAGGGGTTTAGGTCATCTTACAACTCTCAGGTCATCCTCCATTATCCAGAGAAGTTAGAGCAGTAACTCAAGGCAGGAACTTACACAGAAGCCATGGAGGAATGCTGCATACTGACTTGCTAGTTCAGGGTTTGCTCAGCCTTCTTTCATATACCATCCAAAATCACCTGTCCAGGATGGCACTGCCCACAGTGAACTGGGCCCCCCACATCAATCTTAATCAAGAAAATGCATTACAGATTTACTTATAGGCAGAACTTATGGGGGCATTTTCTCAATTGAGAGACCATCTTCCCAAGTAACTCTAGCTTGTATAAAGTTGACATTAAACTAAACAGGACAGTTATCAAACTATTCATTTTTCATGCTTTTAAAAAGGATAAACCATGACTTTTCATGACTCTAAGTCCAACCTTATGAAAGTAAGTAAGAAATGGCAAAAAGATGCAACCAATGAGAGAAACATGGCAAGTTACCTAAGTAGGCAGCTGTGAGTGTTCAGATCTATGCTGGGCTCTGGGTCTCTAGATAGATGGATTCAAACTGTGTGCAGAGAATCAGTGTGGTGACTTCACGGTTCAGGCACTCTGGAAAGTCAGGATCAGGACAGTGTGGCCACGGCCAAGGTCCTGGACTAGCATATTGGGGACATCACTGTGTATACAGTCAAGGTAGGAGAACTATGGGCTCTGATCTATAAAAGGGCATAGTAAACATCCTAACACGCCCCCCAAAACACACATACACACACACACACACACACACACACACACACACACACACACACACACATGCACACGCACACACACATATAATTACCCTTCAGGGCATCAAGACCTTGGTTGCACTCAAGGGCATGCAGTGCAGATCAAGTTTACACTGGCAGTCCGTGTTCCAGGAATACACCTAGGACAAGTGCTTGCAATGCAAAGATGACACTCTCTACCGATACAGGAAGTAAACACTTTCATTGGGGCTTTTGCTGCAAGTTCCAGCATGAAATTTAAGGGAAAAGGTAAATCTGGTAGGCATCATATTACTGATAATTAAAATAGACACTTAGGCATGCTAATTGCATTCCAGGTAATCTTTTAAGTACTCTGGATTCAGTTGAAAGCATCCATGCAGAGTGCTTCATGAGCTCCATTTTACATGTGGGGGACCTGATACATACAGTGAAAATGCAATCAGGGTCCCTGTCTCTGCAGCTCCTATAGACTTCTTTAATCGTAGCTCCTCGGTTGGGAGGGGAGTGTGATCATGAAACAGAACTCCCAAGTATAATACTAAGAATTCTCCAGCTGAAGAATGAGCTGGATATTTGGGATTAGCTAAACTTCCCTGAGAAGAAAATAAGCCTGGCAGAAAGGGAGATTGAAGGACATCTGCATTTGAAAGGCAGCATTAACAGATTTTTAGAGAGATTTTAGAACCCCACCCCCCCAACCATCTGCTATCCTCAAATCCAATGGAGTCATGCAGCCCATTTAGGACAATCACAAAACTCCAAGTGTCCATCATTACTCCAAAAAGAAGAGGAAACAGCATCGCAGGCATTTGCCATCTCTATAGGCAAGGTCATTTATGAACCCAAGAAACAGAGTTGAAAAGAACATTTTAGGAAGCTAAAATAGGCACAGATTGGTGGCTAAATACACACTGGGGGAAGGAGCAAGGGTGATTTAAACATTCTAGAAACTAGCTACTTGGTATAACCAGACAAAAATTATAGAATTGCCTAGAAATGGCATGGAGGTCCAAGGCTTGATAGATAAGCGTGAGTCTTCCAGAATTCTGTGTGTGCCCAGGAGGAAGTTGTTTCTACGGAGGGGTGAGGTCAGCACCCTAGAACATGGAAATCCTCTGGGTCTCCAGAACTAAGCCTTAGCAGCCACTTACCCCCGTGGTCACTTCTGTTTCATTTCTGTTTTTGTTTCATCATTTGCTCAATGCTTTTTAAAATCATGTGATCAATTGTTGATAAGCTTTGTGATTTAAAGATACCAAGTAAAACAATGCCAACTAAGAACATACCAGAGAGTGGTCTCTGTTCAGCTTCTTCTTCAATCAAATGTAGAGAACAGTCCCATGGTTCTCTGAAGAGCTGTAGGCTTCCCACCAGGGGGCAAGGTGAAGCCTAAATAAAGGTCATGGAAGAAATAAGCCTTCTGTATCTCATAGGAGGCAAGATGTCCTCCATGGCTTCATATGACGTTGGTGATATATTCAATGGAAGGTCTCATCTGCTTATGGCACATTCTGATTCCCTTTAGTGGATCATGGAAGTCTGAGTATGTAGCCTCCCTAGATGTGATTCATTAGATAGTTCTCAATATTTGTTTAATAAAATATCAACAGGAAAGAGAGGGAGGGACAAGAAAAAGATAGATAGATAGATAGATAGATAGATAGATAGATAGATAGATAGACAGATAGATAGATGAGAACAATTTGTGTTTTATGAAGCTGAAGGGTTGAATGATGCCTTACATAAAATGCACTGCCAATGTTTGATCACAGGCTGCTGATGACAAGAACACTTTGGAAACACAGTAGAGTAACCAGTGCCTCTGCTGGTGATGAGCATATCCCAAGAAATACTGCTTAATTATAGAATGCTTAAAGAAGGACTGATTTGGTTGATACATTTGTGAGGAAAATTCTTTGGGACAAGTTCTCACTATGTAGCTCTGGTTGGCCTATAACTCCTAATATAGAGCAGGCTAGCCACAATCTCATAGAGATCCACCTACCTCTGTCTAACGAGTGGTGGGATTAAAGGCAGGCTGTGTCTGGCTTCTGAAAAATCTATCTTAACAAATATTAATCATAGGACAGGGCTTTGTAAACAATGCAAGGATGGGATAGGTAATATGCTCTTTCTATCATCCTATCTTTTCCTGGTTGAGTTTGCAAGGCTACACTGCTGAATTTAAGTGAGAAAAAAAAGGTTATGCCCTCCAGTCAGGGGAGGAAGGGGGCTTCAGTCAATCATGCCTTGGATACTAGGACAGAAAAGACCCTCCCACAGTCCTACTGAGCACTGAGCTTCCAAGTACAGGTTCTTTCCCAGTCTCAGAGACCCTGGCCTTGGCTCCCATCCTCCTTCCTCTGCTGCCCTGGGGTATATTTGCTGTTCACCCTCCTCCTCTCAGCACACATTATAGAAAGAGATAGAATAATCTGACTCATAGGAGGAGCCCCTCTGAGACATGGCCCATGGCAGGCTTCTAGGGTGTGCCCCATAGACAACCCAGGAAGGAGAGAACTGTCAGGCCATCTTCCTGACATTAGATCATCCATACTGCAGAAGGGTTTGCTTTCCCCGCTCCTGTTATCACTTTTATCTTGGCTGGCCTCCAGAGGCCAATGCTGAAGGCTTGTCTGCAGCCTATAGTGCTATCCTAAGGTGGTGCTTAGTGGAAAGATGTTATGCCATTGGGGGTATCCTTGAAGGAGACATTGAGAACACTGACACTTGCTTTCCCTTCCCAGTCACTATAAGAAACAGTATCCATTCCCCACCTCCTCCCACCATGGTGTGCTATATTACTACTGGATCAATAGCAATGCGGTCATGGCCAATGGACAGAAACTCTAAACCATAAGCCTAAACAAGCTTCTCCATTTCAGTTCACTGTCTCCCTCTCCAGAGCAATAGGTCCCTTTGTAGAACACAGTGATGTCTGAATGAATGCCGCCTTATCGTGATACTTGATATTTTCACATTCCCATATGCGCAAGCCCCTGTGTTATGAACAGGAGAGTGATGAAACATTGTCTCCTAATGCCTCTGCCCCCTTTACACCATAGCCTGAAGCATCCTGACGGTCACCAGCCCAGCCAGGTGAAGTCTTTCATTTCTGGAGTCTGAGGTAAAGCCAGGAAGGACATGGAGGTGGGAGCTTGTGTGGAAAGAAATGGGAGGACAGGACTCTTAGCATCGTGATACATACTGGCGGATAAGAAGAGACTAGAGACACCGGTTTCTCAGCTATAGGAGCATAGGTTTCTTGAAATAAACTGATCAAAAGGAAGAAATTTAAAGACTCAAAGATGACATTGGCAGGACAGAAAAGTAACCCAGCACAAGAGCTCGGCTCCACTATTCTTGGAGAACTAGGGCCTGGCAGTTGACTTTCAGGAAGTTGTTCTGAAATCGTGGAGTTCATCTGCTTGAGAAGACCCTGAGGGATGGAGCAGGCTAAGGAGTCTCGCTGTCACTTCCAAAATGCCTGGGCAAGGGCTGTACCTTGCAATGCAGCTGTTACCCACCTTCCTTTCTTGGGCCCAGGTAATTCCACAAGTGAACCTGGCTCAGAGGAGGCAGGGCTGGAGCAGCAGCCTCTGTGACATTCTCTGTCTCTAGCGGGTTTTGCTCATTACAGATCCTTAGCTCTTGCTCTCAATATTTCTCAACACTTATCTTGCTCCTCAGTGTATGGTGGGCCCCGTGGTTTGTGTTTCATGATGTGCTTGCAAGGGGAGCCTGTACCCACATTCATATGAAGTTGTACATAGCTGGTCTCTACCTCTTCACCCCATGGCACCTGTAGCATGGCCAGCTTTTTTGCAACATCTGTAATGTGCTATGCCACCAGTGTGTCACATTAACATGACAAGAAAACAGAGGTATGTGTATAATCTCTTTGACACAGTACATGTTTGTACCAGTGAGCACTCTAAGCTCACGGAGCCAAATGTAAATGTGACTGAAGCCACACATACATCCCTTCTGGAGCCAGCGAGCACAGCTCATGGAAAACACATGCTTAATCTGTACCACCAGCCCCAGTAGCAGGAAGGAGGTAGTCATCAGCCCCAGAGAGGACTGGGATGAGGCTGAACAGAATCCACCTTTGGACTAGGAAAGTCTATGCCACTATAGAGAATACTGCCCACCGTGGACCAGTCACTGAATAGACCATACTTCTGACCCAAGTGACTCAGAACACCCTGTGAGTCATGCCTGAGATGAGTCTATCCTTTTTCTCCCACAAGCTTTGTAAATGTGTTTACAGGCATGGTGGGATGTGAGGAGGGAGCTGAGCGCGAGGGGGACAGCTCAGCAGCATGGGGTCTTGAAATGTGCAGGAAGAGTTAGAGCAGATGAGCAAGAGTGCTTGTAGAATGTCAGCTAAGTCCCAGCATGTGGAAAACTTCATGCTTCTCCTTTTGCCTCCAACTTTACTTGGCCATCCTGCAGCATTGGTGAGGTACATATTCTTCACACGGTGGATCTCAATGGGGCCTAGGCAAACTTCCCACAGCCTGTTTGTGTGGTCAACAAAGTCAGAGTAAGCACCCTGCAGTGAATGGAAGTGAGGAGGTGCATCCTAAGAGCTGTGAGTCATAGGATGCCAGGGTTTCCATGGCATCTTGCCAGGGGCTGGTGCCTCACCTCACTGGAGGTGACTCCTGACTTCTCTCTGCAAAGAATTTTCAAAATGCCAAATCTCAAGCAGACAGGAGGAGTCAGACATAGAATGGGAATTAGCTACAATGCAAGTCTCAAATCAACGCCCGCTGATCATAAGGTTCGTGACATCACTAGGACACACAGGGTTGACCGCACTCCACCTGACCACTGGCCTATCCAGCCACCGCACTAGGCTATGAGAGGAAACCTCACAGAGTCCTCCTATCCTGCCCCCAGGAGATAAACTGGCTTCCAGATGTTAGGTAGATGTGAGGGGATAAAATACCCTATCCTAAACATGTTTCTGCCGCTTAATTTGTTCATTATTAAGAGAAACTGTAGACCCCTGCAGACAGGAATGGCTCTGAAAATCGAAGTATTCAAAAACAAACAATCAACAACAAACCTGTATCAAGCTACATCTATCTACATTCCTAAACAGCAAGGGAACATAGAAGCCTTCCTGTCTGGCCTCTCCTGCTGTACCTAGGTGTCTTAGGGTTTTTATTGCTGTCAAGAGACACCATGACCGTGGCAACTCTTATAAAGAAAACATTTAATTGAGGGTGGCTCGCTTACAGTTTCAGAGGTTCAGTCCATTATGATCATGAAGGGGAGCATGGCAGCAGGCAGGCAGATGTGGTACTGGAACTGAGAGTGCTACATCTTGACTCAGAGGCAAGAGGAAGTTGACTGACTGTCACAGGGAAGGAAGCTTGAGAAAAAGAGACCTCTAAAGCCCACCCCCACAATGATACACTTCCTCCAACAAGGCTACTAGTATACTGCCATGCCCTTTGGGGGCCATTTTCTTTCAAATCACCACAGTCCACTCACTGGCCCCCAAAGGCTTATAGCCATATCATAATGAAAAAATGTATTCAATCCAACTTCAAAAGTCCCCATAGTCTACAACAGTCTCAAACGTCTTTCAAAGTCGAAACTCACTTCTGAAATGCACAGCAATCTCTTAACTGTAATCACCTATAAAAATTAAAATCAAAAAGCAAATCACATACTTCCAACCTATAATGGCACATGATATACATTACCATTTTAAAACATAGGGAAGGAGCACACAGAAATACTGGACCAAAGCAAGACTGAAAACCAGCTGAGCAAATTCCAAACTCTGTATCTCCTCGTCTGATGTCAAAACATTCTTCAGGTCCCCAACTCTGTTCAGCTTTGTTGACAGCAACATACTTCTTTCTCTTGGGCTAGCTCCACTCCCTGCTAGCAGCTCTCCTTGGCAGGTATCCCACAACTCTGGCATCTCTAACATCTTGGGTTCTCCAAGGCAATCCAGGCTTCAACTTCACAGCTTCACGCAATTGCCTCTCAACTAAGCCTCCATTTCAGGGACACCTCTGACACATGCCTGGCCTCAGTGGCTTTATTCCATAACTCCTTTTCTTTCTATCCTTCACTCTAAATCCAGAACCATGTGGGTGAAGCTGCCAAACTCTGATACTAAGTGGAGCTGGAACATGGCACCCTTGTTTAATTACATCTTCACCAGCTTTCTGTTTTACTTCGTTGCCTACACTTGGCTGTCCTTGAACTTGATCTTTAGACCAGGTGGGCCTCAAACTCAGAGATTCTCTGTTGCCTTCCCAGTGCCGGGATTAAAGCATGCGCCACCATACCAGGTTGTAAACTCTTCTCTAATTCCTTTCCACATATTGGAAACTTAGCTGGGTGGGATTTTGCCCTGAGGTCAACTCTCCCTTTATCCCATTTCTAAATCTGTTTATGTCCTCGAACAGAGGATTTAGCTCCATTCCACTTTCCAGTGCCCTTTTCTCCTCAAATATTTTTCCTTTCTCAGCTTTCTCCTCTTCATTATATATCATTAGAGTTAACACTAATATCCACACAAAAGTGTCCACTCTAGGCTGTTTTGAGATTTCTTCTGTGGATGAAACTAATCCAAAACTCTTCACTTTAGCCTCAGGTGACTCTGGACAAGGACGAAGGCAGTCACTTCCTTCACCAAAATGTCACAAGAATGATTTCTAGGCAACACACTAAAATTCTTCTCTGACACCTCACAAGCCAGCTGCCAACATTTCAAATCATCAGCACCATTGTCTTCCATGCTCCTACTAATATGCCCCATTAAGCCATGCTTAAAGCATTCCACTGCTTTCCTAACCCAAAGTCCCAAAGTCCATATTACTCCAAACAAAAGCACGGTCAGACCTATCCCAGCAATTCCCCATTCCTAGTACCAACTTCTATCTTAGTTAGGGTTTCTATTGCTGTGAAGAGACACCATGACCACAGCAACTTTTTTTTTTTTTTTTTGAGACAGGGTTTCTCTGTGTAGTTTTGGTGCCTGTCCTGGAACTCACTCTGTAGACCAGACTGGCCTCTAACTCACAGAGATCTGCCTGCCTCTGCCTCCTGAGTGCTGGGATTAAAGGCGTGTGCCACCACTGCCCAGCCACAGCAACTCTTATAAAGAAAACATTTAATTGAGGGTGGCTCATTTACAGTTTCAGAGGTTCAGTCCATTATGATCATGAAGGGGAGCATGGCGGCATGCAGGGAGATGTGATGCTGGACCTGAGAGTGCTACATCTTGAAGGCAATAGGAAGTTGACTGACTCTCACTGTAGGAAGCTTGAGAAAAGAGACCTCAAAGCCCACCCCCACAGTGACATACTTCCTCCAACAAGCCCACACCTCCTAATAGTACCACTCTCTTTGGGAGCCATTTTCTTTCAAACCACAATGCTAGTAGAGGGAGCCATTTAAGGAAGTAAACACTAGGGAATCTGATTGATAGGAATCTAATAGGGGTGACTGTTGACTGCAGGGACTGTTCCCTAGGAGGTGTCACCTGTATCCAAGACACAGGTGCTGCATACATCTCTCCCCAGACTGGGTCCCAGAATCCCAGCTTCCCATCTCTATGAGCTCTACAGAGGGAAGAGCTATCTTGCCCTCTCTTGAGTCTAATATTACACCAAGTTCTGGATTTTCTTCTCTGACTTGCCGATTGTCAACTTCTTGCACAGACTCAAGCTATCAAATATTCAGAGAAAAGAATAAAGTTAAAACATATACCTATAGTTTCTTCAAATGGCCTCATCTCATTACAGACTGAGACTCAGACATACACTTTAGCAATACCAAAATCTGATTTTAAGAACTAAAGTACTGCTGCATTTTATCCACTAAGTGGCTAGTGACAGACTTTCCTTGGAATAAACGGAACATGGAAATTCTACCTTGGCTGAAACTTACATCCACACTTAGGCTGACAGTAAGAAATCAGCTCTGCATTCCCCAGGGACCAGAAACCAGTCAGAACTGGCTCTGAGAAGTGTCAGAATTGAAGACAATGAAATGGTATAAGATTAAGGTTATAGTAAAAGGTACCTAGCATAAGATCTTTGGAAAAGTCATTTCATTGAATTTGTTCCTCTCAATTTGTACGCAACTGTTAAGCAAAGTTAAAGACTTGCACTGGTCTTAAAAGTGATATATAGTGATATATAAATGAACCACTTCCAGGCCATGAGATCATACTGAACAATGTGATGGACCAGAAAAAAAATTCAGTAAAAAATCAAAGAAGCAACTACAGAAATAACAAGACTCATTCCAGTTGCAGGAGTGAAAGTAAAGAAACTATCCTCTGTGTTAACTCCACAAGAAAGTAACCTTGAAAATAGCAGTGGGCTTTTTGATCAGGCTCTGCTTTCTTCTTTGTCTGTAAAAGATCATCAGAACCCCCTGCCTAGATCATCAGAACCCTCATCTATCTTATTAGGAGCTGCTTGGTGCTTGGCAACATGCACGAGGCTCTTGGTTCGATCCTCAGCAACTCAGGGGTGCAAGATGTGTGCATGGGGGGCGGGGTATACATAGTAGCCAATTTAGTCTTTAAATCATATTTGTGGTCATTTTTTATTTCAAAAAAATCAGGAAACCTCTGTTCATGGTGTGCAACTATCTTTTGCCATGTGCTTCCCAACTTTGGTTACCTGGTAGGTCTGGATGCCTCCTCTGTGGAGAGTTCTTACTCAGATCATATAAGTTTATTGTACACTTTGTTCAAAACGTTTTTTCCTGCAGGACTGTAGTACAAAAAAAGAGAATGATAAAAGCACCATGGAATCAAAACTTTTCAATTAAAATGAGTATGGACATTAACAGGGGCACCAGGTGAATACAATGAGATCTGACCATCCAGTGAATGGATTCCTGCTTTACCATGGATGGACTTCAAAGGCTTTATGTTAATAAAATAAAGCCAGTCCCCCAAACAGAAATACTGTGCAATTCCACAGACAGGAGGAAGAGAGGTTGCCAGGGACTGCCACACTGTGTGATCAGAACAAGATTTCAGTTTTTCGAGATGAAAGAACTTCTCCAGACAAACAGTGGTGACGACTACAAAATATGAATATGATGACCTCCCGACCTTGGTATGGGGCAAGTTGTACATGCATTTTCTAAAAAGTTGTTACAAACAGGTATGGGATTGGGTTAGCTCAGTGATAAGAGCCTTGCCTGGCACAAATGAGGACCTGAGAGCAACACCAAGCACAAGGAAGAAAACAAAGGGGGCAAGAATACAGGAAAGAAGGGAGGGAGGACATAAAGGCTTTCCTTAAAAAATAAAGTAAAATCTCATTATGGCAGCAGAAAACAGCATCCTAAAAAGTGCTAGTATGCAAACATTTTCTATTTTCCAAGGATAACCTTGGTTGTCAGCTTGATCGGATCTGGAATCTAAGAGGCCTCTGGGCACACCTGTGAGGGGTTTTCTTTATTACATTAGTTGAGGCAGGAAGATCCATCCCAGTGTGGGTGGCAGCCAGGATATATGGAGGTGGGAAGGAAAAGGTTTTGCTTTCTGTCTGCCTTCATCTCCCTGGAAGGTCTTTTATGCTGCTGCCACTGGGGCTGCTGCTGCTGCTGCTGCTACTTCTGCTGTGGTGGTGGCGGTGGCTGCTACTGCTGCTTCTACTGCCGTTGCTACTGCTGCTGCTGCAGCCATCCCTGATACCAGAAGCCAGGTTCTCCAGGCTTCTAATGTGGACCAAAGGCCAGCAGCTCTTCCGCAGTCTTAGGCCTTCAGTGACAGATTGGGACTGCTGATGCACAGACTGAGCAGCTATAGGGTGTACAGTATCTCCAGTATAAAGCATATTATTTGACTACTCAGACCGTTACATGTAAGTCAGTCTAATAAATCACTCTTCGATATATTTTGATTCTATCTGTTCTGTTAATCCGGAGACTCCTAAGCAATAAACTATTAGAATTAGAACTTACCCTGTAATGTAAGCTTTCCTTATTTCTCCCCCCCCAAATAGTCAGTGGACTGCAAACAAAGCCAGAATATTAATCTGACATTCGCGCTACTTAACAGGAGATAACAGACTGAAGAGCAGGGACTTGGAGTCAGGTCCTGATACCGAAGGCTTGATGAGTAAGCTAAAGCACATACAGCATGCCAAGGCCCTTGATTTCCTTAGGGATGCAGTCACTGTGCTGTATGTTCCAAAGGTCCTACAGACACGTCTGCTTCTGTAATCACTCTTTTCTCTCCAGGCCCTGGGAATGCATGCTATGTGGAATGACACTGATTTGTTTTCTCTAGGTTTGACCTTAGCTTGAGATAAAAACACATTTTTCTTTCATCCCTGGGGTTTAAGCACCACAGCCTTCTGTTTTGTTCAAAAGAAACTAAGAGCTAGACTTCAGCGGTAATCTGTGTCCCAGAAGAAGTCTTGCCCAAGGTTCCACACCACCAATGGAGCAAAATGCAAAGTCCTATAGATTCTACCATACTTTTCCTGGCTCCCTCTCCTTTACTTCTTTCTGTCTCTCCATTTCCCATGGGCACCTTTCTTTTTATTCCCCCCACACCTCTCTTTTTTCCTTCAGCATGTATATACTAAGGTGCTCAATACTCACCCCTGTACTTCAATGTCAGCTTATATCAGTTAGAATTTAGCTCTCTCGGACAGTGCCCCCCATGCTTAGCTCCATTACAACTTGTCTCCCCTGGCACTGTAGGATAGAAGCTGTACCCTGCAGCTGTCTATCCAGGGGAGACAGCAAACTTCTAGGGAACAACAAGTCAGCCAAGAGCATGTATTTTATTTATTTATTTTTTTTATTCATTTTATATACCAACCACAGATCTCCCTCTCATCCCTCCTCGCTTCTCTCCATCTCCCCCCCCCCCACACCCCAGACCCCTCATCTCCTCCTCCAACAGGGTAAGTTCTCCCATGGGGGGGAGAGCTAAGCCTGGTATATACAGTTGAGGCAGGACCAAGCCCCTCCCTGCTTTATCAGGGGTGAGCAAGGTATCCGACCATAGTAATGGGATCCAGAAAGCCGGCTCATGCACCAGGGATAGATCCTGATCCCACTGCCAGGGGCCCCTCAGACAGACCCAGCTACATAACTGTCTCCCTCAAGGAGGATGCATTTTTAAATGCTTCTTTAGAAAGCAAAGCAGATGCAGTTAGCTAAATAGCAAATAAGAGCTAAAAACACACTTTCTGCCCTATCTGTTTCCTCCAGTCCATATTTGTTTGGATCGATGGACTTATTCCCGAGGAGACACATGGAGAAGGCTGTGTCTATCAGTGGAATGTGGGAGTCACTGGGGTCCACACTTCATCAACTATGGATGAACTACAAAGCTGGAGGCAGCCAAAGGGGAAGGCAAGGCACGCCTTCCATGAAAAATTTAAAAGGAAGTAAATCTGAGGACTTCAACATCTTCTGTGGATGGTGATTTCACAAAAATACACCATGGAGAGTGTATTAGGGTTCCGGTCCAAGCCAAGGTCAACTCTGTGTGTGTGTGTGTGTGTGTGTGTGTGTGTGTGTGTGTGTGTGTGTATGTGTGTATTGCCAGAGATGGAATCCAGGGCCTTACACATGCTCAGCAGATACTTCACCACTGAGTAACACCTGCAGCTCCACCCAGAGTAAAGCTGTGTGGAATACACCACATCACTCACATAGGGGCAAAGGTGGCCTCATCTTAAGGGGGAGCCATACCTGCACCCACCAAGCCTAAAGGACCTACCATTTGGCTCTTCTCTGCAGAACTCTGATTACTTCCTGTAGGGCACACAGGGTTACTCTTTCACCTTCTGGCAGAGCATGGACTCCATGAAGGAAATTGGTCTTTGCTGTACTCAGAGGTATGCCTCCGACAACCATACAAGCACGAACATATGTAGCACACAAATACACACGCATATTCTTGACTTGTAGCCCATAGCAGAAACATGCATAAGAGTCTGTTGTTTTTAGCCAATATGAAACTCCCAAAAGGAGGCCTGTATTTTAAGAGGGAGGAGGTATGAGGCAGTGTTTCTAGCCCACTCATGGGATTCTCTCTCGTATACAGTCAGATGATGTGTGATACAAGTGAAGGCCACCACTTCCCCCATGACCACTGCAGTTAACTCAGTAGCTGTGTTAGCCAACAAACCTCAACTGGACCTGCAGCCAGTGTTTTGTATTTGCAACCACAGGAAGCTGGGATATTGTCATCCCACTTATTTTGGTTTTGTTTGAAGGAGGCAAAGACACTAAACTAGAACAGGAGGAAGGGAAGAAAAGGAGGGAATAGGGAAGATAAGAGCAAATAAGAAACCAGTCAAAATCCTGACGTGACGCATCTTTCTCTTGGTGCTGAAGTCCCCACCCTTTCACTGGGAATACTCATCCCTGACGTCAGGCCCACTGTGTGGAAATCAAGTTCACTCTGGCATTAAAATTGGTTCTAGGCAACTCCTTTCTTGTTGCAATAAGAAGCAAATTTACTTTAAATAAAAGTCAACCAGGATCAAAGTAATATAATGGCTTTCCTAATCATATAGCAAAAGTAAAAGTCTTGTTCTGTGGTTGCTTTGTTAAAATAATTTGGCCTTATTTATCACTAATCATTCTTCTATGCAGATTCACACAGAATTGGATGTTTACTCCTGTGTGCCCCAAGTCCGGCACTGACCTTTGCCCTACGAGAGTCACTTCCTCCAAAGCACACCCAGCGGAGACCAGAAATGTCCACATCAGAGGAAAACCATAGCTGCTCCTGAGGCACTGATTATTTGCAAAGACGATTATGAAAACAGCTTCCCTTTCACTTCATGGGTGAAAGAAGCAATGTCCACATGATCTGTTCAGGACAGAAGCAAGGAGCTAACACCTAGGATTTCAAGTGGCATGCATATTCCTGCCATTCACATAAGCATGCCTATGGAGCATGACTTCATTAAATGACTTGAGATGGGAAGGTCCACCGTGAAGAACTGCATCACCATTCCCTGGACTTGGGTCCTGAGCTGCATAAAAAGGAGAAAGGAAGCTGAACACAGCATTTGCTGCCACCCAACATGATGGGCTGCAACCTCAAACTGTGAGCCACATAAACCCTTTCTCCCAGCAATTGCCTTTGTCAGAATGTTTTATCACATCGAGAGTGGAGGTAACTAAGAAAAAAAAACTTTAAAAAAATTTTAAGAAAAAAAGAGAGAAAATTTGGTATGCATTGTAGAAGCAAAAGCCCTTAATCCTCGGGGTGAATTTACACACAGCTTGAGCAACATAAAAATACAGCCTTTTAATCTGCCCCTCAAACAAACTGAGACCAAGATTGTGCCTGCAGGAATGGGAAGACCCATAAGGAGAGCTCCTGATAGCAGCCAGTGAGAGGTCAGAGCAGACAGCAGTGAGCGTGGACAGACAGGAGTAGGATTCAATATCCAAACAAACCCCTCATTGCTGTGGGATGTTCTGCATGCTGTGAATGTGTTGCTCTGATTGGTTAATAAATAAAAAGCTGATTGGCCAGTAGCCAGGCAGGAAGTATAGGCGGGATAAGCAGACAAGGAGAATTCTGGGAAGAGGAAGGCTGAGTCAGGAGATGCCAGCATGCCGTCCAGGGAGCAGCATGTAATGGCACACAGGTAAAACCACAGAAAATGTGGCGACATATAGATTAACAGAAATGGGCTGAGTATAAGTGCAAGAGTTAGTCAGTAGTAAGCCTGAGCTAATGGTCAAGCAGTTTTAATTAATATTAAGCCTCTGTGTGATTACTTTATAAAAGGCTGTGGGACTGTGGGTTAGAGATTTGTCCAGACCGTGGGCCAGGTGGGACACAGAAAAACTTTCAGCTACACCTCATAAAAAAAAAAAAAAAACTGAAGTAAATCCATACACCAATATTTTATCATGTAAAGTTTCAAAAAAAAATTCTTTTTTTTTTTTTTTTATTAATTTATTTTGCAATACAATTCAGTTCTACATATCAGCCACGGATTCCCTTGTTCTCCCCCCTCCCGTCCCCCTCACCTTCCCCCCAACCCCCCCCCCCCATTCCCATCTCCTCCAGGGCAAAGCCTTCCCCACAGACTGAGGTCAACCTGGTAGACTCAGTCCAGGTAGGTCTAGTCCCCTCCTCCCAGGCCGAGCCAAACAATCCTGCATAGGCCCCAGGTTTCAAACAGCCAACTCATGCAATGAGCACAAGATCTGGTCCCACTGCCTGGATGCCTCCCAAACAGATCAAGCCAATCAACTGTCTCATCCATTCAGAGGGCCTGATCCAGTGGGGACCCCTCAGCCATTGGTTCATAGTTCATGTGTTTCCATTCATTTGGCTATTTGTCCCTGTGCTTTATCCAACCTTGGTCTCAACAATTCTCGCTCATATAAACCCTCCTCATTCTCGCTAATTGGACTCCCAGAGATCCACCCGGGGCCTAGTCATGGATCTCTGCATCCAGATCCCTCAGTAGTTGGATGAGGTTTCTAGCACAACAATTAGGGTGTTTGGCCATCCCATCACCAGAGTAGGTCAGTTCGGGCTGTCTCTCGACCACTGCCAGCAGTCTGTTGTGTGGGTATCTTTGTGGATTTCTGTGGGCCTCTCTAGCACTTTGCTTCTTCCTATTCTCATGTGGTCTTTATTTACCATGGTCTCCTATTCCTTGTTCTCCATCTCTGTTGTTGATCCAGCTGGGATCTCCCGCTCCCCCAAGCTCTCTTTCCCTCAACCCTCGCCTTTCATTACCCCCACTCATGTCCAGGCTGTTCATGTCTTAAAACTAGCCAGTGAGAAATAACGCCCCATAATAGCTGGACTCCGGGCAAATGGCAGGGCACTGCTCCTCTATATATGAATGCAGAAAGGAACCTCTAGAGGCCAGGGCCAGTGCTAAAAGAAAAGACATCCCATAATGATACCTCCAGAGAAAGAATAAAATCATTTCCACACAAAGAAAACAAATTTTCCTTCATGGATTACAGCTGAGATTTAACAGGAAGAAAACCATACCAAAAGGTGTCTTTGAACTTCAGAGGAGCAGTGAAGAGCATGGGAGTGTGTAAGCGTTAAGGTCCAACACAGCTGATATGCCATCTTCTAATGAGCTTTGCGAGTGCTATTTGCTGACTGAGTCATAATACTACCTGGTGTGATGCTTACCGCATGTATAGAAAGTGCCTGAGACAATTATATTCCAAGTGGAAGATGAGTGTAGTGAACTACACAGAAGTGCAGTTTGTACTATCTGTTCCACGTGGGAAAACACAGGGAGAGCTAGAAATTAACTGTGGTCCTTACAGTAACTGAGATGAAAACCAACAAAACAATGTTTAACAGCACCACAAATGATTCACTATGGAACTAGAAGAGTGGCCAAGTAACCTGGGTGAAAACAAATAAACAGGACTGGAAGATTGAGCTGCAGTAAAGAGAAGAGCTGACACGTTAGCAGTTACCTTCATTGTAAATAGTTAGGGCAAAACACCGAACACACCATTTAAAAGAAATTTACCCGACTCTTCCTTTTCTTTCCTCCTCCTCCTCCTCCTCCTCCTCCTCCTCCTCCTCCTCCTCCTCCTTCTTTTTTGAGAGAGGGTCTCATTAAGTAGCCCTTGCTGTCCTGGAATTCACTATATAGACCAGACTGGCCTCAAACTCACAGAGTCCCTCTGCTTCTACCTCCTAAGAGATGGGATTCAGGTGATCTAACTGTATACTTGTTTTTTGTTTTTGTTTTTGTTTTTAATAAGAAATTCACTTCAAATTCAATAACATATGCAGATTAAAATGAAATCTCGAGAAACATGCCATGAAAATGTTGATTTTAGGAATATAGAGGAGTTTCTGTATCACTATCTCATTAAGCAGATTTCAGATAAAAAACTATCAGTGATACACTGGAAAATTAAATGACAATCAGGTACTCATTTCAGGAGAAAAATAATCATCTCAAATGAATATGTCCCCCATAACAGAGCATCAAAGGCATGATCCTGAACTAGCAGGCTTGAAGCAGAGATGTACAGATCCACACTGTGACTATGAACTCAACATACCCGAGCAAGTTGGGTGGACAACCAAGGCCACAGACAAACTGTTCAACAAGACCATGCAACTGCAGGACAGAGGAAGTACTCAAAAAGTCTATGTGGTGTGTCTAACACCCATGAAATACTCACCAAGACTCTAAATAGTTGCGTTATAGAATAAACCTACAAAATTTTAAAGTAACTTGAAACAACCAAATTTGTTTTTTGACCACAATGAAATTAAAAGAATTAAAACAGAGTCAATGGAAAAAAATCTCCACCCATAGGGAAATTAAGCAAGGTACATCTGAAAAAGCCAGCTGATAGCATCCTTCAAACAAAATGCCTTTTTGTGGTGCAGGGAACTGAATCTAGGACCTTGTGCCTTCCACTAAGGTCTGCCACCAGTCCTGAAAGGACGGGGGAAAACAAAACATGTCCAACTGTGTAATGTGTAGCCAAAGGAGTGCTGGGAGACAACTGAACCAAATGCTTATCTTAGAAGAGAGGAAATGCCTCACATTAACAATTTCATCACCAAACTTTTGATAGAAAAGCAAAATAAAATAAAAGCAAGCAAATACTAAGTACCAGACAGAATTTAATGAAACAAATCAGTAAAATAATAGAGAAAAATGTACAAGTCACAAATTGCGTTCCCTGGCCCTACAAATACAAGGAGCAAACCCCAACAAGCAGAACAAGGAAAGGAGAACCTGGTCCCTGCCATCAGGACTGGAGCAGAGGCACCTATATGGACTGTGTAACATTAGGACCAAGGTTGTCAGCCTGTGGGTTGACACCCCTTTGTGAGTAGAAAGGACCCTTTCACAGGGGCTGCATATCAGATACACTGCACATCAAATATTTACATTATGATTCATAACAGTGGCAAAGTTACAGTGATGAAGTAGCAATGAAAATCATTTTCTGGTGGGGGTCAACATCTGTCTGTGAGACCTGGGATTTGAGGACCTTAAAGAATGGGGCAGACTACAGCCTACTGCTGCAGACAACCTTACTTTAGTTTCAGTATACTTTTATATGCAAATGTAATAAGGAAAGCAATGATCCAAAGAAGGCTGTTTGAGTTCAGAATAACATGATCAAAAAATCATGTAAATGAACACCAGTGAGCACATACTAAATATTAACAGAGTAGCCCTTTCCCAAGAACTTTCTCTGGACAGACCAATTTAAACACAGTTGCCTGGCATGCACTATAGATTCTATCTGGGAAAGCAGGAAAGCAAGAGAAGGCCGTGTGCGGATTCAGGGTACACTGAGGACAGCACTCCACACATCCTTTCACCAGACTGGGTTTTATAGCTGTGCTCTGACATCCAACAAGAATAAGCATGTCTTTTAAACTGAATGTAAATGTTTAACATAGAAGGCATGAAGTCACATCCAAGACCAATCCAGGGAACAAAATGCACCTGAGGTAAAAGGCCTCTTTTCCTGGAGACTCTCTCACAGTTCCTCAAGGCATTATACACTGTGTATCTTTCTCTTGATCATGTTCCAACAGATGGGGGTCACCATAACACGAAGAACTCTACTAAAGGGTCTCAGCATTAGGAAGGTTGAGAACCACTGCACTAGGAGAATAATGATAGAGCCGGAAAAAAAATTCAAACAAACGTGCCAATATGAATTGAACCTTAAATGTTCCCCAAAGGCCATGTGCTAAAGTTTTGGTCAGGCACTATGGAGAGATAGTGGAACTTGTGAGAGGTGGGACCCAGGGAAGACATTTGGGTCACTGGGAGTATGCCTTTGAAGGAACTGTGGAGTCCCTGGGTCTCTCTCCTTTCTCTCTGTGCTTCTCGGCTGTGTCTGCAGCATTTGGATGCTCACTAGTATATACTCTCAGCTGCAACACCCTGAGTGGCCAGGCCAGCAACCACAGCCTGGAGCCTCCGAATCCATGAGCCAAACCAACCCTTCTCTGATTCAATTGTTCATCTCAAGATCTTTTTTTTTTTTACCACAGTAATGAAAAGCTGGCAAACACAGTCAATTATAAAGAAATGGATCAGTGTCTCAAAACCTACAAATGAGCAAAATATTAACTTGCGTTAAATAGCTATCCTAAATATTCTAGTAACCGTTAAAGAACTGGTTCTTTGAGAATCACTCACCCAAGCTTGGGTAGCTTCACTAGAGAATTTCACCAAGCAATATGTGAATGAAAATTCCTTGGGGGAGGGGTACTGCACCTGGCAGAGAGCCTTCGCAAGGCTGATTAACTGATGATTGCAGAGCAATGAATAGCCACATGGAGAACATCTCCCAGAGGCCATTTCAGGGTAATATCCATGTGCAAATACATAGAGAATGGATATATTAAGCATATATTAAAGTCATCTGATCGCTACAACAAATTCTTAGTTTGCAGAGGACGGGACAGGATAATGTGGAGTGTTGGTGAACAGTCCTCTCGTTTGCTTAATGTGGCTTCACATTCTACAAACTTATTTTTCCGCTGGGAGTATATATTCACATGGTTCTTTGGAAACTCAAGCATTTGTCTTTTAAATAAGCCAAAGAAGAAAATAATACATGCTTCAGTAACCAAATAAAACACACTTCACCAGTTTTTTTTTTTTTTTTTTTTTTTTGGGTCCACAGTCATTTTGAATTACCTCCTTTCCCCTTTCAAAACAATACTTTAGTTAATTAAATTTGCCGTGTAGCAGAAGAAATCCCAGTGCTTATATCCATGCTGCCTAGTTCAGATGAACACTCCTTCCTTCCTGTGCACGCTTAGCAGGCATCACATCACCATCACTCAGTCCCTCCTCCTCCCTGCTGTCATCTTAGGGCCAGGAGCCACATGGGAACTGCAATGCAAAACCTAATGTTTTGTTTTGTTTCATATTTTTCTTCCCAGTGTGTCTATGGCCCCAGGAGAGCAAGACAATGTTATCCTAGCATCCGGAAATAACACCAGGACTACATATGTATTAAAAAGAAAATGAAACATGTTTGGCATCTACTGCAAACTCGCCTGATCATTTTTTTCTGATTGGCAGTAGGAATAAGTGAAATTGCAGCTGTCACCTAAGGATATTGCAGAAAGTGGAGATGGTAAGTTAAAGGCAAGCCACCACCCGAGGCTCTTCTCGGAAACATGAGCCCATCATTCTTCACAGCAAAGCAAAGCGTCACAGAAGCAGCTGTACTCTTTGCTGGTTGTTTCGGCTGTACATGTAGCTTACCTCTGCTCTAGGACAACAGCCTTTGCTATCAGATGATGGTTTTATTGTTTCCCATGTGGGGGGAGGGGGCTAGCTGCCTGGAGCTTTCTGGGCTAGCAGCAGCTCCTCAGTCAAGTGGGCTGCCCATCAGGCTCTTGAGCCTCTCTCTGTCCTACCTGGCCTGTAGTAGGACCCATTTCATTCACAGGAGTGGCAGATTTAGCTCATGCATTCACTGTGTGAATGCAGGGGTGGGGAGTGGGGGTAGGGGGTAGGGTTCTTGTCTAAGTAGCAGCAGATGTCTCCTGCCATTACTTAAATTCCCTCCCCGCCCCTGCGTTTAACTAGCATTCCAGCTACCACCACATCCTAATTTCTGCTTTAAGGCAGCTACAGAAGAGACTGTTGACGTCTTTTATCATCAACAAAAGGCTGCAATGTCAGATCCAAAGAAAACTGCAATTCCCCAAACTCAAAAAGGCAGTTCATATATCCAGAAATGAGCTCAAGCTGGACTGTAGGATTTCTGGCAATTAGATAAAAGCCAGAATTCCTCAGGAACTCGTGAAAACAGTTCCCATCTGCCAAAAGGACTCTTTTTCCCTTACCTCTGGCAGGAGGGACATAAGGCTCCATTGACACATACCTGTGACAACATATCAAAGCTCATGCTAGCCCCCAGGCCTCTGGGCTCCCTCAGTCCCTACTCACAAGTTCTTGGTACACGTTTCAAAGCCCCTATGCCTTTCTCTAGCCCTTCTCCCCCTCCCCCCCAGCTACTCACCCTTCTTACAACCTGCCTGTTCTCACTGTGCTTGGCTACTGCCATTCTCACTATGCTCTCTCTGCCCTCTGTTGTAGCGGCACTTTTGTTTAAACTGTGAAGATGCATCTTTGCCAAGGGGCCTTCTGATTGGTTTAATAGAAAGCTGGCCAATGGGTAGGCAGGAAGAGGTTAGGTGGAACTTCCAGGGATAGAGAGGACACTGGGAAGAAGAAAAGCAGAGTCTCCAGCCAGATAGGGAGGAAAGAGGATGGACAGTAGGGAGATGAGGTAAGGAGACTCATCGAAGAATGTAGGTTTAAAAATATGGGTTAATTTGAGTTATAAGAACTAGCTAGGGATAAGCCTAAGCTAAGGCTGAGCTTTTATAATTAATAACTCTCTGTGTCCTTATTTGCGGACTGGCGGTTCTGACAAAAAAGTACAACTCTGGTTATCCTCCCTTCTCTCACAGAGAGTCCTGGCCATGTCCACTCTGTTAGTTACATTTGTGTTCAGTCTATTTCTTTTTTATTTTTGTTTATTTTATTTATTTATTTACGTTTTTGAGATTGATTGATTGATTGATTGATTGATTGATTTTTGAGACAGGATGTCTCTGTAAAACAGCCCTGGCTGTCCTGGAACTCATTTTGTAGATCAGGCTGGCCTTGAACTCACAGAGATCTGCCTACCTTTGCCTCCAAAGAGTTGGGATTAAATGCATGTGCCACCACACCTGGCTTTAGTCTATTTCTTTATCTCTCTGCTCTGGACTCTTACAGATGCTTCTGGCTGCTCTCTCTCTTTCTCTCTCTCATATATACAATAAAAACATTCACAGTATCATGCTAGCAGTTTCTTTAGTGTGTCCCCTCACATACAATTTCCCCCTCCCTTTCCTCTATCCAACCCCTACTCTGCCATTCCCCACACTGTCTCAATTTTATGGCCTTGTTTTAAATAATTAATATTGTTTACCCACACGTATACACATAGATGAATAAATATATAAACACAGCCTACTGAGTCCATTAAATGTTGTTCCTATGTGTATGTTTTTAGTGTTGAGCACCTGACATTGGACAGCCACTTAGGGGTCACATTACTGGGAAAGACTGATTCTTCCACTCAGCAAATACATATTTGAATGACTCATAAGACCAGTGAATGAGATTCAGTTCCTTAGACACCAACCTTTCCTTCCGTCCCAGGCAGAAGCCTGCATTTCACCATCAAGTTATGGCCCAGGATAAAGTTGTCTGTCCCAGGCACAGGGTAGCCACTTTGCTGGCCTCCACATTTTACTGGAAATTCATTGTTTAAGCTTCCCAAGTGTCTGGTGAAGTTTAGCTGTGAGAATGTCTTAGCTAGGACCTTAGAATCTGAAAATGGCCAAAAGTGACTTTGCAGTGCTGGATAGGTATTGGATTCAGTGCTACTTACTCAAATTTTACAGAAATTAGCAGGCATTCAGAAAGTATGTGTTTTACAAATGAGTAACCATTTGTAACTGCTAAATCACAGAAGGCATAAAAGAATGCATGCCTCCAGCAGTGTGAGGCAAGTTAAATGTTTAGCCCATGGGGGTAGGGCTTGTATATACATGTGGTGAATTAACATAAGACAAAAACTATGAGAAATTCACTGAAACAGAGGTATTTGAGTCTCCCTTCCAATCCTTGAGTGCTGTGGCTTTGAACAGCTTCACAGAACATAGGCTTCCTTCTGACTGTACCCCAACCTCCACCCACCCAATTACATGCATTAGAATACTCTTTACACAGATCTGCCCTCAAAGCGGAGTCTAGACACAGCTATAAAGAACAAGGGATAGTCAGATGAGATGGGTCTCCGGGCTGAACCCCAAGGATTAAGTCTAGTTTAGAAGGAGAGTGTAGGGGATTTGTTATGAAGTAGAATGGCAGGGGAAACATTGATTCTACTCTCTCTACACACAATATCCCTTCATCCCATGTACTTGGTGGGCAGCTGGCAGATTCAAGAGGGCTCTTCAATCCTGCACAGCAGATTTCTGATTGAAAGATTCCCACCTTTAAACAGAGTAAGTACAGTTAAATAGGACCAAGTCTGGTGGCATTGTCTGTAGTAAAATCACTAGAGTTAATAAGAATGTTTCAGATATTTCAAAATAGGTAGAAAACTTTTTTTCCTCTCTTCAAAAAATTGGTATATTAATTATCCTGATTTGTACATGCTCCAGTGTATATGTGTATATAGACACAACTTTGCACACCAGGAGCATGTACAATGATCTGTGTCAATCATAAATACGTTTTGAAATGTTGGGGGCTCCTAGATTTTATGGTGAGGCATTTATTCATTAAATGAGGTAGTTTCAGTGCTTAAAGACTCCAGGCTTTAACTGCCTGTGGTGGTTTAAAAGAAATTGCCCCCCAAAGGGAGTGCCACTATTCAGAGGTGTGGCCTTGCTGGGTGGGGTAGGTTGTTGAAGGAAGTATGTCACTATGGAGGTGGGCTTTGAGGTTTCATATATGCTCCAGATACCACCCAGTGTCTCAGTCTACTTCCTGCTGCCTGCATATCAACATGCAGCAGCACCATTTCTGCCTGTATTCCACTATGTCCCACCATGATGATAATGGACTGACTCTCTGAACCTGAAGCCACCACCCCAATTAAATGTTCTCCTTTATAACAGTTGTCATAGTCATGGTGTCTCTTCACAGCAATAGGAACTAACTAAGACACTGCCCTTCACCTTATGAAACTGAATGCTATGGTAAATATAAGTAGCACCCAGTGAGACCCTGAAGCACTCACCACAAACAAGCCTGGGCTAAGCATGGTTGACTGGGTCACACCTGAAGCTCTAACTAAACATAGCAGAGACAGCTTCCATGATCACATAGATGTGTGTGCTAGCAGTGACAAATGTGGATGCCCAGAAACTTCAGACAGCACTGGGGAGGACCACACAGGAAATAGAAGAACAAGAGAAAATAAAGTTTGGGGTTTGCATACATTAGGGTTAGAATTAACCATAGTTATACATATACCCAGTGAACATACAGGCTTGCCTTAGCAGCAGGATCCAAAGTGGAATAAAACTGAGGGGGTCAATGAGGACCTAACTGAACACTGCATTGGAAGCACTGAACTTGGTACTGGAGGGAGCAGGCCCAGCTCAGCACAGAGCAGAGAGGCTTGCGATTTCAGAAAAACAGCATTTTTGGGAACACACAGAGCTGCTTCCAGGTGAAAACCCAAGGCTCTAGAGCAGCCAAGAGTGACAATCTGGAGGAAATTTCCAGGTGCTCTTTCTATTTTGTGTCCCTATGTGTCTCCACTCAGCCATTATCTATTTATTCTCTGTTGTTAGAGTTATCATCTAGGCAGTCTTCTGGACTGATGTTAAACACCTTCCCTTAAGCTGTGCTAAGCTTCTTCAGTGGTTTATGTGTTTGTGTGTGTGTGTGTGTGTGTGTGTGTGTGTGTGTGTGTGTGTGTGTGTGTGTAGATGGTGGACAGAGTTTCTACTGACTCCTACTATTCCCAGAGCCAGGCCGACTTCTCAGTGAGCTCCGGGATAAGAAAGTACATATAATGATTACCATTTCCAGTGGAAGCTGGAGGCCATAATATCCAGCAATCAGGCAGTGTGCCAAGGAGGGTAGTCTGGCCACTTGAGCACAAGGAACATGCAAATGTACTCAGTTGAGGTTTAGGTGCATGGAAACAGTAACTTCAGACATTCTATAACACAGAGTAAAAACTGAGATTGATAACTAAGTGAATCTTTCAAAATAGCCAAGAGATATTTTCATTTTCATTTCACAACAGCATTGTTCTCAGACCAAAGAAATGAAAAATTTCTGGAGAGAAAGATGTAGTAGTTACACTGTTCTATACCATACACAGTACACACACGTAGAGAAATGTCACATAGTGATCCACAAATGTATGCAATTCCTATATGCTAAGTTAAAAAAAAAAAGCCCAGCATGATGGTACATGCCTTTAGTCCTAGCACTCAGGAGGCAGAGGCAGACAGATCTCTGTGAGTTTCAGGCTAGCCAGGGATACATGGTGAGACTCTGTCTCAAAAGAAAAAGAATTCTATTACAAGACAGAACTGCTGTGATGCCAGAACCGTGTTCAGCTGCAATTCTGAGAAGATGAACTTAGGGTGAACCATGGGAACAATCTGGAATCACAGGAGAAACACAGTGATTTTATGCACAAGAGGCTGAAATGGAACTCTTTCCACCACTTATATAATTTTAGATATTTTTTCAAAGATCTCTTTTTTGTATGCAGTCTTTTCTACTGTAGCATTAGATACAGATATTAACAAGCCATAAATAAGACTTAATTTCTGAAGATACAATATAAATAAGCAGGCCCCCGATGGGGAAACAGGACCCTGGAGTGCTAGGGCTTATTATTATTGTTGTTGTTGTTGTTATATTCCAGAAGTGGGTGGACACTGAACATTTTCAAACTAGAAAGTGTTCATTTGGGGATCACTTGCTTAAAGTTCGCATGCACTGAAAGAAACTAAAACCTGAATTTCCTAGGGCAAAATGAGCATCAAGGAAGGAAACTATATCTCAAAAACAGTACAGGTTTTATGCAAGGAAGTTATTAGACTGAATGTAAATACTTCAAAACTGGGAGCATTTTTATCCATAAGATGGCAGAAGTCAAGCTACCTTACTTTGAATACAACAATTGTGCTGTTTTATTGGGTACATGATGAATGTAACATGATTGTGCAAGGGAAATTGTTACAACCTGACTCTACAAAGAAAAGGAACAATAGTTTGTTGTTAGACTGTTATGGTACACTATGTTGGGTAGTTTTCACTGTCAATATGACAACTGGTAATCACGGAGTAGAGAGTCTTAATGATAAATTATCTGGTCATGTTGGTCTGTGGGCATGTCCCTATGGGGTTGTCTTAACTGTTAATTAATGTAGGAAGACCCAGGCCACTGTGGGCAGCACCATTCTCTAGGCAAGGGGTCCTGAACAGTATAACACCCTATCTCAAAAAATACAAATACAGCAACAACAACAACAAACAAAAAAGAAAGAAAGAAAAAAAGAAGAAAAGAAAAAGAAACACATTTTATGCATAATATATAATATGTACATATATGCATAAACATGTAAATATAACTTGCTGAGTCTGGACTCCCCTGACCATCAACTCAAAAAGGGGATTTCTCATTCCCGGTACTGGGGTTTTTATTAGACAGTGTATAGCTCTTGTAGGGATTATTGTCAGCCCCAGTGGCTTAACTTCATTTAAACTATTTACATATATGCACACACTTAAATGTATTATATGTAACTTGGGGTAAATAAAAAGTAATTACAGGTCCTTATGGCTTTTCAAACATCCTTAGTGTTATTTTCCCTCCTTCCCCTTCCTTTCTCCTGCAAGGTTTTAAATATACTAAAATTCCCAAGTGGCTAGGGGCATTCCACCATCAGTGTACTGCAGAAAAAAGTCATACAAGGATGGTGGATGCAGACAAAAAGGAGCCCTTATCCCAGGCTGGCAGGAATATAAACTGTGGAAATGAGTATGGAGTGTCCTCAAAAAGAACTAAAAATAGACCCCGCATGAGACTCAACTACATCAGTCCTCTGTATTTATCCAGAGGACTACATGTCAAAACATCACAGATCCCTGCACATCCATGTTCACTGTAGCACTATTCACAAGAGTTAACAGGGTTCTAGAACAAAGGGATGCACAAAGAAATTGTGGCATGACTGCATAATGAGTTCTTTTCAGCCATAAAGAACAAACTCACATAACTCACAAGAAAATGGATACAACTGAAAATACTCATATTAAGTAAACTAAGTCAGCCCCAGAAAGACAAATATCATATATTTCCACTCAGTTATGGTTCTTAGAATACACACACACACACACACACACACACACACACACACACACACACGACATGGCATGAAATAGAAGTGTCTCAGTGAATAAAGGAGACTAACAGAAGGGGGAAGGGTAAGAAGAGGGAAGTAGGTGAGTTTGAGGTGGGCTGTGCTCAAAATGCATAATATACTTGTATAAAATTGTCCTTATATAATCCAATGCCATGAACAATGAAAAACTTAGAGCCAGAGTATTTTTAAAGGGCAGCTGGGACTACTATGTAACCAATTACCTCTCTTTCCACACCATTAATTAAAGACTTGACCTAGGCATGGCTCACAGACATTCTCTGCTTAGTCATGCTTTGGTCAGGCTTCTGACTGACCATCCCCACTTGACCATTTATGTGGGTTTGGAGTTTGTATCATTCTAAAACTCACACTGAAACTAAATCCCCTATACAACTGTGACGGGAGCTAAGAGCATTGGAATGTTTAGTTGTGATCCTCCACCTCATATAGATGGCTCAGGTGACCTTACCAAAGTATCTAAGAGAGGTGGGCTTTCTTCTTTCCACCCCCAGCTCCAGTGTTCCTGCTTTCCCCATGGTGCACTGAGCAGCATCTTGGAACCTGAGACCAGGAAGTTCTCAGCAGACTACAAACCTGCAGTGACCAGATCTTGGATTTTTGGTTTCTGTGCAGTGAAAAACAATATTCTGTTCACAATGTACACTTCTCTTTTTTAAATAAGTTTTTCTTTTATTGAAAATAGATTCTTGGGCTGGAGAGATGTCTCAGTGGTTAAGAGCACTGGCTGCTCTTCCAGAGGAACTAGGTTAAATTCCCAGCACCCATACTGCAGCTCACAACTGTCTGTAACTCCAGTTCCAGGGTATATGATACCCTCACACAGAATATATACAGGCAAAATACCAGTGCATGTTAAAGAAAGAAGAAAGGAAGAAAGGCAGGAAAGAAGGAAGGAAGGAAGGAAGGAAGGAAGGAAGGAAGGAAGGAAGGAAGGAAGGAAGGAAGAAAGGGAGGGAGGAAGGAAGGAAGGAAGGAAGAAGGAAGGGAGGGAGCGAGGGAGCGAGGGAAGGAGGGAGGAAAATAGATTATTTTCTCATATAATATGTCCTCATTATAGTTTCTCCTCTGTCTGCTCTCCCAGTTCCTTCCCACCTCCCCTCCCCTCCGGATCCAGTCCTTTTCTGTCTCTTATTAGAGAATAACAGGCTTCTAAGAGATAACAACCAAACATGACAAAATGAAATATAATAAGATGAAGCAAAAACTATCATATGGAAGCTGGACACAGCACCCCAACAGGAGGAAAAGAGTCCCAAGAGCAGGTCAAAGAGTCAGATTCTCATTTGTTCTCATAGTCAGGAGGCCCATGAAAACACTAAGCTACTAACTATAACATAGATGCAGAGGTCCTGGCTCAGACCCATGTAGGCCCTGTGCTTGCTGCTCTAGTCTCTGTGAACTCATATCCACCCTGCTTAGTTGATTCAGAGGGCCTTGTTCTCCTGTGTCCTCTATTCCCTCTGGCTCTTACAACCTGTCTACCTCCTCTTCTGAGGGATTTCCTGAGTTCCGAGAAGAGGGATTTGAGGGAGACATCCCATATCCAACACTGTGAGGGGTAGGGTAGGCTTTAAGAATTTATCTAAGGAGTGCTGCCTCCAGTGTGACCGCAAGGTCAGCAGTGCACTGACCAGGCTGGTGAGAGACTGTGAAAAGACAAATTCTGGTCCATAGGTGAAGTTTGGGTTTGCTGAGAAAGTTTCTTATGGTTTGTCACCAAGAATGACCTCCAACCAGGCTCCATCCCCTTCAAAAGAACCCTGACTTACAATTGCCCATTAGGTTTACCCCCATATCAAAAAAAGGAAGGAAGGGAAGAAGGAAGGAAGAAAAGAAGGAAAGAAGGAAGGAAGAAAGGCAGGAAAGAAGGAAAGAAGGAAGGAAGGAAGGAAAGAAGGAAGGAAGGAAGGAAAGAAGGAAGGAAGGAAGGAAGGAAGGAAGGAAGGAAGGAAGGAAGGAAGGAAGGAAGGAGAAAAACCCTCTTAAGGTACAGCTCAAGGGGGCTGGCCATGCAGAAGTTCCCTGAGCTCTTATCAGGTAAAGCATAATTCTGCCAGATGGACAAGGTGAACCTGAGTAAGAACAGTTATTAAAGAATAACACTGGTGTATGTGAAAAAAAATTCCAGTGTGGTGGTTTGAATGAAAATGGCCCCATAGGCTCATAGGGAGTGGCACTATTAGGTGTGGCTTTGTTAGAGTAGGTGTGGCCTTGTTGGAGAAAGTGTGTCACTGAGGGGGGTGGGCTTTGAGATTTCAGGAGCTCAGGCCAGACCCAGTGGCTTGCTCTGTCTTTCTGCTGCCTGCTGATCCAGATGTAGAACTCTGGGCTCCTCTTCCAGTACCATGTCTGCCTGTGTGCTGCCATGCTTCCTGTTATGATAATAATGAATGACACTTGTGAACCTGTAAGCCGGCCCCAATTCTATGTTTTCTTTAAATAAGAGCTGCCATGGTCATGGTGTCTCTTCACAGTGATAGTAACCCTAACTGAGACACCAGACAATATCTTTGTAAATCTCCCATCTGCCCAAATGGTCGGATGTGCGGTGTCCTGTCTCTGTTTAAGCTCCTATAAGTGTGACCTGGGAATAGGACCCAAAAGAGATTTAAGGATGACACCATAAGTGGAATGAGTAAGCCACGATGTATGTAAGTGAGTAAAATCCTCTATTCAGGGCCAGTTCCTCTTTGGGCATCAGCTAGAGCCAGCACAATATTATTAAAAAGTTTTATCCTTTATGAATCTGTAAGTGTGTGGAGTGATTTCTCACCGAGGAAGCTTATTAATTCTAGAACACTGTAATAGAGATTCTGAGCTTTGTTGTAACTCACTTTGATGTCCACACCCACATATTTTAAAAAATCTGTGATTTAGAACATCCTTTCGCCCTGTAGCTATAAAAGCTCCCTAATCAGTTATCGCTTTGGAAGATGGCACTTGAGGCCGCATGAATTCACGCTCCCAGCCATGCTCCTCACACTGGCTCCGAAGTCACTGCCTCCTCTCTTTGAGATGGCAGCTGTGTTTTCACATCAACATTCTACAGAAAACATAACTGATTTCAGATGGAAAGAAACCACAAGGAAGAGTAAGTGTAGCTGTTGAACAGCAGCATTACCACTGCTGAGGACTCACTGTTGGGCTTCTAGTCTCGCTGATAAAGGAATTTAAAAATCAGACACAGAAGGGAGCTCCAGGGAGACAATTTATTGGCATTTGAGACTAAACCACTGGGCAGATAGACGGTAATTGTTAGGTCACAAAGTGGGCCCCTAAAACGGCAGTGCTGCCAATATCCTAAGATGACCCCCAGGCCCAAACCATGCCGGATTCCACTGTAGAAACAGAAGGACTATTATAGGTAAACAGAAACTCAGTATCCCTCAGGAATCCCATGATTACTTCCCTTCTCCACCTTCAACAGTCAATACCCTTGAGCAAAGTGCATCTGGTTCCTGATTAACCCAACAGTCTGCATCAAAACAAAGTCCCCACACTAACTCCTGGGGCTGCTCTGGCTGATAGACCTCATAACCTTTGATACCCACCCTCATAAAACTGATAAGGTGTTCCCTCCAGCTGCTGCTGTCTGTTCTTGTGAGTCAGCCTGGCAGTTTGTCCCCCAATAATTGTCTTTTCTACCTACAGAGTGGTCTAGTTCTAGTTTTGTGGCACTTGCTAATGGTAATCTCAGTAGCTGCTCAGAGGAAAGGATGGAGAAGAGGAAGAAAGTTGCCTTTTTGAATTAGGTTCCCAGAAAGCCAGGGTGTTCAGCAAAAGATGTTCCTGAGCACCTGTATGTGGAAGAGGAAGGCTTCAGAGAAAGAATGGGAAGTCCGGGTGTCAGTGAAAGCATGCTTAGGCTTTTGACCAGTATTTAAAAGGGAGAAGAAAAAAGAAAAATACGTTTAGTATGGAGCCATGAACATGAGTTCAGGGGCATCTATGCTCTTGCATCTCCAGACTAAGGATTACACCATAGTCAGAAACGGAAATAGAGACAGTTTGTGAAGAAAGGAAAGAGACTCCTGAAAATAGGAGTGGCCTACTGAGAGAAGAGGCCCACAAATCAGTGGGAGATGAGCTACACAGTACTTCAAGGGCACTTACACAGCCCCCTCATTTCCTGTTTGAGTATGGACTATTAAAGGCTATTGTCAGTATGCTGTGGTGTTATGATGGAGCCCAGGCTCCCAGGCTTTCCCTGCCAATGTCTTTTTTCAAGTGTTAATCCTACTGTTTCCTGTTTCCCTCTCCAGCGCATACTCCCCTACTATAGCTACTGTCCCCACATTGAACTTTCAAATTTCAACAGCAGCACATTTATGGAATGCTTATTCTTGCTAGCTGCAACTCTAGATGCTTATTATCCCTTTTCTTTTGAGTCCTAACAATTGTACATATTTATGGGGTGACACGTGACAATCCAATGCCGCGCACAACATGGGACAAGCAAATCAGGGCAGTAGCATCTCCACCTCTTCAGTGTTCTTTTTTCTGATCATGTTCTTCACATTCTCTGCTTCTTCATAAACTCTCCAACGGTCTGTTGTCGATGGTTGGCATGATGCTGGGGAAGGCTAGCATACATTTTTAGGATTCAGCAGTTCTTTGACTTTGAAAATCCCCACACCAGCCTGCAGAAATAATGCCTTCCAGTCAGGTCAAGCCAGGGCAAGAAGAAGATGGCCCTCGCACCTCTGGGAAGTCTCGTTAACTTGTGGACACAGTGTCTTTCAGTACAAATTGACTGGAAAGTCCAAAGCAGCAGCTAAATTTGTCTTAACACAGTGCTCCCTTGCTCCATTCCTTGAGGCTCATCATCCACCACAGCTACCTGAGCTCATCAGAGTACAGTCTACAGGTCTTCCTGAGCACAAGGGCCTAAGCTTACTCCCTTAGCTTGACTAGCAAGGTCTTGGGAAATGCCAAGCTATTCAGGAGACACTAGTTCATAAAATGAATTGTTAAGGAGCCTTCACTAATATCTTTTTGAGCTCACACAGCTCAGCTCCGTGGCCACTCCAACATCCATTGTACACCAATGTTCTCTGGAGCACAATTGTAGCAAGAGGTAGAGTTCTCAGTATAGAGCTAAATGAAAGGCTGAGGGATTCCTCCTGCTAGCCCTGTCTTTGAGCAACTCCTTGAGTACACTAACATAGTAATGGTTGTGTGATATCGTAAAGTGGCAAAATAAACAAGTAAAATAGTTACAATTTGCATCAAAACAGGTGTGTTTTAGTTATGGTGCTTTGAGACTCACCGATGTCCATAGACAAGAAGGTCCAATAGTAATGCCTTGATGTGCTACTGTTTTTGTGTATAGCTGGGACCAGAAGTCCCTCCAGGCTTTTTATTCCTCTCCAGCCTTTGCCCTAGGCAAACTGCCCTGCCCTGCTGAGGCAGCTCAGAGGCCCCTTAGAGGAACAAAAGCTCCTCTCTATCAATCCTTAGGGGTGAACTAGAAATGTTAAAATCAACAGCTGAGGTATTCATAGCACAAAGGTCAGAAGGCATTGTGGAGGGAAGCCAGGGAAAGCTCCCTCGTAGATGGAGTTTTCCTGCTTGGCCCACAGTCAGGACAAATCTCTCTCAACCGCCAGTCCCGCAGCCTCTCAGACCCAACCAAGTAAACACAGAGACTTATATTGCTTACAAACTGTATGGCCGTGGCAGGCTTCTTGCTAACTGTTCTTACAGCTTAAATTAATCTATTTCCATTAATCTATACCTTGCCACATGGCTCGTGGCTTACCGGCATCTTCACATGCTGTTTGTCATCATGGCGGCTGGCAGTGTCTCTCTGACTCAGTCTTCCACTTCCCAGCTTTATTCTCCTCCTTGTCCCGCCTACACTTCCTGCCTAGCCAATGGCCAATCAGTGTTTTATTTATTGACTAATCAGCAACACATTTGCCATACAGAACATCCCACAGCACTCCCTTCCTCAGGAAGCTCCCTAGGGGCCCTCCACTGGGCTCTCTGTTCTCTGCCTATTTAACTGTCAGTTTTGGGCACAGGCCTGTGATGACTTAACTATAAACATAAATTGGTTTTTAGTTAAAAAAAACATAATTGGGAAGTGGAATCCATAACTTGCTAGGTTTCCTCTTATTTAAGCAGATGAACCAGGATAATGAAAAATCCACATACGATATCTGTAAAACCAAACAGACGTGAAGGAACCACAGCATCACATATTATCCGTGTGTCCGTAGCAGCTACTTAAGCCCTGTGGAGGGCAGTATTGGACATCAGTGTAGTGACAATGTAAAGGAACACTGAAGCAACCGCCTTGCCATGCACCTGGCAGTGTCAACTTGCCTGGAGACGTCCTTGCCTACTCAATAGCACAAGTGGAGGCAGGGCTTCCAGCACACAGCCACAGAACTGCTCAGACTGGGCATGGCAACTGCAGAGCATCCCGGGAATCTGGAGACACATGACATCCATAACATGGAGGGCCAGGGACACAGGGCTGGAGGCCAGCCTTGATCCTGTGTACACACTATATTTTTGCCAGCTCTGACTATACAGAAGTTCAAGTAACTGTGGCCAGCTTATACCAGGGCCCATTTCTAGTGATGCAAAAAGAAGCTCAAAGTAATAGAATTGATGTTGTAAAGAATTTGTTAATATATTTGCTTGGCAGACATTGCATCACACAAGGAACACTGCCTCTGAATAACCCCAGAGATAATTAGTCTGCTAATCAGGCTTATTACAGATAAGTGAAATTTAGGATACAAGGATGTAAATGTTTACTCGACAAGATTGCCCAGTCATTAGACTACATAACAAATACATACCTCTAAAAGGCAGCTCAAGGGGGCAGCACAGGGTCATAATCACCATTAAGTCCTGGTCTTCATTAAGTTCTTTGTGCTTTTACCATGCAAGACATAATTCTGCTGGGGTGTGTGTATGGGGGTGGGGGTGGGGGTTCAAGATGAACCTGGGTAACAACTACTCAAAAAGGAATAATACTGGTGTACGTATAAATTGATAACATGCCCACCCCATGTTATGATTAAGAGTAAGGTTTTTAATTGTAGATATGAGAGAAAGAATAGCCAGAGGCACCTGGAAGACTTCAGAGCAGAGAGAGGAAGTAGTAGACTGAACATGGACCTGGTCTTGAGAGAAGCAGGGTGGGTGGAGTAGAACATGGCTGGGGGGTGGGGAGAACATAGGAGCAGAGGGAAGGGAAGGAGGAAGACAGGGAGAGGAAGAGAGAGTGAGCATATCAAAAATAGCAGGATTATTACATTTTATTTGTGCACCCCAATAAAGCTTATCTGAAGATCAGAGGGAAAAACCTGCCACTACATTAAAATAGAAGTCACGCAGTGGTAGCACAAGCCTTTAATCCTAGCATTGAGGAGGTAGAGATCCATCTGGATCTCTGTGAGTTCAAGGCCACACTGGGAATAGAGCCAGGTGTGGTAGCACACACCGTTAATCCCAGCACTAACCATGGAGGTCTAGAGGTCTGTACAGACAGACAAGAAGTGATGTAGCTGGGAGGAGAGAGGAAGTGAGATGGTATGGATAGAAAGGATATAGGTGTGGGTATACAGGAAGTATCTTTCTTTTTGACTGAAGATTTCTAGCGGTAAGAATGTGGCTGGCTTCTTTCTGCTTCCCTGATCTCTCAGTTTTTACCCCAATATCTGGCTCTGTTTTTTTTTTTTTAAATTAATAAGACCATTTAGCAATTTGTCTTACAACAGACAGCCAATTGTACCTTCTGGATTTTGTAATTTGGGGAAATAGTTTCCTTTGACCTGACAGTATATTAAAATAATTCTGGCAATATGAAATATCTTTTCTGTATAAGTCTCCCATCTACCCAAGTGGTCAGACTACAGTTTCTTGTCTGTTTAATCTGTTCATAGTCTAACCTGGGTTGGGGACCTGAAAGAGATTTAAGAATGACAGTGTTTGTAGGAGGCATAAGCTTAAAGTATGTGTAAGTTAGTCAAATCTGTTCAAGGCCAGCTCTTATTTGGGAGTTAGCCTCAATAGGCCAGGAGCTTCAGGAAGAGGTTTTTTGGTTTTTTTTGTTTTGTTTTTCCCCTCAGAGTGATCTCTCACTGGAAAGGCATATTGCTCCTATAACACTGGATCACTGGTTTCTGCAGAAAGCGAAGAATTCCTTAGAGGACAACCAATTGCAAGGTTTGGGAAAGAATTTTTTTTTTTTTTCAGAGATCCCAAGATAAGGGTTGACATCTGAGGACCGAGACACCCATGAAAAATCAGAATTAGCAGACAGGAGCATTTTCTCAAAGATGAGTTACAAAGAACAAGGACCCTAGCTCCTTAAAGTGAATTAAATCCACACGGATTCATGCATTTCTATTGGGGGGAGGGTCAGGTCACCGTTAGAGATACCCAGGACACCAGTGAAAGGGAAGTGAGGTTTAGTATTTATGGTCTTTTTCCTGAACACTAGTCTTGCTGCTAAAATAAAGAGCTCACACTGAATAAGAAAGGTAGCTTTGAGCCGGGCGGTGGTGGCGCACGCCTTTAATCCCAGCACTCGGGAGGCAGAGCCAGGCGGATCGCTGTGAGTTCGAGGCCAGCCTGGGCTACCAAGTGAGTTCCAGGAAAGGCGCAAAGCTACACAGAGAAACCCTGTCTCGAAAAACCAAAAAAAAAAAAAGAAAGGTAGCTTTGAAGCAAAAGCAAAGAACTGGTGAGATTCCTATGTGAAAGGCAGGGAATGTGGCAAGCAGAAAGAACACAGACAAGCACTTCCAAAAAGTCAAGGGCCAGCAATCAAGACCACTCATAAGCCACACGGGAGCTGCCAAGGGCATGAGATGGGCTAATACAGAATAATACAACCATACAACTCAACGCGGCATGATGCCAGGTGGGGACTATTAACTTTGTTACTGGTATAATCATACTGCTGGATTTTAAAAATCCATATTTTAACAATAAATTCTAAGTATGTGGGGGCAAAAGGATGAGAGGCTTGAGTTTCACTGAAATATTTTGTTCCCTAAAATAATAATTTTAAAAAAGTATGAAGAAATCATAATTATTGAACTGGGTAAATGGGCTTATGGATTTTATGACTCTGTTTTCTCTGGAGTTGTATTTTATTTTTCCATTATAAAGTCTTCTTTAAACTATTATTGTCAGAGAAATGCCCCCCAAATATACCTATTCCCCAAATATACCTATTTATAATTAATTACAGATAAAGAGCGGCCCCTTCAATCACTGACCATGGAGTGCTCTAGGCCTGTTCAAATACAGGAAGTTGTATGTTGTGTACCATTGGGACCCTAAGTGCTTACAACATTTTCCTGAATCAATAAGCAGAATCACCTCCAGAGCACTCTGATATGAAATAGGTGGTCAAAATACAGCAAGGAGGAAGCCTGCCATGCCAACTTTGAAACTACTAAATGATTATAGACTTTTGGAATGGAGTGTTAAGATGCCCTGTCACAAGAGATGAGTCTGGATGTTTGATGAGGTGTTGCCCTCCTAATCCCAGAGCGCAGCGCACTTTGCAAGCAGAAGCGGGTGTTTCTGGGGGGCACACACAGATGGAGGAATACAATTCAGGCTACTCAGATGATGCTGGGTACGAACTGCTGCTGGCATTGTAGAGTACTCGGATGGCTGCACACACAGCTCAGCGTTCCTTGAATCACTAGCCTGAGAACACAGTTGTCTAAGTTGCACATGGCCCTGCCGGCTAGTTCTGTGGATCTAAGGTTTTGCAGCACCTTGGATGTCACTGGATCCCCAGAGAGACAGGAAGATGCTCACTGAGCACTGAGTAGGACAAAATTACCCCTTTAATGAGAAATATATTCACTTGTAGCCCAAATAGCAAGGATTCAGACAGGCTTTCTGGTAGTCTGGTTTGATGTTGCAGGTGTATTTCTAGACACTACAAGTGATGTCCACCCTGTAATATAGCTAGAGCTCAGAGGATGTGGGAGATGACTTTCTGAGGATGCAGGGGCTCACAGACATGGTCAAGAGACCCCAGAGAGAGGCTTAACATACAAATGTGTAGGCTTTGATCCTGAGAAATAACCCACAGGCTTACATTAAATCTCAGTGCTTCTTCCAAAGCCAAGGCCACTGTCTTAGGAAGTGGAAGTAGGTCACTGTGGGCAGGCCTTTGAAGGTTACACCCTGACCCCCAGTTCTAGCCTTCATCTCTACCCCTTGCTCTAATGTGGCATGAAATCCTCCTCCACACACTCCCACCACCATGACCTGAACTGCTCAAGTGTCAGTTTTTATGAACTGAAACACTCTAAAACAAGGAGCTAAAATAAACAGGTTATTTTGGTCAGATGTGATCATAGAATTTCAAAAAGTAGCTGGTACAGAATTAATAATCAAAGTCAATCAAAGGGCCCTGAGGTGCATGTTTTAATGAGGATCAGTGTAAAACTAGTCCTGGAGACCCCAGATAAATTCTACAGCTAAGAAGGCCCAGAAGAGGCAGCCATGCTGAGAACTAAGAAACTTTCAAGTATTTCAAAAGGCAGCTCACGTTCAAGACCCAAGTTAAGTACCATTTCTCTGCACCTGTGCTTACTACAAACCAAGTCACATGGCCCTACAGGTCATCCCTCAGCCTTGATCTGCTTGTGTACCCTTATCATTTGACGGACTTGTAAGCTGTGATTGGCATATTCACATTTCTTCACTGGACCAGGGCTTCAGAGCAACAGTGCCTTCCCGGCCAGAAAGCAGACACAAACATTACTAAGGTTTTAGGTCACCCAACATGCTAGAACGTACATACTCACTCAACAGACACAGGAAAACTGGTGCTGGGCTACCTGGCAAAAGAGGGAAGCATGCTGCTCTTTTAATTATTTCCTAACTGCTGGCACAGCTTGTCTATAGAGAAACATTACACACCAATGCACCCATACTGTCAGAGTTTACCTTGATTAGACCACCTGTAAGCAATAGCATGCCATTATCCCCAGCTTTAAGCCATAGATGGGGAAAGAGAAAGGTTTTCATTTAATATTAGACAGTCAGCGGAAAGTTTCATTATCTAAAATTGAAAGCGAATACTTCACACTATAGTTTGCTTCCTGATTTGGAGTATAGATCTAAACTCTGAGGCTTTTTCAGTCTTACCAAAACTGTGGTCTGGATTTTTGCAGGAGAGTGGGACACCCGGGCTCTGACATTAAGCTCACTGAGTGTCTTGTGGATTAGTAACCGGCAAGCACAAGGCCTGAGATGCTGGTCCTTGTCACCCACTCTCCACCCCACCAACAGGCCAGCACCTGTGCTCCAACACCTGATGACCAGAGTGAGTCAGCCTAGAGCGAGCACATAGACCAATCTGGAAGGGGCAGACTTGAACGTAGTAATTACATAGTTTCAATCTGAAAATTGCTTGAGATGAGAGATTCAGAATCTATTTGGGGATACATAAATAATATAGTGGCAATTGGCATATTTTTACATCAGCTTTCCCGTTTTAAACAGTTACTTAGGACAACTATGGAAAAATGCTAACAAAACACAAATGAGATAATATTTCTCACACACATCTTTCACTTTCTCTCCCAGATTCACTCAACACACTTCTACCATCAAGGTTTCAGAGTACTAGGATGCTAAGGTCTCCCTTGAAAAATTGAGGTGTTGCAGTGATGCATCGAAACTTATGCATGGAAGCTTCCACCCACGCCGAGGCTATGACTGACATGTTTGCCTTCCTACTTGGTCTTTATTTTCTATAGTTCCATCTGTCTTTGTATTCTTTTTTTATATTCTTTATGATCAATCATTTTTCTAGTATCCTGTTGTATCTTTTTAAATAACATCTCTGTGTTATTTTTAATGGTGGCTATAGGGAACGTGATGTTTATCTTTCTGAGACTGTATTAATTTTGTTGTGATTCTAGACAGGGTCTTGCTAAGAGCCCAGGCAGATGTGGAAGTTGAAGTCCTCCTGCCTCAGCTCCCTAGTACTAGGATAATGGGCATATAACAGGATTCTTACCTGGTATATATGTTTTAATGTGTCAAAATCGACCCCAGAAGTATAGTATATCATGTATAGACTTTCTTATAAGAAATTTACATCCTATACTTATAATTTCCCTGCACTGTCCCTGTGGTCTTATTTATATTACAAATGATATCACATTGTTTTTGTTTTTGTTATGATCAATTATTTTTTATGGCGACCAAAAAGTAAGAAACAAGTCTTTTATGTTGACTCCATAATTTCATGTTTCTCGGTTTTTAATCCTTCAGTGGAGCCTGGTTTCGTATGTACTTTTCCATTGGTCTGGAAAAAATGCTTTATTTCTTTAGTATATCTCTGTCAGTAGTGGATCTTTTGTCAGTTGTGAACTTTGATCTCACTTCATGTTAAAGGATGATTTCCCTGGATATAGAAGTGTGTGTGTGTGTGTGTGTGTGTGTGTATTTGTGCATGCAGGCACATGCCTCAGTGTGTTCAGCAGGCTATAGGGGTCAAAGAACAACCTTAGGTGTCATGCCTCAGGCACCTTTTGTCTTTGTGTTTTTCGGGCAACATCTCTGATTCACCTGAAATTTCAATACATAGACCAAGCTAAATGACCTGTGACTTTTACAGATCCTTCTCTCTCTATTTCTCACTGTGCTGTCTCTGATATTATAGACACACACCACCATGCCCAGCTTTTTTATGGCTTCTGGGGATACAAGCTCAGGCCCTTATGCTTTGGCTTTCTGGGCAAGTGCTTGCTGATTAAGCCATGTGCCTAGGCCTAAATCAAAATGGTTTTAGTTGTCAATTGCTTTCTCCTGTCCATACATTAAAGACAACATCCTATTGGTCTGAGGTCTCAATTTTCCCCAGTGTTGCAGCCTGGCATCTTGTTCCTTTGCTTACACACATGCTCTTTCTGCATACAGGGATTCCTTTCCTTTTCTGCTTTG
Organism: Peromyscus californicus insignis; assembly: GCF_007827085.1. Lineage (NCBI taxonomy): Eukaryota > Metazoa > Chordata > Mammalia > Rodentia > Cricetidae > Peromyscus > Peromyscus californicus. Next base: position 144,894,290 of record NW_026294562.1, on the reverse strand, counting down.
CCTCTCTGTTGTAACATCATCAGGGGTATCTCACAGGTCTCAAGCCACTGGACTCACAAGCCTAGTAAATCTCTTGCTTATCTGCCATTCCCAATCTAAGGGAAACAAAGATGACTCTCATGGGGTACTGTTTCCTCCTCTAAGCCTATTACAGAAAATGTTGGGTAACCGCTTTTGCATTTAGTGTGCTTCCTCCATTGGATATCAATTCATTATCGCTGGTTACAGCCACTTCAACAGATACCCACTAAGCCAAAAAGATGTTGCTAATAGGTGTCCTTAGTTCACTGGCCCAGTAGCTCTGCAGCTCTCTGGGGACAATAGCTTCATAATGGACAGTAGCAGAATGAGGAAGATCTGCCTTCATTCTGCAGACCCTCCTTAGAAAGTCTTAACATAGGGCTGTATGAGCTCCAAGGTCATAGTGTGGCCTTCAGCAGACTGCTGTAACCTGCTTCCCACCTTTCTGAGATGTATTAGGAGACCGACACCAGACCCAGATCCTCACTGCTGATCAGAGATGTGCTATCCTTCATGCCACTTGCCTTGGGTTGGGTTCTCTTCTGGGAATTCTTTCATATGTCATGTACTGTCATCATTTTGTAACTTCTGAGCATGCCCAGACATCCAGTCTCATTTATCAGGAGTCATATTTTACTGGCAGTCTCTCAGTGCACAATTTTTCCGACACTTCTTTTTTTTTTGCTCCTGGAGTTAGAAGCTTGTATATGCTAATTTTAATTTTCATCCACTTTCATAAACAAAATAACTACATGTATAAATAAAGCTTATTCCTAGCCATGAATTTATAAAGACGAATATTATTTATCTCTGTTTCTCTTGAGCTGCCCAGTTGACACTCGGTCAGCACAAAAATGACAGCATCTGTGTTTGGCCTGTGTTCTCCACTTGCTGCCATAAGTACACTGCCATTCTCCCACACATTAACATTCAAAATGTTCTTTGACTCTTTCAATATGTGTTTCAATATGTCTATAGCCACTAAGGACAGCTAGCAATGAGGGAAAAATATAAAGCTAGACTCTCACCTAACAACACAAATAAAAGTTAATTTACCTATAATAAAGATATGAATGTTACATATTCAAATTTTAAGAATAAAGAAAAAAAATCTGCCTATCCATGACATAGATAGATGTCTCTTAAATAGGATACCAAAGGCACTAGGCATTGCTGTGGAATAATCCTCTTGTACACTGTAGAGATTTGTCACTTGGATTAATAAGATGCTAATTGGCCAGTAGCCAGGCAGGCAGTATAGCCCCAGGGCAACCAAGCTAAGGATGATGGGAAGGAGAAGGGCAGTGTGAGTAGTTGCCAACCAGACATAGAGGGAGCAGGAGATGAACATGCCATGCTAATAAAGGTCTCACCACATGGCAGAGTGTGAATAAGGAATATGGGTTAACTTAAAATGTAAGAGATAGTTAGTAATAAGCCTGAGCTATTGGCTGAGCATTTGTAATTAATATAAGCCTCTGTGTGGTTACTTGGAACTGGCAGGTAAGAAAGAAATGTCCATTTACAAAGCATAGCAAAAATAAACTAACAAGCTGAACTTCTTTTCCTTTTAAAATTGTATTTATTTACTACTATTATTATTGTGGAAGGTGGCATACATGTATCACAGCATATATATGGAGGTTCTCTCTTTCCACCATTATGTGTGTTCCAGGAATTGAACTTGGGTCCTCAAACTTTTAGCACTCTTACACCCTGAACCATCTTGCCTGTGTGGTTCTTCTTGATTCGAGACTTTTATCCATCAAAAAACATTATTAAAATATGAACATTCTGAAGGTTAAGGAACTAACCTTTATACATTTATAACATTTCCTCTGTTCTCCTTGCATAAGGAACTAACATTTATACAAGGAGAACAGAGGAAAGCTGGAAGTTCAGATACCTCCCAGGCCACATAAAACAGTTATTTTTGTTGTTGTTGTTGTTGTTGTTTTTTGTTATTGGCCCAAGCCTAATACTACTTTCTTCCAGAGCCCATGAAACTATCTTAGAATATCATAGCCCCTAACAGTGACAAGTCAGAATCAACACAGGAGTGGGAAGGAATTGAAGACTCTGTGGCTCTTTGGGCATCGACTCACATGAATCCACAGGAAAGGAAACCAAGTCAGAAGTGACTGGAGGCCAAGGCACTGGCTGGTCCTGACCTATAGAGGCAACAGCTGCTTTCCAGATTGGCTGTTAGTGCTCTAAGCAGCTTTTCAACCTTCCATCACAAAAACAAAACAAAGCCCACCATGTTCCTCTGGCAAAATTGATAGATCAAAGTAAAACACCTAGGAATCTTAGCAAGCAAGAACTCCCCTGAATTCTCAGCCTGAGCTTCAGTGTGAGGCCACAGGAAGTTTCCTGTCTATATATTAATGAAAAGCTAGTAGGAAATATATCACAATGAAAGATGAATCTCAGAGTGAGCAAAAACATCAAAGGAAACAAAAGTAATGCAGAACCAGGAGACAATCCCCAAGAAACAGTGCCTAGTATCTCAAGAGATGTGATGATGTCGCTGAGATAATACAAGATACTTTACAAAAGGAAGATTCAAAGAATAAGAAAGGAATCTGAAAGTTCATATGGCTGGAAGGCAAATTTGAAATAATTTCTCAAAAACTAGTGCAAAAACAAACACAGAAACGATATAAAAATAAAATAGCATGGAAGAATATGACAAATCAATAATCCAAATTTCCCCAATCAGGAGACTTGACCTCACAGAGATGTTAAAATGGGACTAACTCGGATGAAAAAGGCAGTGCCTGTATTTAAAACACAGGAACACACACTCACAGAACACCAGGAAAATGAAAGTTTTGATTTATGACTAAGAGTAAAGAGATTGGGACAAAACATAGGACACAACCTAATGAGCATAGGCAGGGCCAGGGGATTTCCCATCCCCCTCCCAGAGGGCGGGGTGGTGGTGGTGGTGGAGCAGACAGAGGCCTGAGGTCCTCAAAGCTTTCAATACTATTTTGTACTTCAAGCTATGTAGTTTGCATTTCTTTCATGAACAGAAATTTTAAAATGACCAAGAAGAGACAGGAAAGAGGGATAAAAATATGAAGAAGGAAGGAAATAGAAAGTCCTTGGTAAGCATTATAAACAGGACAGGAAGCTTGAAGAGGAACTCACAGGACTGAGGGACTGGTATAGCTTTTGACTCCAAGACGCTAAGCATCTTAATGCAGTATGTGCAGAAAGAATAAGTGGGTTATGAGGACATGCCTGTCAATCAAAGAAGTGAATGGCTTTCTCCACCTAAGTCAATATCAAGTGGCATTTCTCCATATGAAAAACTGGCTAGAAAATTCTTTCATCTGAAAAAACTATTCCCCAAATGCCATGGTTTGTCAGAGAAATAAAAGGAGGGGGATATTTGTCCTTTTTCTCTTTGTATCTGAGAACAATGTCATTTATTTGTTATTAAAATTTTATAGATAAATAGTTTGTTCTATTCTGTCTTGCTTCTTAGCATAAAATCCAGCTCAGTTCTAGTGTTAGGATAAAGACCATATGACAATCAGACACCTTTTGGGAGAAGATAAGAGTAGCATGATTCTCCACTACTGCTGTAATTAGGCAAAATGCTTAACAGACAACATGGAAGAAGCATCTGTAAATATAATTCACAAGTAAGCTAAAGTAAGGTTGAAATACATATGGAATAAAGGGAAAATGAACATCTTTGTAATTACAGAGGTTTCTCCAGGCCCTACTGCACGGTTACATGTGCTCAAACCCAAGTTACAGGGGTCAGCGGGCCATTGCACTGTGGAGTTTCATCCACCAGGTCGCTGTTTCCTTCAGGGTCTCACAGCTTCAAGACATTTTCTCCTCTTCTTTGGCAAAACTAGCACTTCTGTCCACATGGGCTTTTAATAAAGGCATTCTTTAAATGGCTGCATTTCCCTTTCCACCTCTTGAAGTCCCTGCTCACCCAAAGATCTCACTGGACCCAGCATGGCAGAGAGAAATTTCCAGAGAGCCGGATTTCAATCAGTGAGTGTTCATACTCAGTGAGTGGCCTATGAAAATAAGAATATCTCTTTTTTATTCAGCAGAGGGCAATGGGATTCCACACCTAGTGAAGAAAGAAGTCATCATACACACGTGTTCAACAAGAAAATTTAGGCTCAAGAAATCAGAGCATCACTCCAACCTGAGAAACGCTGATTGCTGTACTTATTCTTATATGTCCTGCCTTATATGTTGTGGTATCTCACTATAGCAATAACTGCACAGATGAGAACACGTGCATCTGCTTGGGAATAGGCCTGTGTTCGGACTGTTACTACTTAAAATAAATAATAGTAGCCTCAGGTTGTAGGTTAGAAATTTGAAATGTAAAACAATAAATCACACAGGACTATGGTTTGGGTGTGGTTTTGTAATAGAAATATCATGGCATCCTAGTGAGAAATCATTCTGCACATTTAGAGATAAAGGCAAAGTTCTTCACTGAAGCACCAGGGCACTGGGTCTAACACCCAAATAAGGGTTGATGTTGGCCTCCAATAGAAGATTTTACTAGCTTATGTACACCTTAGGCTTATGCATTATATAAACCCCATTACCTTTAAATTTCTTTTGAATCCTGGCCTCAGATAATGCACACTTGGGACAATTTAAAGAGAGACAGAAAGAATACTGCATCAGAAACAATACTGTTCAGGCAGGTGGGAGATTTACACAGCAAAGATACTGCACACTGCCAGAATTATTTTAAGTACACCAGTGTTGCTCTTATTTGAATAGTTGTTACCCAGGGTCATCTTGCCTACCTGGCAGAATTATGTCTTTCCTGATAAGAGCACAAGAGACTTAATGGCAGACCAGAACTTAATGATGGTTGTGATTGTGTGCTTTGAATCTTGAGCTGCCCCTTAGAAGTATGCATTTGCTATGGGAATCAGATCTCATGGCTAATCAATTCTGATGAGTAAACATTTACATCCCAGTATCCAAAATTTCACTTATCCATAACAGGTCTGGTTAGAAGACTACTTATCTTTGAGGTGTTTGGGGGTGGGGAGAGACAATGCTTCCTAGGTAAAATTCTACTTGTGTGACTTAATGTCTCCTAGGCAATTCTATCAACAAATACTTTATAACAGCAATTCTATCACTTCAATTTTCTTTTATATCAGTCTGTCTCCCCAAATGGTAACATGACCCCCAGTTGATACGAAGCTTTCTCAACCTTCTAGGATCTAGCAGAGATGTCTTTAGGTGTTTGGGGTACTGCCCAAGGAAGGCAACACTAGTCTCTGGTAGGAAGTTCTCACAATTATCATTAAGGCCTGAATTTTACCCACCAAGCTCTCTCCAACTTCCAGTTCTGAGATGTGAACATTCTCTGCTTTCTGCCATTAGTTCACAGCCAGAGCCTAAACCATATAATTTGGACTTCCGGGCTTCCAAAGACTGAACAAAATAAACCTCTTTCCTTTGTAAAATTACCCTGACTCAGATATTTCAGCATAGCAACAAAAATAAAAGGGCAGACCCATGCACTCAGGTTCACACACGTAATAATGGTAAAATTGGGATCCAGTTTTAACCTGCCTGTTTACTGCCTGAGCATGGGACTGACTTGAACACCGAGTCAGGACTGCCAAGTGATTTTGAGATGACTCTTGCTGCTGGATGCCTCAGTCTATCTTGAGTCATAGTCTCATCTTCCATCCTCAAAGGCAGAAATGCCAGACAGAGTCATCACACGGATACACGCCAACCTCTACTTCCTTTGCCCTGGCTCTTCTGGATAGGTGTCATGCTCTTTCCTTGGGAAGGGCCTGTGATTCCATAGTGCCTACCCAGATAGTCCAGGCTGACCCTCACCTCAGTATTCAATCATCCCTTCAGTTTAGTTTGCCATTAAAATATGGTATTTACACGTTCCAGTGATTAGGAATTGAATATCTTTTGGGGGAGGGACTACTATTCTGCTCATACTACCACAGGAGAGTGTTCAGCAGTAAAAATCATCCACTGAAACATGTAGTGCCTATCCAATCTCCAGTAAATTACATGAGTAAGGATGCAATTTTCAGAGACTGGTACTCCATATGGTGGCTTTTGTATACCGCAAAATTACACAAATGAAAGACAAATTAGTATCTGGGGGGAGTTACACAGGGAAATGTGCGTGTGGCTCCACAAGGGCACACACAGGGAAATGTGCGTGTGGCTCCACAAGGGCACACACAGGGAAATGTGCGTGTGGCTCCACAAGGGCACACACACAGGGAAATGTGCGTGTGGCTCCACAAGGGCACACACAGGGAAATGTGCGTGTGGCTCCACAAGGGCACACACAGGGAAATGTGCGTGTGGCTCCATAAGGGCACAGACGGATGCTCTGGTGATGTGAACGTGGGTATCATGTCAACACTGATACTGTGCTTCAGCTCTGCAAGATGTTACAGTAGAGAAGGAGACCAATGAGTATAGGACATCTCTGAATGTCCATTCTTCTCCCCGGCTAACTTCGATTTCCATTGGCAAGGTTTCTCTCTGTACCCCAGGCTGGGTTAAAGCAGGAATCCACCTGTCTCAGCTTCCCAAGTGCTGGGATTATAGGTATGTGACACCAAGTCCATCATTTTCTGCATCATTTCTCACTACCATATATTATTCTGTAAATTATAATTTAATGAAGCGTCAGTAGAAGTTCATCTCAAATATGCAGGAAAAATCAATATGATTGAGAAATGCCACACAAGATTTCTTAATAATACCTGGTACCCAGGGAGAACTGCTGTGGGGTTGTTCTTTCAGCTCTCTGGTCCATTTTGGCCAACCCAGCCTTCTCTGATGCGCATGCTCCTATCAAATACACTCCACAAGGTGCTACTGTGGCCTGAATGCTGAGAGGCAGAGGAATGGGCTGTACTAGAAGGTCAGTCAGGTGGAGAGGCCAGTTCCTCACTGCACACTGCCAGCAGTCAGGCCTGTGGAGGGTTAGCTGCAAAGTGAGCATGTGACTCACAAGTGGGCCCTTGGGAGTAAAAAAGGATTTGAATAAAAGTGGCAAAGGTTAGGACCAAAATCATACTCCATTTGGACCTGAACCAGCCTCCTTCAATAGGGTGCATTGTTTTCTTCCTTTTTTAAGGACTTATTACTAAGATTACAAATCCCTGAAAGGAGAGTGAGCATATCTCAACAGGAAACATCCACTTGTTTTCGAAGCATGTTGATACTTATTATCTATGGGATGCATGGTTGAAAATGTAGATAAAAAGTTGTGAATATTCTTTTACAATGCATGTGTATTTTTCAACTTTAAAGAAGTATTTATTAGTTTTAAAGTATTCAAATGTTACACATGCACAATAAAATTCAAAATGTAAGTACCTATTTACCATGCACACTCCCCAGGAGTTTTTGACATTTTCATTTAAAAGTGGCCCAGGCTGTCAAGGCAGATCAGGGAGGAAAGGCGTCTGCTGCCAAGTCTGACAACCTGATTTCAACTCCCACAGCCCACAGAGTAGAAGGAAAAACCAACTCCTGCAAGCTGTCCTCTGATCTCCTCTCTCTCTCTCTCTCTCTCTCTCTCTCTCTCTCTCTCTCTCTCTCTCCCTCCCTCCCTCCTTCCCTCTCTCTCTCTCTCCCTCTCTCTCTCTCCCTTCCTCCTTCCCACCCTCTTTCACACACACAATCAATAAATGTAATAAAAGATTTTAAGTTTACATTTTTCTCTAGATTTTCAAAATACCACTTTTGTAATTAGAAAACAACAGCTACACAAAAATAAGGCCAGGAAGGAAGGAAGGAAGGGAATCTTTCCTTATTCCACACTCCTGGCATCTCCCAAGTAACGGTCATATCACATTCAGCAATTGGGGAGCAACTGTTGAGCATCTAATGCCATCAGATTTTTTTGTTTGTTTGTTTTTTCCACACAGGATATCAGTACTTAGCCCTGGCTGGCCTTGAACTCACTGGCTCCTCCTGTCTCTGCCTCCAGAGTGCTGAGATTAAAGGCATGCACTACCATGCTCAACCCAGATAATTTTTGTAAGGAAATGATCATATTCATTTTACACATGGGAAATCTGAGAATGAAAGAGCGATGACTTTCCCAAGCTCATAGAGTAGTAGAAGAGAACACTTGGTCTAGGGTAGGCTCTAAGCCAAGTGCTTAAAAGAATCCTCTTTGAGATACGAGGCAGACACTACGGTCATACTTTTTCAAAAGAAGCCACATTCTCCACTGGACTGTTCTGAGCCTTTGTGGAAGGTCTGTCAGCTGTAAACTCCGAAGTCTATTCTGGAAGCTCAACTCTGTTCCCCTCGTGTGCATGTCAAGGCTGAGCCAGGACCACACACATTTCATCGCTGCACTTTTACATTTGGAAACCACGAAGATGGACATTTTCTTAACTGTGTTCTTTCACGCATCACTGCCGAAAAATATCGGGCTACATTATGCCTTGTTCTGAAAACGGGAATGGGGCTAAATTCAAACACATACACAAAGTCATTTGGTGGAGAAAAACGTCAAGGCAGAGTAAACACGCAGGCAGCTGCATGGCTGCTGCTCCTGCTTTAGCCAGATTTACAATGAGAAATGCAGAGAGCAGAGCAGAAAGATAGGGAAACTGCAGTTTGCTGAGGAGGGAAGCTGGCAGACAAAATGAGGATAATTGTTGCAGAGGTTAGCCACATTAAAGAGAAATCAGTCTTTACACCAGGACCAAAGGAAAGGCGTCTTAAAGTTCAGATATCCGCATTGAAGGTTTCAAGATAAAACTAAAAAGCCATATGAAAAACATCCATTTGCAAGAAGATTGCCTTAAGAGACTGAGCCAACACAGCGCCCTGCATCCTGAGATGTGTTTCACAAGATCAGCCGCAAAAGCACACAGAGGCTACATGTGGGTTAGGCTACATTTTGAGCTGGCAGCTGAACCTGGCATCATCCATACAGTGCTCATTGGCAAGCAAGCAAGTGAAATAGTTACAAAGTTATGGACACTTGTATCCAGGTCCCAAGAAGCCACTGAATTAGAATACCTATGAGAGGCTTGGTTTCCCTGTAAGAATGCCTGAAGAGGCCATTGTGTAAAGATGTGAGGGTAAAGGCTGACTACAGTGGAAACACCAGTATGTTAGTTCTCAAAATCCATTGAGCCAATTTCTTTATTTTGATTTAAGTAAATGACCTACATTTAATGTAATTCTTCAGTAGGATTATGGGTTCACCATCTTTGTTTATTATGTATCATACCTTTCCTGCTCCTCTCAACTTACGTTACTATTTTCTTTTGTGTTAAATTATTGGATTCTAGTGTCTCATTTGAATTCTCTTCCCATTCTTTTGCTGTATTTTTTTCTTGGCTATAATATGAGTATAGCCATGATGATTACAAGAAGCATCTTAACTGATGTAGTGTAGCTAGCCGTAATACCACCTTAACTTCAAGAGTATACAAAAATTGTGATTCTTTATATTTGTGTTATCTTTTACCACACTAGTTAAATCAGTTTAAGTCTAGTAAAAGAGAACATACTTCGTGGTTTCTGAAGCTGGCCTTTAATGTAGATGAAGTAAGAAGCTCTATAAACGGAAATACATTATGCTGGGAAGAGTTTCCTGTTTCTCTCTTTAGTTACTAGACATTTTCATGTAGTTTTGAGTGTTTCTTTTATTTTCCATTGAAATCTGAAGGATTATCTCTATGATTTCATCTATCTGTCTGTATCTATGTAGATACAAATATAGATAAGTAGATATATATATATATACAGATATATAGATGTATGTTTAATCAATGAATATTGTAAATTTTATTTATCTAGAAGGTCTAACTTTTTTTGCTTCTTGAAGGATCATGGGATAGTATGGTGATTTGAATGTAATTGGCCCCCATAATCCCATAAGCTCATAGAGAGTGACACTATTAGGAGGTGTGGCTTTGTTGGAGTAGGTATGGCCTTGTTGGAGGAAGTGTGTCACAGTGGTGGTGGGCTTTTATGTTTCCTATGCTCAAGATACCACCCAGTGTCACAGTCCATTTCCTGTTGCCTTCTAATAAAGATGTAGCCAGTACCATGTCTGCCTGCACACCACCATGCTCCCTGCCATGATGATAATGGACTGAACCTCTGAACTGTAAGCTGCCACCTCAATTAAATTTTTTTCCTTTATGAGAGTTGCTGTGGTCATGGTGTCTCTTCACAGCAATGGAAACCCTAACTAAGACAGGTGGCTAAATGGTTCTTACAAGAAAGATATATATATATATATATATATATATATATATATATATATATATATATATATATATGAGGAGGGCAGGGTCTCTTTTTGTAGCTCTGACCTCTGACTGTCCTGGAACTCACTGTGTAGACCAGGTTGGCCACAAACTCACAGAGATCTCCCTGCCTCTGCCCCTGGAGTGCTGGGATTAAAGGTGTGCACCACCATGCCCAGCTATGAAAGACTTTTTTAGAACTTCGTGTCTCATCTCTTGTCCCATCTTCTGATTCCCTGTTTTTTTGAGAAATGACATGTTAAGCTAATGGCGAGCACCTCATGTGTGATTAGTTCCTTTTCATTGCTGATTCGAAGTTTCTCTTTGTCTTTCCTTAGATTGGGTGTGTTTGATCAGGGTTTCTGAAGTTTTCTTATCTAGTGTTCACTTATAAATGAAACACTTAAAATGAAGATTAGGTTTTCATCAAATTTAAAGAGCTTTTGGCCAGAATATTTAAAACATTCTCTTTCTCAATCCTAGTGTGTGTGTGTGTGTGTGTGTGTGTGTGTGTGCGCACACAGAGAAAACACAATTACAAATCTTGAAGATCTTGATTTTTTTTTCTTATTTTAAAAATTCCTACCACCCAGACTGGATAGTCTTGACTCACCTCTTTTCTTTTTCTTATTCATTTTTTAAAAATTAGAATATAATAAAATCATTTCCCCTTTTACTTTTGTCTCTCTAATTCCTGCCATGCATCAGCCCCTACCTTGCCCCCTCTTGAAATCATGATCTCTCTTTCTTTAATTAGTATGCCTAACTATATAAACAAAACCTGATCAGTCCATTCAGTGTACACACACACACACACACACACACACACACACACACACACACACACACAATTTCAAGACTGACCGCTTGCACCGAATACCAATTAAGGGCTCATCCCTAGGGAAAACTATTTCTCCAGCTCTCAGTATCCTTTAGTTGCTTGTAATTCTTTGTGTAGGGAGAGTCCAGTGACTTTTTTTCCTGTTCTATTTTAGCATGTCTCTTAGTGTTGTCCTTGTTCAGGTCTTGTTTAGGCAGCCATGTTTTTGACACTTCATCGGTGACACTTCACTCTTGTTTCTAGGAGCCACAATCTCACAGCAGATTTCCTGGCTCATAGGATCTTCCGGTCTCCTCTCTACAGTGTTTGCTCTGGATGCTGAATGCAGGAATTGTGGTGTAGATCTATCAGTTGGGGCCGGACACCCTAGGATCACTGTTCTCTGTATTTTGACAGGTTGTGGTTTTCTGTAATGGTCTCCATCTGTTGCGAAGAGAAGTTTCTTTGATGAGGGTTATAGATGACACTTATTTGTGAGTATAAGGATAAATATTTAGAATGCAGCTAGGGATTATGCTGCGTTAGTAAAGTGGTGGCTGTAGGCTCTCCTCTAAATCCATGATTCACAAACCCCATGTAGCTGGCTAGGTTTCCAGTCCTAGGCATAATTTTTCTCCTGTTAAGTGTACCTTAAATCCAATTAGAGAGCTGTCAGTTACCACCAACATATGAGTGCCGCTATTGTACCCTTAGGATTTTTATACGATGGTGGTTGTCATGGAAGTTCAGAGGCGTACTAGCTAAGGAGGACTATTGGTTTTTGACCTCTCTTGGAATCTTGTGCAGCACTTTGTGGTTCTATAAAAGCTAGTCCTCAGGGAGAAGGCTTTCAGATCAGATCCAGCTTGGATTCTCCAGATCTTACTCCAAAAATGTGTCTTTTTTCACAGTCGTTGATGGTTACTCCTGTTGTTTTCTGATACTGAATGCCTTTAGTAAATATTTATTTCAGGTATTATGGCATTACATTTTCAAATTCAGAATTTTGATCTCAATCATTTTAAGCATACTACTTTTTTATATCATTGAGTTTCTATAATGGATGTGTATATATATATGCATGCATATTTTGAAGAGCTAGGTGCATAAGCCTGGTTCTCCCATAGGTAAGTGTTCTACTGTATATGACAAGCCTCTTTTCTGTACCTTGTATTGAGATTGGGTATGACTAAGTCTCTCAGGCTGGTCTAACTAACTCTGAACTACAAATGCATATAGGCCTCAAATTTGCAATTCTCCTGCCTCAGCTTTCCCAACAGCTTGAATTTTAGGCCTGTACTACCAGGCCTGGTTTTTACTCAGTTCTTTATTTATGGATTCCTTTAGTTCTTTGGCCAGATTTAAAATAGTAGATTTAAAGTCCAATGCCTTCATTGCAGGCATTTTATGCTAAATTATTTTTGTCTCTCCCAATAGAATCTGTTTCATGTCGGTCTTCTACTTCTCTCAGAATTTTTCCATCTAGGGCTAGTTATTCCTCTTCATTATTGTTGAATTCATTGCTCCTGGTTAGTACTTTCTCTGAAATGATTTTGTGACACTGAAATTTCTGCTGTGTTAGCTTCATGAGAGGGTTTAGTGGTTGGATAGAGATGTCTTTAATCATTGCATATATGTTGTCGGTCCCAGGGGGCCATACCTTCTATATCCAAGCAGACCCCTTACACTGCTGCCTTAGCCTTCATCTACTTTTTATTCACAGAGCTTCAAAAAACATCGTGAGGTGGGAGCACATGGCCTTCTTAGGTCAAAGTCCTCCAGATAGGCAAGATATGACCTTAAAGAGTTCCAAGAATATGATGCGTCCCTCATAGATATCACATTCCTCAGATTTTGCTGTAATTTTTTTCATCTTTGTTTGCTCCAACTTTTGTTAGAGGCAAGTACCTTGTGAAGAAGTTTTTCTTTAATCAACAAATACCATCAGGAATTTTATATTTTTACCACAAAAGCTATAATTTAGAAGAAATGAAGACCAGCCCAGGGAATGGTGGTTTCTAGGGAGCCACCAAACAGTGGATTGTAAAGACACTCTGAAAATATCACTTTAGGATATTTACAAGCCCATTCTGCCTCCTCCAGTGGATGCAAATCCTCTTCACCATGATGATTTGGGTTTTTTTTTAAGACTGTGATAGAGCTGGAGATAGAAAATGTCATTTTGGAGGAACTCACTTCATTATTCTTTCAGTTTCTTGACAGTTAGGAAGTCCTGTTCTTAGTAAACTTCTGGGCTGTTTGGAAATGTCATCAAAAAAAAAAAAAAAAAAAAGAAAAACATGCTTTATCTTTTCTGTGAAGCAGTAACTTTTTGTAGTTATTTCTGTGCACCATGAAGATCCATTTTTTTTTGTCATATTAAGGCTTGCAGTCAGTGAATATAAACTGCGATAAATTCATTTTTAAAAGGCTTCGATGTTAGTTCTGGGTCCAACTTGCCTGTGGACACAGTTATCCCACAGGGAGTCATTTGATACTTTACATCATTGTCATGGTCAGTCGCCCTCAGACATGCCTCCAGCATCAGCACACCAGGTATCTCCCAGGTCTACAGAAAAGATCTGCCCACAGCATCTCCAACGCTGCTGTGAAATCTCCTTCTGTCACCCAAGCAAATGATGGTCCAACCTTTATCTAACAGCATGAAAGAATCCTTCAGTAAAATTATCTTTTGATGAATAAAATGAAGTTCAACCTGTCAAAATAACTGACGAGAATACAGGAGACTAATGGGATCTTTAGGGGAGGGTACCATGGATTGCCTGCTTGCTGCTGCTTCTTACCAAACCAATTACCCTTCTCTGTGACCACAAAAGCATGGACGATAGTGATAAGACATGCTGGCTTATGAGAGGACTGGCTTCTCCCAAACACTGAACAGCTAGCCTTGTGAATTCTGTCCAGATGGAAGTCACATACAATGGAAGCATTTGCAATGTCCATGCTGTGACTCTTATCTATGAGAAAAGTTATATCAGAGAAAAATATATCAAAAATAGAAAGACATTTGGATTTTTGTAGAATAAGCTCAACCATCTAGAAATCTATTACCAAGTTCAAAGTTGTGAAATACTGGTAAGTTCAAATGAAAAAAAAAAAAAAAGCATTTGAAATCCAAAGTTTAAGAACCTTTTCACTCATTTCTTTTCATACAAAATGCCAAAGAGGAAACAAAACAGGATTGTAAACTCTAATAAATCTAGAAATATTTAAAGCCCACTCAGACAGTGGAAACAGAACACACTGGCACAGATGAATGTGAGATGCCTGAGCACAGGCCAAAAGGAGAAAGAAGCTCATGGAGACTCTGCGTGGGTACAAACAGACCCGAGGAGGAGGAAGAGAGCAGAGGAGTCCTTCAAGCAGATGGGTGCTGCAGGGCTGTTGGCCTTGACTGCCCTCTTACTTACAGTAGCCAGTGTTGTGCAGGATCTGAGGTGCATTCCATTAAATGCTTCACAGTAAATAATGTGTGCTGCCCAGCATCCCTCCCTTCACACAAGGCTTTACCCTTGTGACTGCATAAGAAGCAGCCCACTGTCCTTTTGATGAGTTGGATGCCTGACAGCTAATGAACAAGGAACACTGATTTTAGTTTGATCATAAAGAGAAAGTATGTAACTTATACCTTCTGAAAGAGTTTCTTTGGTAATGTAATGAACTTCTGTCTTAATTCTAACTTGTTAGCATGTGATTAAATTTCAGGAGATACAGAGCCTTACACAGGTCTCCAGTTCATCTCCCCTGAAATATAGATGTGTAGGAAGACAAACACCACAGCTTTCAAGGTCTCTCACAGCTTACTCTAGAACCGAGAACACGATGTAACTATTTTCAATCATACAATCATCTTTAGAATTCCTATCAAAGCTTTTATCTGGAGAATCCTGACTAATACACTGTGGGTCTGCTTCAAACTCAAGAAGTGGAGAGAGTGGTAAGAGCTGAGGCATCTAACAGGGAGGGAAGTGTCCTGCATAGCCTGACACAATGGGGGGGGGGGTCTTTCCCTTGGAGAAGTGACAAATGAGAGTCCTTGCACTATTTTAGCTCACAGAGTGACCTGGGGGCATGTGGGCTAGAAAGGGAGCAGGTATGCTGACCATGCTACTCTCTATAGAAATGACAAGGCTCTGAGCTAAGGAGGAAAGGGGCCTACTTGGGAGAATTTAGTAGTGGAACTGTGAGACAAGGTTCCAGGGTTTTGGACCTGCTGATTGAGCGGGAGGAGGCGGGATCTAGAACCCATTCAGATATTTATGATACAATGCACAAAAACCCATGACTATACAGTGCCTCTCTTTATTCTTTAGGAGGATTTTTGTAAGGCCATTTGTACAAAATCAGAAAGTGAGGCTTCTAACTTAGGAGCATATTACAAGAGAGTATGTGCCAGAGACATGGGTGAACATGAGTGTAACTCCCTGTAAACATTATTACCTCAGCCTTATCATCTTATTTTCATTATAAACTATTTTTTTTGATTCTTGGAAAATGTAGTTTGATTCTGTAGCCTACACTGACTTTGAACTTTTGGCCTTCCTGTCTTAGCTTCCCAAAGCTTGTGTATTAAGCAAAGCCATTCTAGTCTAAAAAGTTAAATGTTACCTGAAAACAGTTTCAATTATGTTCAAAAATCATTAGGAGTTTTTTTAAAATGGAGTACAAAATTCTGAAAACCATTCTCTCCAAGCTTCTATATGTCAATTTCATAGCTATGTCAACCATCATCAGTTCATGCCCAACTTTTCCCTTTTGGAGACTACCCTAAATGGTTCCAATGGTTCATTGAGTTCATACTTCATTCCCAGTTATAACATCTCCTCGCCTGGCTGGAACTCAAGGAGAGAGTCTGCTATTGCTTTTCGTGTCTGCAGTTTGTGTGTCTGAGGACTTCCCATCCTAACTCACAAAGTACTTCACAGCCTTCACCAGAGGACAGGAGAGCTGACTTAGCAGTAAGACTTGGCCCAGCACTGCACCCTCTCTCCTCCAGATCATTTAACTCTCATGAAAACCCCAAAGTCAACTCTGGGAGACGGGTCACCATGCGTCCCAGTTAACTGTTGGAAGTATCAAAACAATTCCCTTCTATTAGACTATTGGGTTCCCAGAGCTACTGGGTAGAAACACTAAACATGAAGACAGGCCATGAAGTCCCTGCTGCAGAAGAGTTTGGCATTGAAGACCCAGGAACACTCAGGAGACAGTCTTCATGGGTCCATTCAGACCCTGCCACACTTCAGATGCTGCTTTTTCAACACTACTGAATTCATTTTCTCTGTTAAGCTTGGTTCCCGTGTTAAGTTTGACAGATTGAACTAGCTCTGCTCTTCCACGGCTTGTTAGCATGACCACTGATAACACCTATGTGTACTTTTTTTTAAGCTAGAAGAGAAGATTTTGAATCTTCTTACCATAAACCAAAGTGAAAATGCTTAGGCTGAAGGGCATGATGATAAGCCTAATTTTATTAGAATAAGAACACTGTGATTAGAGCATGTGTCTAAGTGTAGACTTATACCAAAATATCACAATGTTCTTCACAAATATGTACAATTATGTGCTAATCAAAAGTAAAGTTTAGGGAGCTGGAGAGATGGCTTCCTACTTTTGCAGAGGACCTGGGTTGGTTCTGAGAACCCATGTCAGGCAGCACTCCACTGTCAAAAGACATGATGCTTTATTCTGGCCTAACCTGGGGGATGTTCATGTACCTGGTACCTATGGACAAGCAGGCACATACGCATAAATAAAATAAATTAAATAAAAATTTTAAAGGTCAGTACTGGGGTTTTGTTTGTCAAAATAGAAGCACCTACATTGTATACCCATCACATTGATCTGAACCAGCAGCTTCATTACAACACAGAAGAAGAGACTTCTCCAGCTACAGAAGCAAATACCAATTTTCTCCACTCAAGCTGAACACGTATGCTTGGCAAACATTACATTTTCGAGTCAAAGTTTTCAGAGCTCTATGTGGCGGCTGAAGGATACTGTCACTTTTGAGGGTCACTGTTCTCACATTGGAAGATGATGTTAGTGGGGGCATTCATATTGCTCTTGGAACATTAACTCCTTGTGTTCCATCAAGTTGGGAACACATCTACCGTAGCAGCCTTAGGAATGGTGTCCCACTTCCAAAGTGTTTTGATTTGGGGGACAAGCAGAGGAATATTTGTTCATATTCTAGGGATCAAATTCACATGCCAGGAAAATTCTCTGCCATTGAGCTCACTGAACTATATTACCAGCCATTTTAATTTAATTTAATTTATATTTGAAGACAGCATCACAGGTACCTAGAGATATAGGCCTGGCCATAAGGCCCAGCTCAAACTGTCCGTTTGCCATGCAATATGCTCTGGAACGAGGGCCTATGGCAGCAAGAGGACATTAGGATCTTAGTGGAAGGTAAGATCAACATAGCAGGTATCCAGGCAGACCTCCTGGAGGAGGAGGCGAGAGGGCTGTTTTCAAAATCAAAGTCATGTGTAACTGGTCATTTTGAGCAGAAAAGTACATACTTAGAAGTGAGGGAGATGAAAGGAAAATTGAGGCACAAGTGGGACCAAGGCCAAGCCTAATGTGGCAATCATGTAGCCTTGGCAACAAGAGAAGGACGGAGGAGGAGGAGTTGGCATGTCAGAGCCTCTGGGAGCTGGCGAAAGGAGGCTCACTTGATCTGGTGCAGGCAGTCATTCCAGTGGTGGTGGGGAGAAGGAGAATAAGGCTACCATGTCAGTTTGGAGGCTTCCTCTGACAACAATATGGAACTAGGAGATAATTTTTCAGTGTTGTGAGCAGGGAAATGGCAGAATAAATACTGGCTCATTTCAAAGGAACAGGCTGCTGTGTCTCCTGAGCACATTCTGAGCTTCAGGACTGCTACCCACACCCCCAGTAAGGAGATGCCAGGTCAATAATGTTCATGACTGAAATCATTTCCAAACTTCACAACTTCATAAGGAGACAGCACGCACCCTAGGCAACCTGTTTTCTGTTCTCCATCCAGGTACCTTATCTACCTTCCGAATTACCGCCCATCAAAACTGAGTGTCATCTGCACATAGTGAACTATGGAAAATACAATGCCCCAATGTCAGTACCTAATACCATAGGCACTACTTCTCTGAGGCTGTGTTATATACAACAAGCTGGTGAAGAATTTGAGCTGTGTTTGCTGTGATGGGATGACTCACCAAGGCTGAGGGCAGGATGCCATAGCTCAGAAAGTCCTTCATAATCCAGTGATTATCAGGCACAGGAGTGACTTCTATCATTTCCATAGGCAACCCATGATCTCACTTATTCAGATGGCCATGCCCAAACACAGTACAACTACAGGCAGGAATTGCAGTACTGATGGTTTCCAGAAATTGGTTGTGATGGATAGAATGAGAATGCCTCCCTCCTCCATAGTCTCATATATTTGAATGTGTGGTCCACAGTTGTTGGGACTGTTTGGAAAGGTTAGGAGATCTAGCCTTGTTGGAAGAGGTGTGTCACTGGGGACAAGGTTTGAGGTTTTAAAGGCCTTTATCATTCCCAATTAGCTTTTCCTCTGCCTCCTAGTTGCAGATAAGGATGTAAGCTCTCAGCTACTGCTCTAGCACCATGCCTGCTTGCCGCTGCCACACTCTCCACCATGATGGTCAGAAGCTCAGCCTTTGAAACTATAAGTGTCAATAAACTCTTTAAATGCCCTTGGTCATGATGTCTCTTCACAGCACTAGAAATGTTGTTAAGACACCAGAGATCAAGAAATACAGTGAAAAAGTACTAATGTTAACACAGACAGCATGGATGCTTGATGACTAAATATATTTGTGTGTTTTTAAGTTAAATGTGAAGATGGGTTCACTGAGGCCAGCAGGACAAGGCTGGAAGAATTGTTTCTGTTGCTATGCTGGAAATTATCTGTAGCAGTTTCTTCCAAAATTGAAATCTTCCACCCTGCAGGGAATCTCCATAAGACAGAAAGTAAATACCTCAAAATAGCTTCAGGAAGTCCTTGAAACTGAAGATCACTGGGCCCTTCCACTCCAAGAGTAAACAAAGGCACTGAGAATCACTCTCACACAAAGCCAAGCAGCAAAGGAGACTGAGAAAGGCCCAGCTGCTTGGGAGAAGAGACCAGCTGAGCTACTTAGCAACATGGAAAGGACACTCTCACCTGGAGAGATGCCTGAAGTCTGTGCATAGTGCTCCAGGTTCCCAGCTTGTGGGAGCTGTTAACCATGCTGGAAGGGGCTTTGGTGACTCAGCTGTCTTTGTGTGATTTCTGTTCCTGTGATAACCGCTCACCCATACTTCTATAAGTAACCCCAAAAAAACTCCTCAGTTCACCAAGCTGGACTTTGGTGGTATTTGCTCTGCTGTGGGCTCCCTATGTGGGGTGAGCAGTTGTGTATATTGTGTCTCCCCAGGAAAAGTTGGTCACACAACAGTGACCTCGCCTCTCTGCATTCCAGATGTCTCACCAGTTAATTGGATCACCGGTGTTACTCGTCTCTAAGATATTCACACATATCCAGTGAGATCATACATGTGGAATGTGTGAACAGTGTATATGCTATGCCGTGGCCTTTTGTCACACTGTTGGCTGCTGTATTGACCTGATATCTCCCCAGTGGATTTGGCTGAAGAGGAGGCCCATTTGATTCCAGTATAACCTTTCTATAATCATCAATTTCACAGGTATATGACATCCATCCTGTACACACCATTCTGAAATTTCTAATGTATCTTACTATGAATTGCTCTCATTCTGTTAAGGAGCATTCAACTTCAGGGATAATTTTGGGTTACATTTGGTATTTCTGGTGATTCTAAGCATACTCTTGGGCACCTGCATATAGTGGTCCTGGTCTAGCCACCTGGCAGCCCTATTTGCTATGGCTATACACATGTGAATATGGTCACTACTTTCAACTCAAAGAGACAACCTCCATTGCAGGAACACAGCACTCTGGTTAGTAAAGCTATCTATCTATCTATCTATCTATCTATCTATCTATCTATCTATCTACCTATAATCTATGTATCTATCACCTATCTAGTATCTATCTATCATCTATTTATCTATCTATCTATCTATCTATCTATCTATCTATCTATCTATCTATCTTTCATCTCTTTCTATTTATCATACTCTGAATTACTTTTTCTGACCCAACAGTGACTACAAAAATCTGTTAGAGTTTTCATTTCAGATTGTTTTAATCCTCAAAAAAATGCCTTGGTTTATATACATGCTGACGGACCTCAATGGAATGAGAGAGGTAATATAATTAAATGAAGATGTCTTGAAGAAACAACTCACTAATGCTATTAAGAGCCAATATCTCATGAACATTTGGGGAAAAATAAGTCCCCCTGAGTAGTGTGCAAGGACAAGGCTTATGGTAGAACAAATGAAGCTTCTGTTCAGGGAGAAATGTCATTTAGGAGGCACCAAACGGGTTCTAAGCAGTGATCTACAAGAAATAAATGGGTGAGGGTAAGCTTTCATACACTGTTTGCTTAAGGAACAAGAATAACTGTCAGAGTTTTGTGAGAAAGGCCCTACAGTCAATATGCCCTGAACATAAGGAATACCCCAACAATCCTCCCCTACTGGACCCATTATCCAATATACTCTCACCAAGAAGGACAGACCACTATAGCCCTGAGAGTACTTCTTGTCTAATCAGAATCCAGAGCCTGTGATAATTAATCAAGAGTAACAGGCTCTCAGCAAATCCCCTGGTCTAGGCTCTATCATGGTAAGTTCCCATCTTCAGTCATTCCTTTTAACACATCTTGTATGAATCTTGCTCATATGGAAGAACGGCTTTGCTCAAGATGCTAAGAGTAAGGCACGTCAGCCATGGGCAGCCTTGACTTAGAACCTGACACATTAAGCTTTGCTTCAGTCAGTCTATTTCTGGTTTCTGTTTCCTCTTTAATAACTGTGTATTAGTAAAGGGACTTCAAAGAGCATCTGTAGGGGCCTGAGGAGGCAGGGCTCTGGTGAACTAGAAACCAAGAGGTAAAAAGTGCTGTTTTAGCATAGTTGTTGAAATGATCACATTTGGAAAGTGCTGTTTACCTGTACAACATCCTAAGGGGTAATTTTCTTTATAGAAATATGGACTCTACAATCTATTCTCAGGCTCTAAAAAGATTTGAACAGTCCACTCTGATATACATGATCCAACTTCTGAGAGTGTTAGCTGCCTTGCTAAAACTCTTCAAATATCTCAGACACACCATTATCAATCTAGTCCCTAATCACACACACACAAAAAAAAAAAAAAAAAAAAAAAAAAAAAAAAAAGGATTTCTAGACTGGTCTGTATTGCTTCACACCAAAGCCTTTGATTAGGTTCTATTCAGCAATATCTGGTGGTTAGGTGGATGGATGGATGACTTTTTAAAGAATTGGGTCAAAGAGTACGTTTTCAAATTCCTTCACTAACTTAGGGACCTCAGTTACCTAATAGTGATTTTTTTGAGTGCTATATTTCTGTGCTATTACAAAATGGCAGCTATATAAACTAAAAAAGATAAAAGGTCTATATATGCCCGTGGTTGCCTCCCAGAATTTGAAGGTAAGGCCTTATTGCAGAAGACATGACAGACTTTAGACACAGGACTTGAAATAATCAAGTTGGAACTGATCTGGAAACCTCATTGTGGAGGCTTATCTCTCATAGTGTTAGAAGGTGCCATGCCAGGAGAAAGGATAGACAGGGCTGTCAGGCAGAGAGAATAGACAGAATGAGAAATCTGGGAGGAGACAAGAAGTGGCCAGAGAAGGAGGAGGACTTCAGGGGCTAGCCACCCAGCTACATAGCAAGCCAAGGAGTAAGAGTAAGATTTACAGAAATAAGAGAATGGGAAAAGCCCAGAAGCAAAAGGTATATGGGATAAATTGAGGAAAACTGGCAAGAAACAAGGCAAGCTAAGGATATGCATTTATAAGTTTAAAAAAAAGTGCCATGCAAGCTGCCAAGGAATAGAAGCATTTGATATTCCTTCCCAGCTGTAAAGCCTAGAAGCATAGCAATGACTGGACTGGCAAGATATCCAGTGAGACTGTGTCACTTTATTTCTTAGCTTTACCAATAACTGCCAATTGAATTTAAGGCCTGCTCCACAGGAGGAAGATCATGCCCAGTACTGTAGACTTTGACAACTGAATATGGCTAATGAGGTCATTGACCTGTATGGTGATATTTTATTTTGTACTAAAATGTTATTTGTATGTTAATAAATAAAGTTTCCTGGGGGTCAGAGCTATTAGCAAGCCATAGGAAAGCCGGGCGCTGGTGGTGCACGCCTTTAATCCCAGCACTTGGTAGGCAGAGCTAGGTAGATCTCTGTGTGTTCAGGGATACAGCCAGCATTGGAGACACACACCTTTAATCTCAATACCAACCATAGAAGACTTGGAGGTCTGTATAGACAGGCAGTGATGAGGCATCATGTGGTTGGGTTTACACCCAATGAAAAGGCAGAACCGAAAGTCTTTATAAAGACTTTAACACAGGAAGTAGCTCTCTTTCAGAGAGGTAGGACCACCTCAGGAGGAAGGGTAAGGTTTTAGCTCTTAGCTCTGACCTCTTGGCTTTATTCTTTGCATTGGTTCTGTGTTTCTTATTTAATAAGACGGTTGGTTACATCTACAGACCTGAGAGGCGAACCTACTACTGATGGTTTCCTAAGCCAGCACAATTCCTAACTGCACTCTAAATACTTACCCAAATGCCCATGTATATATACATGGGGTCATCACCACTCCTTAGAAAGGCTTCTGTTTTGCAGCAGAAACACATCATTACAGAAAGCCACAACTGATCAAAATGCAAAAGACAACTGACTATTGGTTATCCATCCCCAGTTAATGCATCTACAACTCCTGCACCTAAACTCAGCAAACACCACAGAAGAAGGGGCAGAATAAGTACAGGAGCCAGAGGACCAAGAAGTCCGCTATGGGATTGTGTCATAGGATATGACAGGGAAGTTACACCCATGACAACTTGGTACAACACAACTGCATGACTAAGACCTGGACAATGACAACAGCATGGCATTCCCAATATAGATGGGGAAATCTCATGGGCCTGAAGCCTAGATGACAGCCTATAGGAAATTCACAACTTCTGAGAGAAGGAGAATTATTCTTCCCCTATGATGAGCCCCCTGGTTGCTTATCCAATAACAAGTGGTCAGCCCTAGAAACATGTTGCACATGTTGGCAGCACTGAACATTTTTGGTACATCATATTTATATACTTGTCCATTTATATGTATATGTAAGAACAACGGTTAAAGATGAGGAGGTCCAAACATTTGAGACAAAGCTAAGGTTTGAATGGAAGAGGGAGGGAGAAAGGATATAGTTACATTTTAATTACATTTTAAAAAGATGAAAGATCTACTTTGGCTCACAGTTTTAAAGTGTTAAGTCAACAGTCAGTTGGTACACTGTTTGGCCTGTATGGAGCCCATATATGACAGCAGGAACACATGGTAGCAGCAACTGTTCTCTGCACAGTACCAGGAAAAAAGAAAGAAGAGGGGCCAGGGCCACTATCTCCTTCACCATGGACACAGCCAATTGCCTGAATTTCTCCCACAAAGCACCATTTCTTAAAGCTTTTACCAATTCCCATTAGTGCTGCTGAGCGGGATCAAGCTTTCAATATGCAGAATTTGGAGGACATTTCAAATCTAAACAAGGCCCTCAGCCTCCTCTCCTGCCTGTATTATGAACAATTTCAAACCGAGCTCTCTTTATTACAGATATATTTCATTCAACAAAGCACTGAATATCTGAAACCAGGAACTGAACATGAATCATTTTATTTCCCCCACAGCAATAACTATACAAGATGAATGGTACTTAATGAATATCCATTGTTTCACTGTAGGCTATGGCAAAGAAAATGTGCCAAGATGTCTCTCTTGAGCCATTCAGGATGCTATAAGAAATTACCCTAGTCTGTATAACTGTTAAACAAGAGAAATGTATTCTCATAGTTCTAAAGGCAGAGAAGCCCAACTATCAAGGGATCTTAGTGTCTGATGGGAGCCTTGTTCTCTATAGGCATTGCCTACTATACTCTCAGAAGAATGAAGGAGAAAGCATGCTCACTGTGACCTCCTCTACAAGAGCATTAATGGAATTCTCAAGGGTACAGCCTTCATGATTCAATCACAGAGGCCTCTTAATACTTTGGGGGGGGGGTGGCGGCAAGATGTTGGTACTCAAATTTTGAGGAAAACAGTTTTATACACAGCCAAACACAACAGCAAAAAAAGTCTGATAGATTTCTGATGTTTTTTATTCATTACCATATTCCAACCTTCCACAGATGAATCACTGAAAAACTATGAAAATGGAGGGGATTTTTTTTCACAATACAATATTAGTAAAAACCAGCATGTACAGGTAAATTGTTTCTCAGAAGCAGATTGGTGAGGGTGGTAACTCAGAGCCCAGTACAGACATGGATCAGGTAGTCAGTGCTGCCCTGTGTCCACTAGACATGGTCCCAGTTAACATTGGGGACTGTGTCATAGTCCAAGCAAGCCATTTTCCAACTCAGTTTGTGCTGGACATAACTGGATTTTCAAGGGCCAAAGAAGTCACAAAGGCAAAGCAACCAGAATTAACCAGGTCTAGAGGACTCCTATTGTGTCACCAGGCTTCAAGCAAAATCCTGACCTTACTGTCTATATTGCAGTGTGGATCTGTCACTAAATAGTCTTTTTAGTGTGAATCTCTACTGACCCCCTTGCTATTGAACTTAGGAAGGGCAAAGGTCAGGCTTCAATGCAATATCCCAACCTCAGGACAGGCTATGTCTCCACATGGTAAAGGGAGACTTGGTCCGTAGTGCTTTGGCTCTGTCTTTCGTTTGCTTTCCTTTTTAATTAAATGCAAGGCAGGGTCATGGGATGAATAAATCTCTTTAAATATCTGATACACTATGGGACATTGGTTAACAGTACAGATGCTGGATCTGAAGTCACTTCCAGCTGAGGGACACGACACTGAACAAGTTTTATCATCTTTAATAGCTTGATTTCTTCACCTACAAAAGAAGGTGATAACAATGCTTTATACTGCAGAAGGCTATTCTAATCATCACACTGAGCTACAAATGAAGCACATCAGAGCACCAGGCTCACTGTGTGTATACATATATGTCCCCCAAAGCAGAGCTCCTGTGCTGCACACTTCAGGCAAACTGCTTGAGTCCAAACCTTAGTTCAGTTGTTTTTCTGGCTTTGTGGCTTCTGACGAGCTACATACCTTTCCACTCATATAAAGAACTTAGAACCCCAGTGTTATAATGGCAAGGGTTCTGCAGTCCTATGCTGGAGCCTTTACAATCACGGTTAGTCTCTTTAGCAACACAACCCTAGAGTTTCTCTGCAGTTGGGCTTACAGTTATTGATCAGATAACCTAGGTACCAGCTGCTCCATGGGTCATTACAAATGATGGAACCAGGATGAGAATCACCAAAGGGAAGCAGGGAAAGGCTTTGTGATTCCAGGTCTCTGAAGCTGTGAGTTACAAAGCCAAGAACTCTGTGGGTGAGGATGTGTGGAGTCTATAAAACTCTGCTTCAAAACAACCATGAGCATCTCATT
Organism: Peromyscus californicus insignis; assembly: GCF_007827085.1. NCBI lineage: Eukaryota > Metazoa > Chordata > Mammalia > Rodentia > Cricetidae > Peromyscus > Peromyscus californicus. The sequence goes on along the minus strand of NW_026294562.1, from coordinate 144,868,483 downwards.
CAGCTTCATGGACAGAAAAAAAAAGTGCAATCTTAATCTTGAGGGGAGAAGGGCAACTGCATTCCAAATAAATAGACTTCTGGCTTCCTATGTGGCTACCAGATGCTTACATTGGGACCTGGTGATGCTTTGTAATAATGCCTCACCACTAGTTGCATAAAAGACTTTTGTTAGCGAGATATAATATACATGGTGAAAATGTAACCCAAAAATTAAATACGATTCTTCCCCAAGGCAGCACTCTCAGAATTCTAAGCTATAGATGACACAGATTACTTACTTTGTTATTTAAGGCCAACTAATGTTGACACAAGACTGAACAAGAGTCTTCTGTTTTTGTTTGTTTGTTTGTTTGTTTGTTTGTTTGTTTAATGGGCAGAACCCAGAGATACAAGCAGAGACAGTAGCTAATGGTTTATAATGAAGCAGTAATCCTCAGCAACCTCTGTACAAGGAGTCAGAGCTAGAGTAGTTTCTAGAAATCAGCCTTCTGGTAGCAAGAACATGTGCCTTCATGAGTTGACTCAGGCACGGCAGTAAAGACTGCCGTGGCAGCCAGCACCCTAGACACCAAGAGGTCAACTTAGAATCCCTGATGGCAAACATGAGGCCCACCAATCGTCGCTGGTCAGAGAGAACATCACAACCGTCACTTCGATGGCACCAATTATGGTGAGGATACTACAAGCACAAGAGTATAAAACAAGAGCAGGCATCCGTAAGGAAGAGACGGAGGTTGCATCACAGGTTCGTTCCAGGAGTCCTAAAAACACACTACAACAAAGGCTTTCCACACAGCAAACACTGTAGAGGTATTTAGAGGGAATTTAGGAAATATTTAGGAAAATTAGTGATGCCTGTATGATGCTAAGTGGTAAACAGAATGTTAACAAAACAAGAAATGACTGAAGAAATGAGTAATCAGCCTGCAATGGGTGTGGCTTTCCTCAGCTCTCATGAGTACTTGCTGCAGAAAAGCATACCTGGTCTTCTAAGGAAAGCCAGATTTTTAATGAGTCATTTCCTAACATTCAATGGTAACACTGAACTAAGTTATTTAAGCAGTTTGTCATATACAGGCTCTAACGTAGCCCTGTGAGCTCTACCTTCTCATGCCCATACCTTTGTTTAAGGCCCTATTCAGGAGTGTGAGAAGAGCATACAGCTAGCTGGTAACCAGCAATGTATGCAAGGTGACAGGGGATCACTCTCAAAACCAAGTACACTATGCTAAGTATGACAGTCACCTATTGGTCAGCATGCTCAAGAGACATGTTGAGAAAACTCATATGACAAAGAATGGCTAAGGATTGTGCCTCTGAGAGAGGCACTTCAAAGTCAAGAGTGAGAGCACATTTATAGTTCATTCTTTGGAAAGGAATTTATAGTAAACACTGCTAATCCTTTGCCTATTCTGAATTATCTTCAGTCTAGGTCAGGAGGAATGTAAGCATCTGTGATCATGATGTATATACACACATAATCCCACACAGAGAGAAGATAATGAAGGCAAGTGGAAGGTCCCTTAATATAGAGAGAAGAGATAATATCGCCTTATAGATCTCAGATATAAGATAGGCAACCTGACCAGAGGGTCAAGTGTGAACTTTGAAATGTCTCCCCATCTCTATATATTCTGCTGGCTAACGAGATGAAGATGGAGTTTTGGGATGGCAATCAATGTTGATGCAAAAAATATAGCTTCCATCTTGAAGAAAATAAGTGATAGATTATTTTGGAACAACACTTGAGTGGCCATGGCCCAGAAACATAGATTTAGGTTATTCAAAATTCAATGGAAGCAGTTTCATGACATTTTATAGTTTTCCAGGACAAAGAAATTCATAAATCAATGACAGTTTAAAATATTTTGATGAGAACATCTTAGAGGAGGTTTTAGCAAGATGGCATCTCTCTAGGCTGAGGGTGTTATTTGATGAAAGCCTTCGATTTTGGTTGGTGGAAGCCAGTGGATCTGCTTAATTAACAGAGTTCAAAGCTTTTTACCTACTAGTCACATCATGCTAGTTCTGACACGGAGGATAGGCAAGAAGTTAATTAGCCTTTGACCTGCAGCATTCCAATCTCTCCACAGTCCCAAAGCTCTAATCAGTCCATCTCTGCAGACACAGCTTCTTTCCAAGAGATGCCATTCTCAGTGGTCCCCCAACCTCCAGTGGTCAAGCATCACAATTTGTGCATGTACAAGCACATATTATTTATTTAATAGTATAAGGTCCCTCACAGCTAGGAATCTCATTCCTAGGATCTGAAGTAGATGAGTCTGAGTAGCAGGCAGGACAGCAGTCTTCAAGAAAGAAGGACAGCTACTAAAGGCCATTAAGCAATTTTTGGATAACAAAAGTATTAGCCACCCTGATCTGGATCTGAGTTGTTTTATCTGACATCACATTTACAGGTGACATAGGATTACTATACCTAACATTAAGTAATTAAGAACACAGTTTGGCCTAGTGGAGCAAAGGTAACAGATGAAGCAAACATGGTTTTTAAAATAACTCAATTTCCATATTTTAACTATATTAACTTTATCTTTCCCCCTGTATTTACCATTATTTGTACTCTACGAACTATTCTCTTTATATTTAAATGGTTAGAAATGAAACCTCAGAAAGAGTCGCAGAGTATTGTTCCCCCTTTTTTATTAGTAAAATATAAATATTGTTTAGCTACTTTTTTAATCCTGGATAATTGTTCTACAGTATATTTTGCATACTAATGATATCAAGAAACATCAGTACTAAAGGCATAAACCATCATGAGTGTTGTTATTAGAGATTGGTGTCTTTTAAATAATTTAGATAAGAAGAATTAACCCAAATCTTTGGGTATCTTTAGCTAGAATAAATGGAGTTAAAGTTTAATTTAAAAACAAGACTTTTTAAATTTTATTCAAATTATACTTAAAGGCTAATAACCCAGAAGGCCTGTGAGCCAAGAAACTCCTGACTGGAGTGTCCACCCTCCAATGACTGCTGCAGGCAGTTAGGAGCTGGGAAGCTCCTTATGAGGTAACACACCAACGTCCACTGGGATTTACCACTTCGACACTGCAGGGGAACAGATCCACAGGCGTCTTCCACCCCAAAGTCCCCTTTTCTGCCCCGTAAACCTCCAAGACTCCTGTACCTCGGGAGTGCAGTCTCCACTGGCACATACAAACTTCAGCCCTTCACTGTTCTGATTAAAGGCCGTCTGTGGCTCTTGAGGTCCATCTCCTGTCTTTTATTTTCACATTGCCTCTATCAGTCCCAATCTAACAATAGAGAAAAATGTGTGTGTGTGTGTGTGTGTGTGTGTGTGTGTGTGTGTGTGTGTGTGTGTGTATAAAGATAGTGAAAACAACATTGGAATCTTAAATACTGTTTTGAATAAGGTAAAGGTTTAGGATAAGCAAACAGTCATAACAAAAAGACATGATCAAACGAAAGGCAGGAATATCTTCATTTGTAACTACATTAAAACCAAGACTTGTATCATTTTATCACTAGATAAATATATGGCATACAATTTTAAATATCATAACCAATTTTTCATATCTAATTACAAAATTATTTTAAAAACATTAAAAAAGTCAGAGATGTTTATAGACTCAAATATCAGTGGCCTTGAAGGTGAGTGTTTATCATGCAGCACCCTCAAGGTCTGCATGAATGTGATGTGAGATCTCAGGTGATGTGAGAAAGCTCACAGGGTTCATAGTCTAGAGAGAGTTGTAGCACCTGAACATAATAGTTTTGTTGTTGTTAGAAAAAAGCATTTACTTTTTGTTAGTGTTTATGAGGCATCAGAAGTACTATAAGCCATCCAGAACAGGATAGAGTTTAGGTATTTTAACTTCATATAATTATGGTGCAACACATTAAGATGATCTGTAAATTCTAAGATGTCTGTATAATCCTCAAAGTGGAGTTTTAAAAGTGACAAAAAATATTTATGGTTTTCTTTTTTTTTTTTTTTTGGTTTTTCGAGACAGGGTTTCTCTGTGTAGCTTTGCGCCTTTCCTGGAACTCACTTGGTAGCCCAGGCTGGCCTCGAACTCACAGAGATCCGCCTGGCTCTGCCTCCCGAGTGCTGGGATTAAAGGCGTGCGCCACCACCGCCCGGCATGGTTTTCTTTTAAATAGGTCTGATTAAGGTAAGAATCTTGAAAAAGCCCCATTTATTTAATTTTTAAAAAATATATTTTTATTTTATGTGCATTAGTGTTTTGCCTGCATGTATGTTTGTGTGAGGGTGTAAGATCCCCTTGACGTATAGTTACAGATAGCCATGAACCACCATGGGGGTGCTAGGAATTGATCCCAGGTCTTTTGGAAGAGCAATCAGTGTTCCAAACCACAGAGCCATCTCTCTAGCCCCTGTTTACTTGTTTATTTTTAAAGGGCAGTAGTGGTCAAATATCTTCTAAAATCATTAAAATGTTTGTACTTATATATGTACTCACATATACACAAAACCATATCTAAAAGCATAGACATAAGTTTAGTATCTCAATGGAGGGCAACTGTCCAATATAAAAAGAAACATACTATGGAGTGGGAATAATTATCTCTTAAAGTTAATTTATACCCTCATGCAATGTGGCATATATAGCCAGAATTGGAAAAGGCATCTTGATCAGAACGGTATAATTATGTATATACTGCCCTTAAAACAGATTTGAAATTTTTAAATTTAAATCTTAGGTTAATTATCTCAAAGAAAGACTTAGGACAATTCACCGTCTCCATTTTTTTTTTAACCTGTGTGGTCACATTTATTAAATGTTACACTGATATTTTTATCATTATTTTGTTCCTTACAATTTCAGTTTTCCAATGAGGTAAAAGGAAGCTGGGTTAAGTTAACAACTTTAGATCACACAGCATTAACTTATAAGTAAATTTGGTACTAAGTATATTATGTTAAAAAAAGTAAAATCACATGTAGAAAATGTGCACATAAACACAAACTTATATAAACTCATACATAAGATAGATTTTTGAATGTTATTGTTTGTTGGGATTATATTTTCTATAATCTTCACTTTGAAAAGGAAACTATTATATAAATTGGATAAAAATAAGTATTTATATTTAGAATGCATTTTGGAAGGAAGTCCATATTAAAATCTCTCTATATAACATTATAGTATATAGCCTAATGAAATCTATGATTAACACATGTTTTATATGAACAATTAGCATTTTAAGGTTTATAAAACATTTAATATTCCCAGAGAATAATAGGTTTCAAGATGTTTAGTGTACTCGAATTTATAAAGTAGTACATATCTGAAAGGCCTTAATATATGACCATAATATTTAAATTTGTGAATCTGCATGCATATTTTAGTTGGGCATGCCAAAATTCGTAATGATTTTAGCATGTAACAGAAAATGAATTCTTAAAAGGGGAGAGTAACAGTTTGTAAAAAAAAATGTTCAGGACACAAAAAATATATAAAACACAAAAACAATTATAGACACACATAACATGTTCACATGAAATTAGGTGCATTCAGATTAGAAAAAAAAGGTAGAAAGTTTATCTCTGTTTCTTTAAGGTGTGAGAAAGGCTTAGGAATATAAAAGATTAAAAGATGAAATTTGTCATATAGACTTAAGGCACTGTTCTCTCTCTTTCTCTCTCTCTCTCTCTCTCTCTCTCTCTCTCTCTCTCTCTCTCTCTCTCTCTCTGATGAAATTTGTCATATAGACTTAAGGCACTGTTCTCTCTCTCTCTCTCTCTCTCTCTCTCTCTCTCTCTCTCTCCCAGAGGAGAAAGTTTCTTGTCTTTATGATGTCCCCGATTGCCTTCTAGTAGGTAAGAAATTGGCAAAGGATACAGGATATATAGATGTATAGGTGTTACTGAACCTGGAGGTTACAACTTGTGCCAAGTCAGGTTTGGGCACCTGTCCTCAATAAGCCAATTAAAAAAGCCAAATTAAAAATGGAAAGCAGACAGGCCACATCAGTAAGAAGAATGGGAGAGTGCCCTGCCTGGCTGTTGCACTGTCCCACTCCCTAGATTCTGTTCCCCAAGACCCATTCCACTCCCCAAGCCATCCCACCTCATCATCTTCCCTATGGCCACCCCTTGCCAACTCTGACATTTCAGCTGCTCAGGTGCAGGCCACACCAGTCAGAAGAACAACTGGACACATCAGTTAAAAGAACAGGTTCAGGCCACACCAGTCAGAAGTACAGATATCACCTGCTCTACCAAAGGCCAAGTTAACCACCAGAAGGCCAGTTCCCAACTTGGATAGAAATGCCCAGCTAGATCAGAGGTCACATCAGTCACCAGAAATCCAGGCCACAAAGACTAAAAGACCAAAAAGGAAACAGAAACCAAGCAACAAAACACCCATCCAACAAAGACAAACTCAAAAATCAGGACCTAGACATTTAATCCTCTCAAGACTGAATAACCAAATGCCAGTGTAAGGATACAATCAATATTAGCCATGACCATATGGAACCACCAGGGCCCAGCTACCCTACTACAGCAAGACCTGAGTATTCCAACACAGCTCTACCACAAGAAAACAACCTTAAAAACAATTTTATGAAGATGTAGATGTCTTTAAAGAAGAAATGAAAAACTCCCTTAAAGAAAACAAGGAATAGACAACAAAAACAGTGGAAGAAATCAATAAATCCCTTAAAGAATGCCAAGTAAGCCAAGAAAAAACAAATAGGTGAAGGAAGGTATTGAAGACATGAAAATCAAAACAGAAGTAATAAAGAAAACACAAACTGAGGGAATTCTGGAAATGGAAAATCTGGGTAAGCAAACAGGACTACAGACACAGGTATTCCTAACAAAATACAAGAGATGGAAGACAAAATCTCAGGCATAGAAAATACAATATAATAAATAGATTAATTGTTCAAAGAAAATATTAAATCTAAAAAAACTCCTAATGGAAAACATGCAGGAAATCTAGGACACTGTGAAAAGATTACACCTAAGAATAATAGGAATAGAGGAAGGAAAAGAATCTCAGCTCAAAAACACAGAGAACATATTTAACAAAATCATAGAAGAAAAATTTCCTGACCTAAAGAAAGATATTTCTATAAAGGTACAAGAAGCTTACAGAACACCAAATAGATAGGAACAGAAAAGAAAGTCCCTGAGTCACATAATAATCAAAAACAACAAACATACAGAACAAAGAAAGGATATTAAAAGCTGAAAGGGAAAAAGGACAAGTAACATATAAAGGCAGAACTATTAGAATTACACTTGGCTTCTCAAGAGACACTTCTAAAAGCCAGAAGGACCTGGACAGATGTCTTGTAGACTCTAAGAGACCACAGATATCAGTCCAGACTACTATACCCAGAAAAACCCTCACTCATCATAGATGGAGAAAAAAAGATATTTAATGACAATACCAAATGACAAGGACTTAAAGTCTTTGAAGAAAGAAGTTAGAGAAGAAATCAGAAGATGGAAAGATCTCCCATGCTCATAGATCCATAGGATTAACATAGTAATAATGGCCATCTTATCAAAAGCCATCTACAGATTCAATGCAATTTCCATCAAAATCCCAACACAATTCTTCACAGAACTTGAAAGAACAATACTCAACTTCATATGGAAAAACAAAAAAAGCAAGATAGGAAAACAATCCTGTACAATAAATGAACTTCCAGAGGTATCACCTTCCATGATTTCAAGCTGTCCTACAGGGCAATAGTAATAAAACAACATGATACTGGCATGAAACGAACAAGTTGGTTAATAGAACTGAATCCAACACCCAAAAGTAAAGCCATATACCTATGGATGGTGAAGTTTTGATAAAGAAGCCAAAATTATACAATGGGAAAAAGAAAGCATCTTAAACAAATGGTGCTGGTCCAACTGAATGTCGGCATGTAGAAAAGTACAAATAGATCCATATCTATCACCCTTCATAAAACTCATGTCCAAGTGGATCAAAGACCTCGATATAAAACCAGATACACTGAACATGACAGAAAAGAAAGTGACACAGAAGAAAAATTCCTGAACAGAACACCAATCCAGAAAGCACTAAGATCGACAAATAATAAAAGGAACCTCATGAAAACAAAAGCTTCTGTAAGGCAAAGGACAATGTCAATAGAACAAAAAGGCAGGCTACAAAATGGAAAAAGAGCTTTCCCAACCCCACATCTGGTGGAGGGATGCTATCCAAGATATATAAAGAACTCAAGAAACTAGACATAAAAAACCCTCAAATAATCCAATTAAAAATGGAGTGCAGCTCTAAACAGAGAACTCTCAACAGATGAATCTCAAATGACTGAGAATCACTTAAAGAAATGTTCACCATCCTTAGCCATTAGGGAAAGGCAAATCAAAATAACTCGGAGATTCCATCTTATACCTGTCAGAATGGCTAAGATCAAAAATACCAGTGACAGCTCATGCTGGAGAGGATGTGGAACAAGAAGAATACTCCTCCATTGCTGGTAGAGTGCAAACTTGTACAGCCACTTTGGAAATCAATATGGAGGTTTCTCAGAAAATTGGAAATCAATCTACTTCAAGATCCAGTTATACCATTCCTGGGAATATACCCAAAGGATGCTCAATCATACCACGAGGACACTTACTCAACTATGTTCATAGCAGCTTTATTTGTAATAGCCAGAAACTAGAAACATTCTAGAAGAATGGATAAAGAAAATGTGGTACATGTACACAATGGAGTATTACTCAACTGTTGAAAACAATGATATCATGAAATTTGCTGGCAAATGGATGGAACTAGAAAAGATCATCCTGAGTGAGGTAATCCAGACCCAGAAAGACAATTAAGTTATGTATTCTCTTATAAGTGGATATTAACTATAAAGTAAAGGATAACCATGCTACCATCTACAGATCCAGAGAAGCTAAGTAACAAGGAAGTCTCAAGTGGGATTTGGGGGAGGCATGAATCTCACTGTATAGGGGGAATAGAATAGACATCATAGGCAGATGGGGTAGGGGTCTCAATGAGGGGGGTGGGGATGGGAACTGGAGGGATCAGATGGAGGAGAGGAGATGGGGGATGATGGAGGGAGAGAGTACTGGGAGAGACAACAGGAATTGGGGATGAGCTAGAAACTTTGTGCAAGGGAAACTCCCAGGAATCTATGAGGGTAACCCTAATTAAGACTCCTAGCAACAGGAGATATGTAGCCTGAACCAACCATCTTCTGTAGTCAGGAAAGACTTCCAAATTGTCGCACCAACCCAGCCACAAAACCTTTGACCTACACTTTGTCTTACGTACAAGATGTGCTAGGGTAAAGGTGGCACAGAAATTGTGGGAGTGGCCAACCAATGACTGGTCCAGCTTCAGACCCATACCATGATAGGCAGCTCACCCCTGACACTGTCTGGGGGGCCAGTACTGACAGGTTGGATAATCCAGAGATCTAGTATAAAACCACACAGGACTGGCAAGATAAATAAATAAAATAAAATAAATATAAAAAGTCAATGAAATGATTCCTAATGATATTCTGCTATTCTTATAGATTGGTGGCTAGTCCAATTGTCATCAGAGAGAATTCACCCAACAACTGATGGAAACAGATGCAGAGAACCCACAGCCAAACATTAGGAGCTCACAGAATCCTGTGCAAGAGGGGAGGAAGGATTATAGGACCCAGTGGAGTCAAGGGCACCACAAGAAAACACACAGAATCAACTAACCTGGGCTCATTGGGGTTCAAAGAGACTGAACCCACAACCAGAGATCCTGCCTGGGACTGACCTAGGCCCTCGGCATATATGTTACAGTTGTGTAGCTTGGTCTTCTTGTGGGACTCCTAACAGTGGAAACAGAGACTGTCTCTGACTCTGTTGCTTGCTTGGGGACCCTTTCCTCCTACCAAGTTGCCTAGTCTAGCCTTAATAGAAGAGGCACCTAATCTATTTTTGGTGTCAGTAGCAACCAAATAGGGGGGTTCTGGTTAGAAGAACAGAAGCAATGGAACACAGAAGCTATGTTTAACAGATAGACAGACAGAAAACTTACCAACAATTCTTGAAGGTGGGTCTCAGCATGAATTCCCAGGAATATTGTCAAGGGGATGCAAAATTCTTTTCATCTGGCTATTTTTAACAGCCCTAGAAATTCTCTAAGTTGTAGGGAACTTGATTCAGGCTAAACTGAGAGTTTTGGCTCTGAAACTGAAAGGAATTCTAGCATACGTTTGTATAATAAACAAATGTCAATGTCAGCATAAGAGTTAAATTGCTTGAGGAAAACTATAAAATAGACAGGATATAAGGAAGCAAGGTCAGAGGAAGAGAAGAGTAGGGGGCATTTTAAATTTATCATTGGGGTGATAGAAATTTTAAAAGGTTTTCTATATTAATATCTTAGCTTTTACTTGAACTCATACAGTTTTTAGAGCTCTTTATGATTACAAATTGCTAATGTTATCAGTTTTTATTAGTCATTTTACATTTTAATTAAAGCAGGCTGACTATGATTTTTAAAATTTTTATTGCCTAGGACACTGTTAAGTGCTAAAGATAAACCAATTTGGAGGCAATACATACTCAGCTATCCTTAGATCTTCATATTTTTCAAAATTCTTATAAGCTAGACAGTAATGATCACACATATCTAATCCATACCAGATGGTTGTTTATCCCCAAACACTTCCTCCTATCTGGAAAACTTGTTCCCTATATATCTATATGTTTATATATAAATATATTTTCTCCTGAAAGTTGCCTGTCCATGCTAGCTAGGGAATATGTATTTTGAGTCAGATTTATGTGTTACCTTTGGGATCAACTTTTTCAGCTTATACCTTAAACCCATCTTCTCCCACTGGATCTCCAGATTATCCTGCACATTTACAAAAATCATAAAGCTACTAAAGACACTGGGTGATCAAGCCTCATAAATGTCTCCCAGGTGAGCCAATAATGTTCCTTCTAATTTAAGAATGGGGTATGTTTTGGGGGATGCCCTATGAGGCCTTTGTAAGTCCTGGAGTATTTCCCTTCACACCTTCACACTTTGGGGTGGGAGGGAACAATTACCTCTTGTCTTCAGTGTCTTTATCATCAAGCACACATAAAATTCCTAAGCTAAAGATTTGGCAAGGAGATGGGAGAAGCAGCCAAAAAATATAGAATTGGCATTTGAGGAGTGGCAGAAGACAAAGGCCAAATGATAATAAACTCAAACAATTGAAAGAAAAACAAAACAGAAATCAAAATGTCTTCAAAATTATAAAAGAGAAAAGACAATTGCCTTTGGAGATCTGAAAGTAAGCAAGGAACATACCAAGGTAAACAAAATGTGTAGACCAAAATGTTTTCAAAACAAACAAACTAGATACTTCAAACCAAATACTTTGAAAATAGAGTAAAAAGGTATCTACCAAATTAGGATCCTTAATTAATAAACTCAGAATTAACAAATGTACTGCTCTCCAAATCAAAGGAGGTATAGAGCTCTGGAAAGAACTCACCAACAATATACCTGAGCAAAAGACACTAGATAGTCTGTATGCAATGGACTCATGCAGGTACCTGGCTTCCAAGCAGGTCATTTCTCCAGTGAAAAGTAGATCATGCTCAGGGCCCCATGTTGGGTGCTATAATTGTTGATGCCAAAACCACAATCTCATAATAAAGACAATAATAGATAGTTTATTATGGAGCCATTTTGAGTGACTATGGAGCAGGAACAGAGTTGTACTTTATCTAAGTTCCATGTTTCAATGTGGAAACAATTTCATGAAGATTTATAGTTTTACAAAATGAAGAACCCATAAAACAAGGCAAGATGAATAAGTAATGGCTATACCAGGAGCTAAAGCTAGTCAAAGATGAGATAATTAGCCTCTGGACCTACTGTTAATTGTTGCTAGAGTTTTCCTGCCTGGCCCACAGTCAGGACAAATCTCTCTCACCTGCCAATCCCACAGCTGCTCAGACCTGACCAAGTAAACTCTGAGACTTATATTGGTTACAAACTGTATGGCCATGGCAGGCGTCTTGCTAACTGTTCTTACAGCTTAAATTAATCCATTTCCACTAATCTATACCTTGCCACATGGCTTGTGGCTTACCGGCATCTTCACATGCTGTTTGTCATTTGGTGGTGGCTGGCAGTGTCTCTCTCAGCCTTCCACTTCCCAGCTTTATTCTCCTCCTTGTCCCACCTATACTTCCTGCCTAGCCAATGGCCAATCAGTGTTTTATTTATTGACCAATCAGAGCAAGACATTTGCCATACAGAACATCCCACAGAACTTCCCCTTTTCTTTTTTTTTTTTTTCAAAAAGGAAGGTTTTAACCTTAACAAAGTAAAATTACATATAATTTGGGAATTTGGGTGTAGCTTCTCTTACTACTTCCTGCTGGAGGGGGGCGCTGTATCTTATGGGGACACAAAGAAAATTTTAGGATCATGGAGTAGTCCGTGAGGCTGCATTGTCTGAGCCAGTTGCCTTCAAACCATTCTGGATGTTGGATCATCTGGGCCATGGTGTCATTGGAGACCTTTCAGGGGGTCTTGGCTGGTCAAACCTGCTGTATCTTAATCTGGAACAAATCTATAGCCTCTGGCTTTCTGTGGGAACAAAAGCAGAGACTCTTTTCCAAAGCAACATATCCTTATATCCCAATTTTGAAGTCAAGGTATCTTTAAAGTATACATATTGGTTTAACTCAGCTTCCTTTACAATCAAATATCTCTCTGCAGTTAAAAATCCCAAAGACAACACAATCCAGATTCTCTGTGTAATATTCATCTTTACATGGTTTAATTTCTATATTAATTTTACTGTCTCTTTAAAGACTTTATTTTTTAAAACTATGTATTTGTTTATATAACTGTATATATCACCTTTTTTTGTCTTTTTCAAGCCTATGTATATTTTACACACATTGTAAACTATTACATCTGAATCTGTCTTATTGTGAATCTATTGCTTTAAACTGCAGCAGCTGTGGCTGCTGGCTCTGCTCACCTCAGCTTCCCAACATGGCGGTGGTATGCTTACCACCAGCTCTGGGAGCTATCCTGGGTCTATGCTTTTATCCAAGCAGCGTGTAGCCCAGAAACTGCTTTTTTTTTGTTGTTTTGTACTAGCAAAGTCTAAATCCACCATGCAGCTTAATGTGCCACTTGCAGAGGCCTCATTCCTGCCATACTGCAGGTCGAGCGTGCACACTAGGAACCCACCAGTAGCTCAAACCGGCAGCTGCCGCTCATTTGAGAGAGACAATTAGGAGGCTGTTTTTTAGCTCCATTTTAGAATCTTTTTTCTCAGTTTTTAGGTGGAAACTCTTGCCACCATGTTGGATGAATAAGTAATGGCTATACCAGGAGCTCAAGCTAGTCAAAGATGAGATCATTAGCCTCTGGACCTACTGTTAATCTCACAGATATGAGGAAAAAGACCACTGACCCTAACTATGACCAAATTAATTAAAGCAAGCACTTAATTAAGACAAGCATTTTTTTAAAATATAATTTGAGTACATTGGCTGTTTTTCCTTAAAAGCATGTTTAAGAGATCAGCCTTGCACATGGTTAAGATGAAGGTTTTCATAGTTCAGGAGTAGGGGGTTTCCAAATGGGAGATTTAGCAGGCAAACAAGTAGGGTTACAAAAGCAGAACACAAGCATAAAAAGTTGGTCATAACAACCTCTTGAAACAAAAACATGGCTGCAAGTCATCATAACAAGTTACAAGGTGGTCACAACAAGGTAGTCATAACAACTTTTTGAAACCAAGGTATGGTTGCCATTTCCTGGAACAAGCAGTACAGAACCATTTATAGTTTTAAGGTTACTGGGGGAGCACAGTGCAATCTTTGAGAAACAAAGATTTAATAATAAAAAGAAATGAATCAAATTTGACTTTACTATAAGATTTTGCTTTCAAACCTAGGATGGAGGCAGGCTGGTTTATCACTACCTGTAGCATTCCAATCTCTCCAGAGTACTGAAGTTCTGATCAATCATTCTGTGCAAACACAGCCTTTTTCCCCAGGAGTTCTCATTCACATTGACAAACTGATGACTCTCTGGATAAACTAGTTTAAAGTTTAAATTATTGATTTTTCATCTATGTGTCAAGTAGCACAGACCAGTGATAACTCTGGATTCTGAGTGTCGCTTCTGGCAACTATAGGTTGTCTTCTATCCAATCATGGCAAAAAAAGCAAGGGCCTTAGTCCTAAAAATCCACAGATATGAATTCTATTCATCTGAGTGATCATGGAACCATCATGATCTGAGGGTGAGAATACAATCCATCTCCTTTGTTAAGCCTAATTAGACCCTAAGTACAGAACCAATCTAAACTGAGCCCAGACCTTAGCCAGTTTGGCAGTGTCTTAGGTTTTCTATTACTGTGAAAAGATAACATGACCATGGCAACTCCCATAAACTCTCATTTAATTGGGGTGGCTCAGAGGTTCAGTCTATTACCATTATAGTGGTGTACAGACAGACATAGTGCTGGAGCAGTAGCTGAGAGTCCTACATCTTGCAGGCAGCAGGAAGTTGATTGAGACACTGGGCAATATCCTGAGCATAGGACAGTGACAACCAACAAGGCCATACCCACTCCAACAAAGCCACACTTCCTAATAGCGCCACTCCCTATGAATTTATGGGGGCCAATTACATTCAAACCACCACAGGAAGGAAGGACAATATCATAAGGAGATACTTCTGCCTCTCCCTTTGGCTGTCAGCCAGGAACTGGAATGTCCCTAGGAACTGTATGCTGGGAGAAAGTAAAGGCTGGAGGCCAGAGAAGGAGCTTGTCTCTTTCAGACAGTTCTGAAAACTTGTCAGACCACCTCGAAGGGAAGACAATGAGGATAAGCAGGAAGACACCATAACCAGGACTACTTATCCATACCTCTTGCTCTCTATTTAAACCTAAACCTCATGTCAGCATGTCCAATGTGTTAATACTCTGATCCTGCCCCTTGGCGCAGCCCTGCATGTAAAAGGAAAAACTCCGCCCCTTTCCTCTTTCTCTTCTGCTTTCCTCCCACGAGGTGTGCGCCCCTCACGCTTCTCTCTCTCTCTCTCTCTCTCTCTCTCTCTCTCTCTCTCTCTCTCTCTCTCTCTCTCTCTCTCTCTTTCCCTCTTTCTCTCTCCTCTGTCTCTTCCCCCCACCAAATGAAACTCTTCACTGAGCACTGCCTGCACGCCATCTCTGTCTCTCATCAGCCGTGGGGCACCTTGGCTCTACCCGCCAGGACCTCCCACATACAGTATCATAACACAATGTAGTTGGGGGTCACTGGACTGCCTTGCTCCTCTATCCTACATATGCACACTGAATAAATCTCTTTTCTCTGGTTTTCACTATTTCTTGTCATTTAATTGGTTATTTATGCTTATCTATCCATAGATACAGACCGACCTGTGTCCACATAACCGGTATATAAAGGACTCCTGTGGAGTGAGCATGGTAGGAGTGTTGATGCAAGGCCAGAAAAGTCTTTCATAGCCTGCTTCAGGGAAGAAGGTAGGAAGTCACCAACTGACATGTCAACATGGATGGAGGAAAATTTTCACAAGTTCCCACCTCTAGATAGAAACTACAGGCAGTCCGCAGCTGTTAGGGAGGAAGAATCAGATTTTTCTTTTTTTTCTTTTTGAAGGATGAGACCCCAATTATAAAGGATCAGCCTTAACACATGTGCAAGTAAGGGCACCACTAACTGGACTAAGTAGGATATGGATATATATGAAATTTTATATAACAGAACAAATGTATAAGTATTATAAATATATTAAATATATAAATTTATATCAGGAATATATATAGAAGAAGAGGTCACAAATTCAAGAGCTGGGGAGAGAAGTGAAAAGGTGGAAGTAGGAGCGGGTAGGAAGGACAGAATTCAGTGTGCTCGTGTACAAAACCTTGACATAAAACTATTTTAAAATCAACAAGTAGTTGTGTGGCAAAAAGGAAGGAAGGAAGGAAGGACAGAAGGAAGGAAGGAAGGAAGGAAGGAAGGAAGGAAGGAAGGAAGGAAGGAAGGAAGGAAGAAGGAAGGGGAAAGTGAAAGAGGGACCTTCCTACTTCTGCTGCTTCCTTCAGTGCCAAGGCACCATACCCTGAGGGAGAAAGCACAGAAGCCCAGTACAGGACAACTTGGCAACACTTGTAATCCATCAAATCTAGCATCATTATTTCCATGAATCTCACCAAAAATCCTATTTACAGGAAAAGGATGTGTAATAAGCCTCTTGTGCAGCCCAAATGGCCCCCAGTTTTACCTTATTAAATAATATTTCCATACGAGACATCTCTGGAGCCACCCTCTAATCACATTTACCGAGAAAGAAAGGAAGCAGGGGAAAGATGTCTTAGAAAACCTTTGAGATGTTTGACAGCCACCAAAGTGGTGTATATGACTTAAGCTAAGGCAATTAGTTGTGACTTTCCCTCAAGGAGCTTTTGTGTGTCTTTCTTTCCTTGAGTGTCTTTCCCCTAACCCTGGTCCTTAAAGTCGATGTTAAAATATCCTCAATAAAACTTCCAACTTCATGCTGGCTAGTCCTGAAATTCAAAGCTGCTAATCCCATTTGGCCTGAGTTGATCCCTAAATGATTACAGGAATCCCTCAGGCTGCTGAAGGTGGCAAGAAGAGCTATGCCTCTGCCCCCTTTCCACTGGTACTAGCTCTGATGGCGCAGGTCTATAACTCACTACTCCACATGCTGAGGTAGGATGATCTGATCAAATACTCAAGGCTAGCCTGGAGTACTTAGTGACAATGCCTCAAAATTAAAATTAAGAAGAGGGCTTGTACACCTTTAATCCAAGGTGTCAGGTGTCAGAGTCAAGAGCAATGATTTAAGTTTGAAGTCAGGTTAGTCTACATAGAGAGTCTGAGGCTGCCAGGACTTTATAGCAAGACCCTGGTCTCAATAAAACAAACAAACAAACAAACCAAAATCAGATAATTTTTCAATTAATTAAAATGTTATATTAAGGAGACGTTTCTTTTAACTCCAAGGGACTTTTAAAACAGCCTTTAATATGAATTTTGTAAGATACAGAACAATTTCAATGACAAGGCTTTGAAGAGGATCAGGGTGGGTTTGTCTTCAGTGAAGAATTGAAAGAGACTGTGAGCCTCTGGACAACCCTAAGAAATAACTGTAAGTTCTTACAGATCAAAAGTTAGGATGACTGGCACTCAACCCTTGCAGCTCTTAATAAGATAAAGCTTAAATATGTTATGGAAGTCTTTATTTTCCATGATAATGATTCAATATTTTAATAAGTACAATTTCTAAGAATCACTGATTTTCTTTCTCTATAGATTCTTTCCTCACATAATCCATGAATCTGGGGTCTAAGTAGATTATAAGAACCCACTGTCCAAGGAACTTCTGGAAATGTTGAGTGAGGCTGGGTAAGGTTGTGTCCCTCTTGGTGATGCTGTTCTGAGAGATGTGGAGACATTACAGGCTCCTCGGGAAGACCTTCAGCTCAGCAAACATCCTAGGGAGGTCCAGAAAAGGGCTGACAAAGTCTAGACACATCTCTGAGCTAGTCATTCCAGGTCACATAGAATGAGTGGGTTGATTAAACTTACTAATCCTAAAATAGACAGAGAGTGGTTTTGAAGCAACGAATACCTACATTTCCCTAGAAATTTTCAAATAATTCTTTGATGTAATACAGGTAGCTCATGTGAAATCAACTGGAATTTGTTTCAGTAACTTAACAGATCAATATCTCCTCCCTTCTGTGGAGTGTATGATCCAGGCCTGGCCTAGAATGGTGCATGATAATCTTGGAAAAGAGCAGAAACTGTGTGGCCTACACATCACATTAAAAGAAAGCCTACTTCTCTAGGTCTGATACTATGTGCAGATAAGAAACCTGAGTACCATTCTGACTCAGGGAAAGAGGTCATCTGAAAAAGCAGTGTTCAGATTAGAGGAAAAAAATTTATGGAAATGGTTTGGGTTGGTTTGTTTGTTTTCATGGTTTTTGGTGGTAGTGGTGATGGAAGTTTGTTGGTTTTGTTTTTGCTTTTGTTTTTTGAGATGAGGGTCTCAGATATTCCAGGCTATCGTCTAACTGTCTAAGTAGCCACCGATGGCCTTGATTTTTGGATCTCCATGGTATGACTCAAGGCTTGACATCATGCTAGGATAGATTACAGGGCTTTGTGTGAGCTAGGAAAACACTCTACTCAGGTATACTCCAACACCAGGAGATTTGAAACAAAGAGAGTTGAAGTTAGGAAACAAACACTTTGGGGCCTAAAGTCAACTACCTGAGTTTAAAAAAAAAATCTCCTTCCCTTAGTTGCACTGAGTTCTATAGCCATTTCTTAACTTCCTTTCACTTGACTTGGTTATCCAAAAACTCCCCAAATAAGTAGTATTTGACTCTTTGTGGTGCTGTGATGATGAAATAGTGTGCCTCTATATGAAAGTACCCAAGGTTTGGAAGTGTATAAGTAATTGAAATGTATTTCTCATAGATCTAGATTCTGGAAGGTCAAGGTCAAGGCACCAGCAGACTCAAGTTTGTAGAGGATGCTCTCTGTACCAGGATGGTATCTCAACCTCTGTGTTGCATCATCCCAGTGTAAGAGGGGTGAGCATCAGTCTTCTTCATAGCTATAGCATGGGAGATGGATGGACAAAAGGAATAACTGCTGGAGGAAGTTTCTTTCATGAAGGGCTTTATCTCCTCCCTTGGAAGGAGACCTCCTAAAGTCTCATCTCTTCATACTGTTTCCCTGGTGAATGCATTTGGAAAGATGCATAGTCAAAACACACTTGTGTTTAAAAGAGCTCCACACACAAGCAGTAGTGAAGTTGTTTGTCTTCCCCTTTTTTCAGAGGAAAAGCAGTGGTCACATTATTTTACTACCTTCCTTACTCAGGGCATTTTCCTTGAGTTAAATAAGTAAACAGATTTTCTATACCTTTTTCCATTAAGACACCTGAGAGAACAAAGTACAGCATATTTCAAGTATGTATTTTAAAACTCATTAAGAGACAAACTGCAACCCTCGCCTTTCATTACCCCCACTCATGTCCCGGCTGTTCATGTAGATCTCATTCCATTTCTCTGTCATTGGGCGATCCCTGTGTCTTTCTTGGGGTCCTGTTTTCCAGGTAGCCTCCCTGGTGATGTGAGTAGCAGACAAATCATCCTTGTTTCATGTCTAGTATCCTGCTATGAGTGAGTACATACCATGTTTGTCTTTCTGAGTCTGGGTTACCTCACTCAGGATGATTTTTTCTAGATCCATCCATTTGTCTGCAAACCTCATGATGTCATTGTTTTTCTCTGCTGAGTAGTATTCCATTGTGTATATGTACCACATTTTGTTTATCCATTCTTCAGTTGAAGGGCATCTGGGTTGTTTCCATGTTCTGGCTGAGGGAAAGAGAGCTTGGGGGATCGGGAGATCCCAGCTGGATCAACAACAGAGAGGGAGAACAAGGAATAGGAGACCATGGTAAATGAAGACCACATGAGAATAGGAAGAAGCAAAGTGCTAGAGAGGCCCACAGAAATCCACAAAGATACCCACACAACAGACTGCTGGCAATGGTCGAGAGACAGCCCGAACTGACCTACTCTGGTGATGGGATGGCCAAACACCCTAATTGTTGTGCTAGAAACCTCATCCAACTACTGAGGGATCTGGATGCAGAGATCCATGACTAGGCCCCTGGTGGATCTCTGGGAATCCAATTATCGAGAATGAGGAGGGTTTATATGAGCGAAAATTGTTGAGACCAAGGTTGGATAAAGCACAGGGACAAATAGCCAAATGAATGGAAACACATGAACTATGAACCAATGGCTGAGGGGTCCCCACTGGATCAGGCCCTCTGAATGGGTGAGACAGTTGATTGGCTTGATCTGTTTGGGAGGCATCCAGGCAGTGGGACCAGATCTTGTGCTCATTGCATGAGTTGGCTGTTTGAAACCTGGGGCCTATGCAGGATTGTTTGGCTCGGCCTGGAAGGAGGGGACTAGACCTACCTGGACTGAGTCTACCAGGTTGACCTCAGTCTGTGGGGAAGGCTTTGCCCTGGAGGAGATGGGAATGGGGGGGGGGGGTTGGGGGGAAGGTGAGGGGGACGGGAGGGGGGAGAACAAGGGAATCCGTGGCTGATATGTAGAACTGAATTGTATTGCAAAATAAATTAAAAAAAAAAGAGACAAACTGCAAAGGCAAGTTGTCATTTGTAAAGAGGAAAGACAGAAGGCACAGTGATAGTAACAATGCTCTCTTTATGGCCTATGTATATATGGTTTGCATGCACAAGTATACATGTTCATAGATGTGTGGGCACATGTGTGGGAAGCATGCATGTATACATGCACATAGTGGACCACGGTTGATGATATGGATGAGAGTTCCTAGGAAGAAGGTGTGTCTTCAAAGACTGATTGGCCGATTAAAACTGCAGTGATGTGCAGTGGTTGGGATGTCCTAGGCAGAGAAGTTAATTACCTATCTCTGGATGGCTTTGGCCCACTAAATAACCATACCTTGACCACCTTTGTATTGAAAATAACATCCTGTGACTAATAGATGAAAATCTGTAATCTACTGACTTAGCAGAATCACTGGCTTCCACCAAACCAAAAGCTAAGAACATCTGAGCCCTATAGAAAAGCTTCCTCCATCTTGCTGTAGCTATCTCTCTGATGTATCCACTAACGTATTTTAAACTTGCCTTGATTTATGAGCTTCTTTATTCTGGAAAACTATAAAACTTAATGGAACTGCTTCCACATTGGAACATGGAATTTGGGGAAACCTAAATCTTTATTTCTGGGACAAGATCACTCATACTTGGTTCCAGAATAAAATATATCGTATGCCCTCTAAGATGAGAGCTGTGCTTTTTTTTTTTTTTTGCTTTTCTTTTCTGGAACTGAGGACCGAACCCAGGGCCTTGTGCTTACTAGGCAAGCGCTCTCCCACTGAGCTAAATTCCCAACCAGAGAGTTGTGTTTTTTACATTAACAGTGACGTTGTATTCTTCCATTGCTCTCTATTTATTAAGGCAGGGTTTCTCACTTCAACCCAAAGCTCTTCAATTCCACTAGTTTGCCTAACCACTTTACCCCAGGGATGGAGTCTCTGCCTCCTGAGTTCTGAGATGACAAGCAGCAGGTATGGGTGCCCTGCTGCTATGTGCATTCTGAACTCAGGTTCTCACAGGCAGGGAAAGGGCATTATCCACAGAGCCACCTTCCCAGCCCCTTGAGTCACTTTTTGATCAAAATTTCGCCAAGACTCCTCACCCCATGGAAGCCCCATTGTCAGGCATGTCTGTGAAGAGTCACGATTGAGCAAGAATTCTTGGCTAAGTGACATTGATCAAAGCCTACCATTTTCTGTATTTAATCAAATCCCTCTTCAGCATCTCAACTTGATATCTGGTCACCTTGGCCTGTGTTCAATGAGATCTGTCCAGCCAGTTTATCCCTTCACCCCTCATACTTCCTCTTAGGAATTCTCCTCCCATATTTCCCACCCCATTCTCTGGTGTGAATCCCTACCTGTTAGCTGTATTTGGAGCTGATCCAGACCCACAATGAGATCTTGTCACCCACTGCAATATGTGCAGAGTAAACTCTGTTTCACCACTAAGCGCATTCCACTTCTGGCTGCATGTTGACAATTCACCAATAGATCTTACTCCCAAGATTTGCATGTCACTGTTTCCATTTGAAAATTAGAAACTTTGGAAATCTTTCTCTGTTTGTAAATACATGAAAGACTTTTAGATATAGCACTTAAAACTGCACTTGGGTTTTGTTGTCCTTGTTTGTTTTGAGACAGGACCTTGTTATATTGCCCAAGCTGGCCTCAAATTCCTAAGTAAGTAACTAGGACCTACAGTATGCACCACAACACTCGGCTTTGTTCATGTGTGAGACACACTTGAATAATATTACAATTACGGTGTGGTAAAGATAGATTCAAGCAGGCCTCAGATAAGCTGGAGCCCTTTCCTGGAGTAAGAGGCATATTTGTATAGTATTGATGCTGCAGGGAGGAATGAAAAACGCAACTGATATTGTGAAATTTGCAGTTCCAACAAGGGGTAGGGGACTGGTGGCTGCCCAGTTTTTCAGCATTGGTCACTGATAATAGGGATGTTGATGAATTGCATCTGGCATGTTGGAGTTGATGCAAGGACAAAGCCCACATGGCTAGAAAAGCATAAAAAATCCCCTCCAGCTCCAGGCTCCTTGGACTGAGCATATGTGCCCATCAGTGGCTCCTGACCTGTCAGCACATGTTTCAACATGGCCAATTGGCATTGCACCTGGCTTTACTGGATCTGTCAATAGCTTTAGATGATACTGGGTATTCTTTTTTTAATTTTAACTGTTATATGACTATGTTTCAAGAAATAAAATGTGGCTTTGTAAGTATAGTTATTTGGGGTATGTCTTAGTTAGGATTTCTATTGTGTGAAGAGACACCACAACCATGGCAACTCTTATAAAGAAAGACATTTAATTGGAGCTAGCTTACAGTTCAGAGGTTTAGTTCATTATCATCTTGGCAGGAAGCATGGCAGCATGCAGGCAGACATGGTGCTGGAGAAGTAGCTGAGAGTTCTAAATCTGGATTGGCAGGCATCAGGAAGAGAGAGAGAGAGACTGGGCCTGGCTTGAACATCTGAAATGTCCAAATCCACTCTCAGTGACATACTTTCTACAACAAGGCCATTCCCTATGAGTCTATGGGGAATTTTCATTCAGACCGCCACAGGTTACATTGAAGCTCCTTAGGGACAGAATATTGCCCACCCTCTAACATCAATAAAGCATGCAGATTATTTGCAAGCAGTGGAAAGTGAATGGCAAAAGACCCTTTAAAATGCAAAGGTAGCACAACTTTCTAGAACTGATATGCTAGGATTTGGGGGTGTCTCCTATAATAAGGCAAGCAAGGGGTTAAGTCAGAAAACTGGGACTCTTGGGATGGGGGAGAACGCTATGACTACAAACAAGGACAAAAATTACATCAATAGAATGCAGAAAGGGAGAAGGATACACACATACACATACATACACAGAGAGAGAGAGAGAGAGAGAGAGAGAGAGAGAGAGAGAGAGAGAGAGACAGAAAGAGAGACATAGAGGGAGGGGGAGGAGAACTTTAAATATATAGACTCATCAGCCAGCCAGAACTGAAAGAAGTCCTACTCAGAAATAGAAATTGATCAGTGGCTGCCAAGAGTTTGAGGACAGGAATTAATACAGGGAGAAAGGAATTGGAGAAGCTAAATGATAGCACATAATACGATAAGGGTAGACACATGCCATTTCAATCCTCAAAACCTACAGGACGGCACAAAGGCGAGTTCTGGTGTTAAAGAGGGACTGGTTAATTCATGAGAAGAGACTAGTTGGAACAAGCATTCCCTGGGAAGTGGTGTGTAGGAACAGAGGACAACATGAACATGGGAACATTGCACTTTATGCTCAGGTGTGCTGTACTCTAAGTCCAGTACTTTTTAAAGCACATATCTCTTGGAATACTTTTCAGTCAGAGCATCTTCTGTAAATTTAATTTACCACAAACTAGAAGCCTGACAACAGAGAAATAGTAAATTTGGGTGTATAGAACCATAGAATTTTGTACACATATGAAAAGATTTTAAAAAAATGCTGAGGCAATGGAAACTACTCTTACTCAGTGGAGAAAGCTGGCAGAAGGGATACCCAAGGAATCCCCTACCTCCCCCACCACCTTTTTGCTTATCTTCTTATGAGCATTTTCCCTGCCAACAATAATGGAAACCATGATAATTTTACTCATGAAAAGCTAGAAAATGAAAAGCTAGAATAGTGATAATAAACTCTGAAAATAAGACCTGAGATCAAATAATTTTATCTTGAATAAAAGAAATTACTGTATTGTGATAAAGGTACCAATTCTCTAAGGAGACACGATAATTTTAAATACCAAATGTCAAATACATAAAGGAAAACCCAACAGGCATGAAGTGGGGGCAAGAGTTACCAATTGCTATGGCTGAGCACAGCATCCTTGCAGCCTAACAATGACTGACAGATCAGGAAGACAAGACAAGGACCTGCCGGTGGAAAGACATATTTTGAATGTGGGAGGGACCATGCCATAGGCTGGGATTCCAGATGGAATGAAAAGATAAAAGAAAATAGAGCATGATGATTCAGCTTTCCCAGCTTCCTGCCTATGGATGCAAGGTAACTTCACAGTCAACAAAACTTTCCTGCCAACAAAACCTTCCCACCATGGTGGAGTGTGCCCTTGAACTGTGGGCCAAAATAAGCCCTTCCTTCTTTCCTTGAGTTCTTTTTTCTCATCCAGCAAACATAAAGCCACTATGTGGTAATTTAGACATCTATATTTTCACAAGGATAAGTGTCAAAATCATTTAAGACTCTAAGTCACTGAATTCAGGAATACACAAGTATCATCACAACCAAGTGGGGCTCATTCCCAAATGTGAGGTTAGTCTGACATTCACCAAGAAATCCATACAAACCAGCATACTAATAGACCAAATAGATAACCCATACAATTGTAGTTACAGTTGTTTCAGAAAGGGGATTACCAAATATCGTTTCCAGATTTTAAAAACCAGAATGTAGGAACAGAAGTGACAACGGCCATAACAGGGAAAAGAATATGGGAAAAGTCTACATCCAACCCTATTTATGAGATTTAAACATTTTTGCCTGAGGCTGGGATGGAGGACACAGCTCCTCACCACTCTGAAACATCTTATTATGAGAGGCAGTTAGAGATCAATAGGACAAATTGAAACAAGTTTTTAAGGTGGAAAGAGGGAAATATAGCTGTTGGATTGCATATGACTTGTCTTAGCTCCTTTTCTATCACAGTAATAAAACAGGATAAATACAGAGGCTAGAGTCCCTGATGGTGAGTGAGTGAAAAGTGAGAGGAGCAGCTGAGAGCTCAAATCCCGATCTGCAAGCAGAAGACAGAGAGAGCACTGGGGATGGTGGGAGCCTTTTGAAACCTCAGAGTCTGTCCCAGTGACAAGCTTCCTCCAGCCACCCACATTGTCAAAACCATACTTCCTAATGCTTCCCAACACTTCCACCACTGGGCAACAGATATTCAAACAAATTAGAATCCCCACTTGACCTAATCACAATCTATATACAAAACACCAAATTTCAAACTCTGAAAGTACTCTGAGAAGCACTCAACATACAGAGCTAGGTAGGAAAGCACATGGGCTATATATACAACCATCCTTCCTAGTTAAGAAATGAAAAACTGGAGTTTGAATTATGGATATTAAGATGCATATCCACAGGAATATCTGTAAATTGAACTTAAAAAGAGAGAGAGAGAGAGAGAGAGAGAGAGAGAGAGAGAGAGAGTGTGTGTGTGTGTGTGTGTGTGTGTGTGTGTAAAATTTTCTTGTTCTTTCAACTGAGAAGCTTTAGCAGGAGTGATAATTGGGTAGCAATTAGTACACCCCCTAGCAAGATTCTAGTTACTGACACCATTTTCCAGTGAAAGCAGACAAGGATTCCTGGAGAAAGGCAATTATAGGGCAGAGGCAGGACAAATAGAATGAGCCTGGAACACTGGAGCATCTTTTAGTTTTTGAAAGTAAAGAGGAAAAAAGAAAGGGGAAGGGAGGGAAGAAAACAAAAAACATCAACCATGCCATGATTTCCTGGGGAGATACACCAAACCAGCAATTCACCCAAGATAGAGAGAGTCAGAGAGACCAAATAAAGGAGTCCATAGAAGTCCAGTTTGGAGAGCTAGTTAATATGGGTCATTTATCAGAGCATGGGTAACTCAAAGGCATCAACGTCACCAAAAGTTACCACACCAGTATAGGGACTGGCTCAGAAAGTTACACAAGAGAAGAGTCTCAACCTGAGCCACCTTCCATATTGACTGGACACAGGCAAATCCCAAGACCATATAAAGGTCGGACTGGATTACTTCCAGTTGAGGATGAAGGTGTGGTCAGGGAGTGTTGTTGGTTGTTTTTACTCTTTTGGGGAGCCCACCACCCAGTTCCCAAGTAAATCACATTATAAATATGATTAGCTTGGCTTTTTTCTACCCAGCTTTTCTTAACTTTAAATTATCTCTTCTACCTTTTGCCTCTAGGCTTCTTCTTTTTCCTACTTCTGTATTCTTACTTTCATTCTTAATCTGTAGCTGGCTGTGTAGCTGGGTGGCTGGCCCCTGATGTCCTCCTTCTTCTCTGGCTACTTAATCCTCTCAGGTTTCTCCTTCTATATATTCACTCTGCCTGCCAGCCCTGCCTATCCTTTCTCCTGCCTTGCTGTTGACCGTTTAGTTCTTTATTAGACCATTAGGTGTTTTAGACCAGGAAAGTAACACAGCTTCACAAAGTTAAGCAAATGCAACATGAACAAAAGTAAAAACACCTTAAAATAATATTCCCCAACAACAGGGAGTGAACGTGGAATCTCAGTTGAGGTTCTAGAGACCCATCCTCCCTTCCTTATGCAAGAGAATGTTAACAGCCTCAATGACATTACCTAAGACCTGACTATCACTGTAGAGTTCCGTTATTCCTCACCATGACTCTGGCTAAGGTGGTTTGTCGGGAATTTTCAGTTTCTTGGGTTGTTGAATTGATAAGCACAAAATTTCGTGGTTTTCTTTCTTTCTTTTTTTTTTCTCCTTAATATCTCCCCATCTCCAACTCACTTTTGATAATGATGCCACTAAGCTCTATTTTTTAACAGATTTATTAATTGTTTTTAAAAACCAACACTTTATTTTATTGGTTCTTCTCCATGGTTTTCCTCTGCTAGTCGCACTGATGTGGCATCTTCAGTACTGTCTCCCTGGCAACCACTGCTATTCTTTATCTCTGCACTTCCTTGTTTTTTAATACCCTACATGGAAGTCATTCAACTTTCCTTCTGGCTGGCTTCACTTGGCATTACGTCCTCCAGGCCCATCCATGTTACAGAGGAGGCAAGATCTCCTTTTAACACTAAATAATGTTCTGCTCAATGTACAGAATGCAGTCTCTTCACCCATTCATCCACCAGCAGATGCCTGTTTTATTTCTGTATCTTGGCTCATATGAATGTTACTGCTATGAGCATGGGGTACAGACTCCTTTACAAGGTTGTCGTTTTGTTTCTTCTAGGAGGATAGCTGGATCGTTTGCTAGCTCTATTTCAGTTTCTGTAGAAACTAAAATCATTTGGCCAGTGCTGAACATGCTTATGATTGTGCAAATCCTATGAATCTTCTAGCACTTGGCCACCTAGGATAAATTGACCTTGTTTCTATCTCTTAGTCAAATAATTAATTTCCTTTGTGGGGAAAGAAACACAACTAAAACAACAAATGAAGTGGGGGAAGGAAAAAATGTGGTATCATACAGAAATCATTGTTTTTCCTTATTTATTTGAGATAAAAATCTCACTGTGTATCTTACCGTGTCCTTAACTGTGGGGATTGCAAACACTCACCACCATGCCCAGCTTTTGCAATACTTGTTTTAAGGGAGGACAAACTGCTGAGTGTTCTGCAAGCTGACAAGGGTTATTTATAAGGTGGCCTCATGTTTTACCCAAAGGTGAGGTGGGTTTTTTTTTTCTGCTTTAAACACCAAAAAGCAAGGGGAATTTCATTTTCTGTGGCCTCTGTATATGTGGATGGTACAACAAAATTACCTTGAATTTCTAACACTGAGCAGTGCAGTCCCACGGGTTTCCAGCCGAGTTCACCTCCATCATTAACACAAGTGCTTATTTATTTCCGATTCACCTCTAAAGAAAGTCCTCGCCATGAGAAACAGACATGTCAAAGACTTCCTTTAAAGCAGTCAGTTAACAGGAATACAACTCTGTATTTTCAGACATTTAGCAGAGCAAGAAGGGAAGTGTGGGTAGTTTACCCCAAACTATTGATATTGGTCATTTCAGGTGGGTGGGAGAGACTAGGCATGTAAAGAGAAAATAATTGTCTTTAGTAAAGAGGAAATGATTGTCTACAATAAACTACACTGTTATGTACTTGTTACAATTGATATGTAAAATGTATGTGATTTTTTTTTTAATGCAAAAGAAGAAAGACTTACAGAGAGTGCAATGAAATTACTCTTGCTTTATTCTCCACACTCCCTGCCCACATGCCAGTATTTATAAATGGTTTTGCTCTTTCTATTTACCTTGCTACAGGGCACTCCTGTGCCATTAGGTGCCAGCATGCTAGCTGCCCTTGGAAAGAATTGCTGGGGTACCCAGAGGCCATGGTTCATGGGTCTCTAGCTTACGACTGAATAGCTGTGTTTGGTCTTAAGGCTACAGGCTTCAATGTTAAACCCAGTGTGTGTGACTTTGTTACTACCAGAAGCAGAGGGAAGTCAGTCCTGAGAAGCTGAGCATGGGTGCAAGCTAAAATGTCTGCTCAGATTCAGTGTGCTGAGGAAGAGGTACTGAGGAGGAGGGGAGGCCCCTAAGTGGCCTGGATGGAGCATCTCTGAGTGAGTTGCTACAGAAATAAGACCATGTGACACTCAAGTATCTGACAAGTGTCCAAACTCATTGAGAGTAGGAAAAACAAGGATATGACAAAATCTGCTCAAGGATTCGGTCTCACTGCTTGGCACGATCAAGGTTTTCCACTGTCTTAAAGGCAAAATTCCAAAAGAACTGAAGAAAATGTCAGTAGAACTCGTCCACAGCATTTCCAGCAGCAGCAGCTTTGTTTGCTCTTCAGAGTCCCAATATTTGAGACCTGAGTGATATTTAAAACAGGCAGGACCCCTGGGAATTCTCTGCAGAGAAAAGTCCACACACAAAGATTATGCATTTCTGTTGAGAAATAAGATATTAGCAATCATGTGTATTACGTCTAGTGAGAAGACAATGCATTAGGTGATGCTCTTTCATCGGGAGAAATAAGCTGATCAGTTACAGAAACCCTGTCATTCGTGCACAGCCAGCATCGCTTTCCTAAAGCTCGCAGCATAGACTACAGCTCGAAACTGCGTCCGTACCATGTGACTATAGACTAGTCATCAGCTGGAGACACCCTCAACTGCCCAAACAGACAGGTGCCACTGTGGAAACACTCTCTTGCAGAGATCAGAAGGACAGGGCTACCACCAAGTGCATTTTATAAAAATTTGTTATCATTGTATTATTACCACCTTCAGTATCATCACCCTAGAATCTGGGCATTTTTTTGAGCAGAGTCTATGAAATAGGTTATGACTCAATTGCATGTCATTTTTCTAGAGACCAGTTGAATAAAGAAGTAACCTCCCCGCCCAAATCTTCCCATAAGCAACTATGTCAAAACAGAGCCCAGCAAAGTGTTCCAAAGCTATGCAGAAAGTGGTATTACATACAAGTGGATTGGGAAGTTTTAAGAAAAAATAAAATAAAAAGGAAAAAGGGTTTAACTAAATCATTCCCAAGATCTCAAGGGCTCTCATATTTAGGGTGCGTTGTTGTTGCTACTAAATCTAACCCATTTTGCAGAAATAATAAAAGAAAATGTGAATTAGCTATTTGTCTTGGTTACTTTTTGTCACTGTGACCAAAATAGCTGACATAAAATAATGGGAGGTATTGATCATTTTAACTTATTTTTGGAAGGTTTGACCCACAACTACTTGGCCCCACGGTGGTGGGAACATGGTAGAAGAGGTTTTCAGCTTATGGAGAAGAAGAAGGAAGATAATGTAGAAGGTGTCAGGACAAGATATGCCCCCAGAACCTCCTCTAACTAGGTGGCTCTTCATGCTTGACAATACCTCCCAATATGAGTCCATCACCAATTCGTGAAAACACTAATCTATTGCTTAGGTCACAGTTCTCACGACCTGTTTGGTCTGGAAACAGACAGACACACTGACAGATGGACTTCCTCATTTACTAGACAATTCTCAATCCAGTCAGGCTGACATCATGATTAATCGGCAAACTGCTCACATGACTTCTAACACTGAAGATAGGCACTAGCTTAAGCATAGAGCTCAGAACATGCAGATACAGTTTGGAAGAGGTTTATCCCAAGAGATCCTACGACAACTTAGTTTCTTTCACGCAATGTGGTGGTTTGAATGAGAATGTCTCACATAGGCTCTAGCATTTGGATTCTTGGTCCCCTGTTGGTGGCCAAGTTCAGGGAGGCATAATAGATGTAGCCTAACTGGAGGATATATATCCCTGGGGGCCAGTTTTCACCATTCCTAGTTCACTTTCTATTTCCAGCTTAAGGTTCAAGATATGGGCCTTCAGCCCTTAGCTTAAAGCTCCAACTGCCATGTCTGCAGCCCACAACTATACTTCCCTGCTCTTATAGTCCCTAACCCTTTGGAACCATAAGACCAAATAAAGCCTTCCTTCTATCTATTGCCTTGGTCATGGTATTTTATCACTGTGATAGCAAAGTAACTAGTGCACAGACAGGAAGGTCAGACATGGTGTATCTCTCACATTTCATTTTCATTTTTTTTGTATAATGTATGCATTTAAATTCCAGGCTTTCATTAATTTACACATTTATTTATTTATTTATTTATTTATTCTCCTCCTCCTCCTTCTTCTTTCCCATTGACGCTCAATTGTTCTAGCACCTTATTCTCCAATGAGGCTCTGGTATATTTGCTTAAAACTACATTAACATAATCATATTAGTTTACTTCTGTTAGTTCCCATTCTGATTGAAGTGTCTAGTTTTGTTTATTATACCTATAAAATATGCTTTGAAACTTGTTAGGCTAACTACTCTAACATTTTGCTTTTTTTCTAAATCATTTTCACTATTCTAGGTCCTAAATCCTCTATACACAGTTTCATACAGTTGTGTCTTTAACCACAAAACTTTCGTTAGGATTTTGTTAGGGATCAAGTTAAGCCCACAGATAAGCAGGTAGATCCCTCTCATTACTCTGCCAAATTTTTCAGTCCACAAGTGGATATACTCGATCTACATAGGGCTTCTATTGCTCTCATTAGGTTTTTCTGCTTCATTGTTTGTTTGTTTTTCTGTATGCAGATTCTATACTTGTTTGTTACATTTATCCTTGTGTATCTCATTTCTTGAGCAGTTGTATATACTGTAATTGTTTTAACTTTGGTCTCCATATGCTCTCTGTATTTATGTACAAATGTGACTGAATTTATGTGCTGTTCTTTTATCTAGACACCTTGATGAATTCGGGAAGCTTCAGGAGCATCTTGCAGATGTCCTGTGGTTTTTACATAGTTAGGTTTTCTGCAAACTATAAAATGTTTATTTTACCCTTCCTATTCTGCATACATGTTGTGTCTTCCTCTGACCTGTGCAGTCTTTATGACATTGAGCACTGTGCTGGTGAGTTTTCATCAACTTGACACAAGCTAGAATCATCTAGAAAGATGGAATCTCAAGGAATTTCTTTCATCAAATTGGCCTGCAGGCAAGTCTATAGAACATTTTCTTGATTAATAATTGATATGGGAAGGCCCAGCCAACTGTGGCCAATGTCATCCCTGGGCAAGTGGTCCTCCTGGGTTGTAGAAGAAAACAAGAAGCTAGATGAATCAAGGGGAGCAAACCTATAAGCAGTGTACAGCCATGGTTTCTGCCTTCAGGTTCCTGCTTTGTTCTCTCTTCATGATGGGCTGAAACCTACAAGCCAAAATACCCTTTCTCCCTCAACTTGCTTTTGGTCATGGTGTTTATCACAGCAACAGACATCAAACTGCAGCAAACACCATGGTGAAATACAACTGAAAGGCTATTGACGTGATTTCTGACCTTCACTTCCTCACCACTTGCCAGTCTAATAAGATTCTTCATACCTTTCCAGATCTTATTTAGATTTTGTTGAAAATGTATGCCTCTAAGCCAGTAAGAAGTAGCTTTTCCTTCCTGGTGGTGCTAGAATCCAACCCATGGCCTTACACATGTTAAGGCAAACATTCTACCTCCAAACCACATCTCCTGCCCCACCCTTAACTTTTGAGACAGCGACCCAGGATGGCCTCTGGTTTACAATATTTGTATTGTAGCCTCCTGAGTGCTAGGATTAGAAGCATTACTTCTTTATCTTTCTTTGTAGTTGTTCTATATGTTATCAAGTGAATTATATATAAATGTTATGCGCTGAAACACATCTACCCCAACGCGTTTGTCTGTAACCCTGTGATTACATTTGGAAAAAGTCTATAACTAGGTGATTTAGTAAAATAAGTCCAGGAGATGCCTCCCAATACAATGTAAATGTCTTCATAAAAAGAAGAAATTTGTACAAATGGGAAAACAGAAAAAAACTGATGAAGGAGCTAGTTACAGTTCACTGGCACCAAAGTGGCTCCACCACTGTATGAAAAGGGTAGAAAACTGGACTTCCAGTTAGGTCCTTAAGACAGTTTTCATTTTCTAAATCACAGTTGTGTATTTCCCTCTCACATGCTGTCCTTTGCTAGAGCATCTCGCTCATCTTGGTGTTGACACTGGAGTATTTTCTCCTCTCCCTTAAGTTGTGGCTTCCTCATCCCATCATATAATGGGTGAGTTTTGATGGCCCTTGGTCACCTGGGGCATCATATGATGGGATGGCCACTAACCATCAGTATAATTCCTAAAGACAGCATTCCTTAAGAAATCTGCCTTTTCTCCACTTTCTCTTTTCTTGGACACTAATTTTTTTTTTCTGTGCTCAGGAACTTCCACGAGGGAGGAAGGACCACAGAAGAAGGCTACTCCTGGAACAAAAAAATCTGAAAATTCAGCATCCTTCTAGTATATTGAGTGTTTTTTCACCTGGCTTGAATAATTTTTTTCTGTTATTTTCCACATGGAAATTTGTGATATTTGAATTGTGCCAGTCTTTTAATTTCACATGGATGAGCAGATGCTGGCTTGTCTTGGTATTAGTGACAGACTTTTCATGCAAAATCCCAGAAAAGACACAAATTGTTCTAAAATGAGACTGTTAGCAATTTTATTAACTCTTTTATTTACAAACAAAGTATTTCTTTTTTTCTGTTGCCTAAGCAATTGGTTTATTAAAAAGAGTTTACAAAATTAGGATTTGTGATATTAGCACTCATTTTTTAAGGACAATATTTCTCCCGATGTATTCTTGGTATTTTTAAAAACTCAATATAATATGATTTGTGACAACTTCACATTACTGAAGCCTGGCCTTCTCTGTGTATCACCCAGGCCTTTGTTATCATCTTTTTCTTTTTTCTTTCTTTTTCCCACTTTCTTCCCTTTTTCTGTTGCTCCCTTCTTTCCTTCTATGTTTTATGTCTGGTTAAAAAAAAAAAAAAGAATATTGTTATAGAGTACAGTTTTCAGCAAATAAAACAAGCTTGGGATATTGTTGTGATGCCCATTATCTAGATTTAATCAAGCATTTCTCAAAGTCTTGACACAGCTGTTTTGTTCCAGCTGTGCCATTCGTGGATCAGGCAGAGGAGGGTGCAGCCCTGTGCACTGCAGGATGCTCACCAGCAAGGCAACTCTGTTCACCCCTGCTGGCAGCACACCTTTCTCAGGCCTCAACAACAAAAGCCTCTCCAAACTGTCACCTGTCTTCTCAGTGGGTTTCCTGGTTGCCATAGAGAATTGCTTCAGTTAAGTATCTCTGCTGCAGGGTAGGCAGAAAAATCTAGAAGAAATTGCAATTGAAACTGAAAGAAAAAAAAAAAGCCAGAAGTTGGGGAAAAGCAGGAAGCAGGGAAGGTGAGTCCATCAAAATGTTCCAAGCTTCTGCCTTCTCATGCCTGACTTAGCTGCAGGAGAATGGGCCCTTCTTCCTTTGCCTCATCTGCTTTCTTATTTTACATATATAACTGTGTGACTGTTTCCTCTTCACACTCTATACTTTGTCGGATGTGCACACCATTGTATTCATCTTAGTGTTGAAGTCTGGTCATTTTTCCTTCCTGCCTAAACCAGAAGGACCCACTTAGCCAGGGTCTTCCCTGGGCAGCTTCTGTTGTTTTTGTAATTCAGATGTTCCAGGTTCAGTGTCAGAGCCCACTGGAAAAAGGACTCTAGCAACAGGGACTGCCTGAAAGCATACATTAGCAGTGTTTTCCGAGAATGCTTTAACCAATTAACATGCAGCAGTAGAAAGTTAAAAATAAACAGTGAAATAAAGAA
Organism: Peromyscus californicus insignis; assembly: GCF_007827085.1. NCBI lineage: Eukaryota > Metazoa > Chordata > Mammalia > Rodentia > Cricetidae > Peromyscus > Peromyscus californicus. Next base: position 144,834,307 of record NW_026294562.1, on the reverse strand, counting down.
CATGGGCTAACACCTGTCTCTAGATGACACAATTCAAATTTACTGATAATTTGGAGAAGAATTCTGTATTTTATTTTTAATAATACATGACATATGAGTGGTAGGGACAGCTCTCCCATGCTCACAACTTTGGGGCTGGTTTACCCACACCTCTGCCAACAGGGTCAGCTCTACTGTGCTGCCCAGGCAAGGTGCAGGGCCTGCTCTCTCAAATGCCGCAGCTGGTGAGGGGCAGGAGCAGCTCTGCCACCTGACTCAGGCATGGGGGTCATCTCTTCCCCACCCATTCCACCATATGGCAGATGAGGGGTGGGGCAGATTTCTCATGCTCATATTCTTTGGGCCAGCTCACCCACACTTCCATAAACAGGGTCAGCTCCACTGTGCTGCCCAGATGAGGTGCAGGGCCTGCTTTCCTGATTGTTTTAGCTGGTAAAGAGGAGGGTTAGCTCCCTTATCCGCTAGAGGTGGTAAGGGCGAGAAGGGAGAGTATCTTTCCCTTGCTCACATCACCATGCTGCAGAGGAGGGAGGCAGTATCAGCTTTGCCCCCTCAGGTCCTCAGGGCTGGCTCACCTTTGCCCCGGTCTACAGGGCCAACTCTACTATGCTGCCCAGGTGAGGCACAGAGCCTGTTCTCCTGAATGCTGCAGCTGGTGAGGAGTTGTGTTAGGTCCTCCACCTGCTGTAGGTGGTGAGGGGCAAGGGAAGGAGGGCATCTTTCCCTCAGCCATGCCACCACATGGCATATGAGAAGGGCATGACCTGTTCTCCCATTCTCATGCCCGCAGGGCCAGCTCACCCATGCCTCTTGAAACAAGGTCAGCTCTATTGTGCTGCCCAGGTGAGGTGTAGGACTCTCTCTCCTGAGTGCTTCAGCTAGTGATGGGGCAGGACCAGTTCTCCCTAGTGCTGCTGCCAGCGAGGGGCAAGGCCAATTCTTTCCAGCTCTATTTTCTTGGCCTTTGGTGGAATCAGGAGCCTTGGGCATCACCAGAGACTTTGGCTACATCAGCGCCATCAACCCAGGTATGGGTTGCAGCAGAACCCCAGACCCAGACATCACCATGGCCACCCACCTCAGTTCTTCACTTCCTTGGCCTCTTCAGATATGACTCTGTAGAGACCCTATTTTAAAACCATTTGTGGCTACAGCCCTGCAGTCCTGACATCAACATCCGTGGTGCTCAGTTCTTACACCAGTCAACCCCAAAATCTCTCCCTGCAAAGAACCAATGATTCAGAGCTCCTAAACAGAAAATGAGTGAGCGATCAGGTCTACTGAATGCATGGAGGCACATTTCACCTCCTTTCCAGTTATGGTACTGCTGAAGGGAGAGAGTCCTCTGATTAGCCTCGGTGTCCTCAACAGTGCTGAGCCTGGGACTGCTAATGCAGTTGTGTTTCTCAAACATTTGTAAAACTGAATGACAGACATAAGGGAAAAGCATATGGACACAGGAACCTGGCTTTATGTATTTGTGAGGTAGTGTCTGCTGTGCCTGTATGAGAGAACATCTTGTTATGATTTAGGAGGAGCAAATGGTCTGAATTTTGCTGGGAACTATATGTGATGAACTAACGTGTTCCTGAAATCAAGAACCCATAGGCTGCCAGGATGACCATATGGTGGCTGTTTATCACATGTGCTAATGTAGGCCAAACTAAAGTGCTTCAGGGAATGGGCTGCTATGTCACTGGAAAAGGGAGGTGGTCCTTCTGGGAGACCCCAAAGCCAGATTGGACTCTAGCTTTGAAACAGAGAAGGCAATAGACATCCACATCTGAGAGCAAGAATGGTTATCAAAGAGGGGGACCGAAAAGACAGCCAGGAAGCAAAGGGCAGGTAGGCTATGTTGGAGGGAGAGGGTTGCCTCCTGTCCTCTGAAGGCTGGAGGCTCCACAGGAAAAGTCTTATTCCATGAACCATAGCATCTGGAGGGAAAATTCCACCTTTAACAAAGAGGAAGCTGAGGGGATGATCCTTGTGTCCTGGTTAGTATTGCTCTCTGAGAATGTAGAGTAAAATTATGGTGAAGAGAATTGCGAGGAAGTCTTACAAACTCTGAAATATATGAGGCTGGAAGCAAGGACAGCCACTGCTGCACTCACCACATCCCAGCATAGCTACCAAGGACGTAAATCTAAATTTAAAAGCTTATATCTCAAACATCTGTTACCAAAAAAAGTAATAATGATAAAATTAAATTCACTGACAGCTGCTGAGGCTGACATCACCTAAGGTCTGGCTGGGTTTGATGTCTAGACACCTGCCCTGTGCTTATAGAGATGGACATGTGTACATACACTTGTGTCTGACACTTCTTACCAGCTCACACTTGCATTCCTTATACAAAGTGCTTGGGACCAGAAACATTTCAGTTTCTTCCAGACTCGGTGACTTTCTTTATCCATAATGAAAACTCACTTATGGTTCATATACACAACCTGGAAGGTGATTTTATACAGTAATGTTAGTATAGCTTTTGGGCTATAATCAGTGGCATAAGTTCCATGTGGAATTTTCTGCACAAGGTATTGTGACAATGCTTAAAACATTTCTGTTTTGGGAACATTTCAGCATTTTAATTTTTAATTTTTGGATTAAGTAGATGCCAAACTCATATGTCTTAGTCAATGCTGTATTGCTGTGAAGAGACACCATAACCATACAACTCTTATGAAAGAAAAACATTTAATTGGGGTTTACATTCAGAGGTTTAGTACATTTCTGTCATGGTGGGAAGCATGGTGGCATACCAGCAGACATGGTGATGGAGAAAGAGCTGAGAGTTCTTTATCAGAAGGCAGCTGGGAGAGAGAGAGACACTGGGCCTTTAGTGCTACTCCCTAATGATCAAGTATTCAAATTGATGAGCCTGTGGTGGCCAACCCTATTTAAACCACCACACCATACTACAGAAGATCGCTAAAATTCATGCCTATGAGCCCAAATTACCCAATTAATCTCTTTATTAACTAACAGAGGTACTGGGTGCCAGCCATAAAATGTGGAGCCCATCAGTATTGACACATTAGTGTAAGACTCCTAGGCTTTGCAAAAGTTATCAATGATACGTGATTTTTTAAAAAAATGACAGGGAGAGATAAAAATGTGATGGACAAGCTGTACTATTTGTTTGTTTGCAGATTTTTGCTTACTAGAGCATGGAGACTTTACTGGGTAATACATGGAGGCCAAAGCTTTGATACATGCTTGTAAAAGGAAGAAGAAGAAAAATAAAACACAGGGTATAGAGCAATTTTTTCATGCCACAGCACTTATGTTTTGCAGGAGATGAGCTCTAACAGAGACTGATCAGTGGTCTCTCCAACTGGGCCAGCTTCAGACGTTAAAACAAGACATTAAGAACAACAGGTGGCAATGGTTCATTCATTCTGAGTCAACTTATCCAGCTCCACGGACTTCACTGCCAGGAAAGCATGTGTAGAGAGTCATTAACCTTTCTATAGTGTTTTTCAACTTGAGGACTAATATGCACAGGTAAAGCCTATATACATACTTGCATCTTGTACATCTACTTACAACAGACTGAAATCTGGGTAAAGTGTGCTTCCAAGGAAGCATGCCCTTTCCTGCTGTGCAACCATAGAGGATGTACAGGGGAATCAACAGGAGAGAGACATAGCTCTGTGCTAATAAGACTGGGACTGTGGCTGCTCAGTTCAGCCTACTGTTTGTTTCTAGAGTTTCTGCTTGCTCTCTGCTTATTACAGTTAAATTCTCAACTGCTTGCTCTACTGCAATGTCCATCTGAATTATTTCTAGAGCCCAAGAAGTGAGGTTGATGCTGGAATGACCCAGAAGCAAACTGGAGATCTCTTGGAACACTTGGGATATGTTCTGTGAAAAGATGCTGGCTAATAAATGCTGCTTTCAGGCTACATCAGGTTTGTTTTGTGAATATACACAAGGAAATGCACATACTAAGACGTAAATGGTGACAGTTAGGACATTTTATGTTCTCTGATTTCCAGACTTCAGCAATAAGCATCTGTTACTTTTGTGATCAGGAAAAGCTGGCATGGCATAACACATTTCTAAAATAATTGTTTCTTGAGTATAGAGTAAACAGAGGGCAACCAGAGCAGACATGCAATAGGAAGGTTCTTATTGTTTAAAGCAAAGCTACTTTCTTCTATCTGTGCTTTCTGGGTCCCTGTGCTCATCTGACTGTGCAATTTATATCTTTGCTAGATGTCATATAACACGTGAAGTGTTGAGGACATAGCTGTACTAGGTGGTCTGAAGACAATGACCAGGAAAGTGTTGCATGTGTTCACCTAATCAGTGTTCAATATAGATATCATTTTCCTAATATGATAATATAAATATCATATTCCTAATCCTTAGTATTTCTGAGGAGCAGTAGATAAGCTTAGAGATATTCAATCTGTATACATGGAGGGCTGACTACCCAGGAGCAGAATCCCCAGTGTCTTAGTTAGGGATTCTATAGCTGTGAAGAGACATCATGACCATGGCAACTCTTATACAGAAAACATCTGGTTGGGGTGGCAGCTTACACTTTCAGCGGTTCAGACCATTATCATCATGGTGGGGAGCATAGTGGCACACAGGCAGACATGGGGCTGGAGCAGTAGCTATGAGTATCACATTTTGTAGGCAACAGGAAGTTGACTGAGACACTAGACAGTATCTTGAGCATAGGAAACCTCAAAGCCCGACCCACAGTGACACACTTTCTCCAACAAGGCCATACCCACTCCATCAAAGCTACACTCCCTAATAGTGCCACACCCTGTGAGATTATGGGGGCCAATTACATTCAAAATGCCAAGAAACAGAGGTGGGGGTCAAAGTGTTTATAAGCAGTAATTATGAAATCATCAATTCTAATATCCCTACTATCCCATTGTAAACACTTTGTATATTTTCTTCATATATCTTTATGATTACTGTATTATTTTCCCATCATAGAGATGGGGAAACTGATGGCTACACACATTTAGACTTTGTCAGTCTAGCTCAAGGCCCTCCGGTTTTCTCACAGCACCCCTACCTCAGACTTATCAACCTCCACTCTGCACTAGGTTCACTCCCTCGTTGCTTCCCACTCCTTTCCCACCCCATTCAAGTCCCTGGGCTAGGCCTTTCTCGGGTCTTCTTATGGGTCATTACCTCGAGAAATAGCTTTCCTGGCTCCTCCACTAAAAGTCTACAGCCCAGAGGGTGGGAAATCATGCCAACACAGTCCTTCTCTGTCTTCTTTAGGAGCGTCTCCACAGGAGTCTGTGGTGAAAGCTCCCAAGGACCACAGCTGCAGCAGCAGGGATGCTGAGGGAGGAAGCCCTGACACTTGCTGCACTCCAGTTGTTCCACACTCTAAAATAAAGGTACTTAACACTGATCTCAAAGGTTCCCTTCCATTCTGAAAAACCTGCAATTTAAGTTCCATACCAAGAAAACATATATTTAATAAGTGAGTCTTCTATATCTCTATAGCTGGCCTCCATGTTATCACCAGCAGTAAAACGTCTGAGACAGAGTGCACTCTTCAGGACCAGCTGTCCATAGCTTGAGAAGCTCTCTGATGGGTTGCACTCTGCTGAACCTGGTGCCCGTAGCCTGAGCAGTTCTCAGATGGGGTATTCTCTACTGGACCAGGTATCCACAGCCTGGACAGCTCTCAGATGGGATATGCTCTGCTGGACTAGCTGCCTATGGCCCAGCAGGCCTGAGATGGGGTACACTCTGCTGGACCAGGTGCCCAAAGCCCCAGCAGCCTTGAGATAGGGTATACTCTGCTGGACCAGCTGCCTATTGCCCTGACAGCTCTGAGATGGCGTACATTTTCCTGAACATGCTGCCTATAGCCTGGCATTCCAAGTATGGAGCTATTATTACAAAAGCAATTAAGCATTAAGTGCGCATGTTCTGATCTGTGCAGCACTGCATGGTGGAAGCACCTATCAAGGGCAGGGTGGTCAAGTGAGAGTGAAGCCCTAGCAAGTGGAAGAGTGCAGCAGACACAATGAAAGTAGGCAAGCCAGTACCTTAAAACTACAGCCATGAGGTCAGATGACAAGGACTCTCCCAGCTTCATTGCCCCCATACACAGAGTTTGCATCCAACAACAGGTATTCCTTACAAGACTCAAAATTTCCCCAGTTCTGTCAGAAAGAAGTAAAAAACAACCCCCCAACAACCCACAACAACAACAAAAAAACTACAACAAAACAGCAAACAAATTTACATGGTCAGAGAGATCCAGATGTAGAATCTAAGAACAAATGGGTGAAGACAGAAATATTTTGGCAGATATCCACAAAAGCAAAGAAAATGAGAAAGTCTGGAAATCTAGATAAAAAGAACTGGTGTTTTGTGGAGCTGTAATGGGGTGATAAGAGTATATTTCATGGCTGTCATATCAACACAAGAGGAGGGTGGTATTACCCTATGGTGTTATCCCCAAGAAACCTAGAAAGTTGAATTTAGCCTATCAGAATTCTAAAAGACAGTCAAAGACTCACAGCATTCAAGTGCATATCAACCTCTGAATTGGGAATATTGTGGAATTTAATCTAAGCAGGCTCTACTCCCTATCCAATGTACCCTTCTCCACATGGATATTTGGATCTCTGGATGGAGCAGGCTGCAATTTTTATCAAACATATCATGGTTTGGAGGTTTGACCTAACAGATTAGCTGTAAAGTACAAGATAGTCATGCTAAGATCCACAGACCCAGAGAAGCTAAGTAACAAGGAGGGCTTAAGAGGGGACACAAGGAACTCCCTGGGAAAGGGAAATAGAATGGATTTCTCAGGTGGACTGAGAGAAGGTGAGGTTGGGAACAGGAGGGATCAAGTTGGGGTGGGGGAGTAAACACTGGGAGAAGTGAGTAGAATTAGGGGGCACTTCAGGGCTGAAGGGGAAACCTAGTACAAGGGAAAAATCCATGGAATCTATACAGGACTACCATGAAGACTGACTCACAATGAAAACAGAGAGTCTGAATTGCTCTAGAACAAGCAGAGGAGAGTCACTGAGGAGAGCCTTGGGTGGAAGCCTGACCAATATTTAAAGAAGAATTAATGGAAATCCTTCTTAAACTCTTCCAAAACCAAAACAAGGGGAATGCTTTCTTTCTGTCCCTTAGCCACCATTATAAAGCAAAAACTATCAAAAAAAATAAACACTAGAGAATGGTAACCAAAGTCGAGAAGAAAATATCACCAAGCAAATCCAGCTTGTAATATAAGAGCATACATTGGGGTCAGCTAAGATTCATCCCCAGGACTAAAAAGCCAACAGACAAAATTAATATAATACATTAATAATAGCATAAATTATATTACAAAGATAGGAGAAAAAAACAATACGATAAACTCAGTGAGTACAGCAAAAGCAATTGACAAAATGCCACACAATGAAAAGTATTTTTGTTTTATTGCAAAACCAGAAGAGAAGATCTTCAGCACGCTGAGAGGTGTTTTATATGTATAAACCTGCCCCTAACCTTATATTTACTAACAAAAGCCTCATACATTTCTCCCTGAGATCAAGATCAAGACAAGGATTCAGGTCTTCATCACTTTAATTAACCTTTTACTGAAGTTCTAGACCAAGCAATTAGGCAGCGGGAAAGTGAATGTTACTCAGCTACAAAGGAAGAAGTAAAATATGTTTCTGTGTGATGTTCCATATGCAGAAAATATAGTAATGTGTACACACAGAGATAAGAGCTGAAAAATCCAAACTGTTACTAGATACAGTGTTATCTAATCAAAAATCACAAACACAAACCACACACTCACAAAGATGTGCATACACAGTTATGTGATACATACCTGTAATCATTTGTACATGTACAACCTGCACTTGTGTGTATAAGACATATTCAGTTACATACTCTAGGGCCTCCTTATACCCATTTCCTTCCCTACTTTTCCAAATAGAATTTACCAGTGTGTGGCAATATTTCTCTTTAAAGCTCGCCACAGGCTATACATACCCTCACATGTAAGCACTGTAAGTACAAAGACATTTCTCTGTTAACTGCCAAGCTTCCAGCATCTCTGGAACAAGCAGGCCAGAAAAGCTCAAGAAAACAAGACTCTAAGCCAAACATCTGTCCACCGTCCCACCTGGACCCTACTCCATAGTACTTTGCCTCACCCCAGCCAAGGTGTCAATGCTCCCGGGTCACTGGGAAATGTCTCTCTGCTTGGTCCTCATCACTATGGAAAATGCAGGTTTAAGGGAACCTCCAACATCACCACATCCATCTCTCTGCTCTAGCAAACAGCTAGGAACAGGAACAGGCTCCATTGACACAAGATACTGGAGAAGCTGTGAGGCTTTGTAAAGCAAAATGAGAGATGTGATTTAGGCCTTTCTAGCAGGAAGTCCTGGCTTGCTGAGCAGGTTTTATCTAGTGCCTGTTCCTCTCCTGGACCTGGACAGGGACAGAACAGGACACTGAAGGCTACAGAGATGACTTGGAGACAAGAACATCGATTATCAGGGCTCTGAAAAGTCAAAGCAGACAGTTAGAGAGACTGCCAAAGCTCAAACTCTGCCTCCCTGAGATGGTGCAATATGACAGAAACCTACCTGCAAAGCCAGTTGAGCTGCATCTGCATGGAATTTACCAAGGAGGTGGCAATTTAAGTAAACTGCATTGAAAGACCTTTGCGGAACTAATCTAGACATATATTTCAAAGGTATGTCAAACAGCTTTGACTTACTATTACACACACCTAAGAAATCAACTTATAAAGAGAAGAGTCTTGTATAACAGTTTGGAGGTTTGAACTGATGGTTATGTAGATCCATTATTTGCTCTTATTTCTTGCACTCCTGGGATTACACCTGGGCATGTTAGGCAAGAACTCTACTACAACTGCAAATCCATTTCTCTTCGGAAGAACTCAAAGGGCAAAACTACTCTCCTTCTGTCAGGGAAGTGAAAGAAAGGATGTCCCTGGGGTCAGATAGTATCCTTCAAGCACCTGAATGTCTTTCATTATACCCTACCTCTTAAAGGGCCCACCACCTTCTAGTGCCAAGCTGGAGAATGGACCCAAAAGACATAAGCCTTTGGGTCCCACACCATATCCAAACTTTCACATAAAAATTTGAATATCCTAATTGAGTTATATTATCTTTCAACATTAGCATTTATTACACTTTTGATTCCTATCCACTGTCTAGTACTTCCCAGTGCTGAAATGCTTCATATGTATTACTCCTTGTGTTTTTCCTTAAATCCTAGAAGTAAACAGAATCATCATTGTTCAGATATGGATTTGGAGCTGGATGTGCCTCTCCCAGCCTCACTGTAATGTTCAGGGACTGTTTAGCATTCACAGGTGTCAAAGTCTCTGGCCAGGATAGCAGCAGCTTGGCCTGTTCACCACTACCCCAGTTGTGATAGGTTTTAGTGGGGGATTTCATAAAATGTTGCTAGGAATGGTAACTTATTTTTAATCTCTGTAATATTGAAGTATAAAGACCAAGGAGGATGAGGAATCTGGGATGGAACTCTGCCATTTACAGCACACTCTCAGCATGAGTGCCCAGTAGTTCTCAATGAGTGCGGAACCCACCCCTTCCATCTAAGGTCCAGGAGAGGACAGGCACTAGCTGAAACCCCTCAAGAAGCCAGGACTTCCTACTAGGAAGGCCTAAATCACATCCCTAACTTTGCCTTACAAAGCATCACAGCTTCTCCACTAACTTTTCACAATGGAGCCCGTTCCTATTATTAGCTTTTACTGGAGCAGAGAGATAGATTTGATGACTGATGTTGAAGGTCCCCTAAGTGTAGAGAGCGCCATGCAGTGTGACTCCTGACATTTAGCTAAAGAGAGTAAATTGGGAAATTTTCAGATACGAAAGTCACACAACATGTTAAAAATAATATGCTTGGTATAAAAATAAGCCAAATAATTTTACTACATTTTAAAATTAACATTACAATGTTTTAAGTTAACTGAAACTTCTATCTACCTTTCTCTAATCACAGTTAGATGTTGTCTCACTCACCATCACCCTATCAAAGGTCATAAGCAATAAAAAGGAGAATTATCACTGATCACCAGATTAGCAGTCCATATGTGAAAATGGGCACTATACAGTGACCTAGGTAATAAAGAATACCTATGCTGCTGGTGGGGGCAGAGGGAAGTTTGAGACCAGTTCTCAATGTTTTCTAATAAAGTTTGGCTATAACCAAATAAGTTGCAATGCACACATCTTAAAAATGCAGTTGCATTTCAAGATACAGCCCTTACGAAAATTGTCCCACATGTTTATAGAGCTTACCAATTGAGTACAATGGGACAGATCTATTATTTTATATGTAAAAGATGTATTATTTTTAGAAACAAATGGGCCTTAAAATCATCTAATGAAAACAGATTTACAAACAGCAAGCTTCCAAGCAGAGATGGCCCATCTCTCTGACTGACCAGCCCAGCTTCCCTGGCTCCTACAGGAGTATGGTACTGATCACTCAAACCAGCTCAAAGGAGCTCTCTCTTGGCCTGTGTCCTGCTCTTCTTCAAACTAGCACCTGCTGAGGATGAAATAAGTTTGAAGTAGTTCTTGTAAATTTCTGCCAAAAAACCCACTTCTACAAATTGCTGAGATTAAAGGCCTTTCAAATATAAAAGTTACAGAGTCTGGAAGAGGCTCCCAGCGCTGAGAGATCAAACAGACAATTTAGAAACACCAACACTGAGGCAAGAAAGAATTACATTTTATGACAGTCAGGTTTCTCAGGAAGCCAAGGATGCAGCTCTTTAGAGTGGACACCTCTGCTCCCTGGGCTGGGCTTTGTACAAGGGATGGCATCAGCGGCCACTCATGCACTGAGTTAGAACTCAGAGTTTCTGACTTGGAATTCCTTGCTTACAATGAACTCACATCTGTCAGCTATGCAGGTCCCCAGCTTACATCTTACAGTCTTGTTTCATTTTGTTTACTTTTCAGCATTACAATGGTATACAAGCAGGACCCCAGAAGCATTCAGTAGGAGCCAATCTCTGAATTTTGAACATTGATCTTCTCTCTGGATATTGATATGTGGCATAATAGGCTGTCCAGATGCTGGGCAGTGTCTGTGAGCTGAGGCAACCAGTCAGCTATGCCCTCTCCAGGACAACCAATCTATACTCAGTGAGCAAGTTTGCCAAATTATGACTTTCAATGGGTTACATATATTAAGCACATTTTCAAATTATTCTGTTTCTAATTTACTATATGTTCACCAGGACAAAACCCTACTGGCATTCAAACCCACACCTGCAGTGGGTCTCCATGATCTAAAACCAACAACAAAATATTGAGCATAAACTATTTCTTGGGCAAACCTCAAGTTTTGCTGGCCCTTACAGCACCCAGCCCCAGGAACCCCACACTCACATGGTATGGGTGCCCTGTTTTCTCAGTGTTCTCTTGTTTTTCCTCACTACAAAAGTTTCTTTCATTCAAAGCCAAGACAAAGTCTACTGTATGCCAGCTTCACCCAAGCAGGAGAAGGGTAAAACAGATTCATTTGGGAGACCTTTATGTCACCCCCTGCTGAGTGCAGTGAAAACACAGACATTGAGAACTTAATCCTATGTAGACAGTGAGAAATGTTGTTGAGAAACTAAGACAAAGAAGCAACTGAAGGTCTAAGAAAGACTAACAGCAGTGGGAGTTCCAGAACAAGAAGACTAATCCATAGAATACAAAGCACAGTACAGCATTTGACTGTGGACCTAGCCAAAATTTGCTTGTAGAAGGCTCTGTTTGTCTGGACAGGTTTCTAGGAGGAAGACAGAATGTGAGCTGCAAGGCTGAGCCAAGATGAACTAGACAGAAAAACTGTGTCCCTCCTATGGCCCAGAGTCCTGGGGATGGGTCAGAAACCACATCTCTCCACAGAGTCCTCTGCTCAGACCAAAAAACTAGGACTCTGTCCCCTCCTCACAGTGCTGCTGGGGACAGCCAATACACAGGTTGCTGGTACACCCTGCTCTGAATGCAATAAGTCTGAATGCTCTGAAATGCAAAACTTAGGTTGCCAATAGGATCTTATGGTCATTTGAATGAGAATGGCCCCTGTAGGCTCATCTATTTGAATGCATGGTTCCAGTTGATGGAACTGATTGAAAAGGATTTGGAGGTGTGGCTTTGTTAGAGGAAGTGTGTCACTGGGGCTTGGGTTCTGGGGTTTCAAAACCTTCCTGTCATTCCCCAGTGTTCTCTGACTCCTGCTCACAGATCAAGATATGAGCTCTCAGCTGTTCCTGCTACCATGCATTCTTCTTGCCATAATGGATTCTAACCCTCTGGAACCACAAACCCAATTACGATGCTTTCTTTTGTAAGTTGTCTTGGTCATGGTGTTTCATCACAGAGTAGTAAAATAGCTAGTATAGATCCACAAGTGGAAAATAGCATTACATGGAACTTCATTTCCTGTACAAAACTGTTAAAAATATTACACAAAATTACCTTCATACCACACGGTATATCAAAAAAAATTAATTTCATGTTTGAACATGGGACTTATACTAAAGATAGCTCATTTTAGATATATGGAAATATTTTAAAATTCAAGGTAACCCAAAACCCCAAACACTTCTGCTCCTAAGCATTTTGAAAACGAGATATTAAACCAATAAATGGATTGTGATAATATAGGCAGGGAACCAGCAGTCTATTTACCTCTACGCCATGAAATGAAAAAAAAAAAAGCTTTTCAATAAAAATAAGCATAATACACATGTAATAAGCATAGTTGACTTTACCGCTGCTCTTGGACCCACAGAACACCACACTCCACATAGATGAGAAAGCAGAACTGCAGGTGGGGTCCAGCTTTGAGATGACATCTGAGAAAAATCTCTTTGCAGACCTTGACGTCCTTCTGAGTACCTGCTTGCTGATCTTCACATCTATCTTTAGGTACTTGGAAGTAAGGGGCATTTCTTAGAAGACAGTCAATGGCCCGAGCTTGCCATCCAGCAGTTCAGATGGCTGCCAGTGTGCATTGCAGGTTCCCTCGGGGGAAGTGGCCTCAGCCTTGTGACGGTGAGAAAGTTTGCTCTCCTGAAAGTACAATCTTACTAATAAAAACTCTCTTATGTTTTTCCTGCCTGGCTTACATGACACTAACAAGTCCTTATACGTTACCCTTAAAAACTTGACAATTACCAAGTTCAGCTGCTTGACTCTTCCTGATTGTATATAAAACTGAAGATGTTATAAAACCCAAACTTCACCCCTCTCTCACTTGCCCCATAAGATGTGGATGCAGGGATCTCAGAGGATTTAGAAAACACTAACACAGAAGCAGTGTGGCAAACAGACTGCAAGACAGCACTCTCTAGAAGCTCAGCCACACCCCACTGATGGTGCGGCTTCTCCTTCCCGCAGCCCAAGTCTACTGTAGCTCTTCTGGCACATCATAACTAATCTCTGCATATAATAAGCACTCTATAAATACTTCCTGATTTCATTTAACAATTAAGTATTTTTAGAATGACTAAAAATACTGATGTAAAATCTTGATTGGGAGGTGCATGACCCCACCATAGACAAAATACATAACTTTATAATAAACATTTTTTATGAGAACTCGCCACAAAGAGGGAATCTTGAAACTTGTGCAAGTATCTTTGTAGGATACAGGTCTGCTAGGCCTATTCCCAAGGACTGGGTCATATGATAGGAGTGGTAGGGAGAGTCCTTCCCTAAGGAGTGTTGTGGCTGGGTCATATGGTAGTTATACTTTCAAGTTTTTGAGAAGTCTTCACACTCATTTCCCAAACGCTGCCAGCTACACACCCTCTGGCAGTGATTAATGCTCCCCTCCCTACAGTCTCATCAGCATCTGGGGTCTTTTGTTTTTCTGCACACAGGTATCTGCATGCCCATGTCTGTGTGCTGTATATAAGCAAAACAAACTTTCCTTCTTGATCCTTTCCACAGATATAGCATTTTCTGTGAACAACACAGTGACTGTTGATCAGCCTGGAAGTAAATTGTCTAGGACAAGCCCCTTTAGTTGTGCTGTGGGCGAGTAGCTTTGGATAAATTCTCATGTAAGACAGATAGCTTGTCCATTGTGATTCCCCTTAAAATGCATGCAGTCTGAAATTGTGCATGTAAATTTCTGTTTTGTTATTTTTGAAGCTTAATTACGAATGCTGATACCCAGCATGTTTAGTGCATGCCTGGGGCCTGGTTCTCTATTCTATGATGTCACATCCCCTCACTGAAATCAGTGTGGCACCTTCAACTTCCTTTGCTAATTCAGCAGGTTTTTAAGTAAGAGGTCAAACATCCTTTGGCATTTTCTTAAAATGTTTGCTAGTGTGATGTCATGTGTCCTTGTCAAGAGGCTGTTCTGTCACTGGAAGGAAGACCTGGGCAAGGGTCACCTCAGTCAACACAGGATTTAGGAAAATATCAAAATCAGGAAGATGGATGGAGATGCACCGGAAGACAGCTAGGAATGCTGTTTGTAATAGAGGTGGACAGATTGCTATGACTAACTTCTTGCTAAAACTCTCCAGAGTGTGTTCAGCTAGAGACTATAGTGTGAGCACCTGATCACACTAACTACCCCCTTCCCTAAGAGAATTCTTGCGGAGGATTAAAACACAGACCAATGAAATTTACCCTTAACAGTTCCCGTGGTTCCCAGCACGCCAGCAAAACCTTGGGGAAGATAAAGTGAGTACCCATGTCGCGAATCCATGATCACTGGAAAGAAGTCTCCCTCCCAGGGAGTAGTAAGTGATGCCCAGGCTTCAGTTCTAAGCTGGTGGGAGTTCTCTGGGAAGGAGGGGCTCAGCCCTGCCCTGCCACTCTACCTTGTTTTCATTGCCACAGATGTCAGTGGATATGCTCTTGGTCATGGAATATACTTTAACTTTTTATCTAGAAACACTAAATGAGTTACTGTTGATTTGAAACAATATTGGGAGTGAGCCCTTGCTAAGGTACTAAGGATCAAATTCAAAGTCTCCCACATACCAGGAAAGCTCTCTACAGTGGAGCAACACCCTCAGCCCCCATGAATGTTTAGTGAAATTCCAATAACTAAAAAAATCCCTAATTCTCCCAGAATTGTGTAATTCCTTGGCTTCTCAACCCAATGCAACCTG
The DNA here is from genome assembly GCF_007827085.1 of Peromyscus californicus insignis. Classification (NCBI taxonomy): domain Eukaryota; kingdom Metazoa; phylum Chordata; class Mammalia; order Rodentia; family Cricetidae; genus Peromyscus; species Peromyscus californicus. Next base: position 144,819,153 of record NW_026294562.1, on the reverse strand, counting down.
ATAGAGCAGGAAAAGCTAGCAACCACATATAAGAATTCACATCCTGTTTTGATCACTGTGTGTTCTGTATCCTCACAGACAGGCCCTTGGTTTTCTAGTTTGCAAACAAGTGTTAGGAGACTGCATCAGTACCTGTTAGTGTCCACTGTCAGCAACAGTTAGGATTAAATAGCAAGCATTTGTTATTGTTCATCTTGGAGGAAACCATTTGGACTACACTCTATGGAACGATTTGTAACCCATCAGCCCCCTCCTCTAGGGGACTTCTCACCTAATATGGCCTTAGACATATCTGTTTCACATCACATGGTTTCTCAGGCACCTCTAGGAAACTGAAGGAAGTTCTGAGAAAGTCTGAAAAAACCACATAGCTTCTTACCTCTCAAGCTTGGTTAGGGGTAAGCATTAACTCTTTCTTTAGCTACTGTTGGCATCTTGTGAACTTCAAAACGACATTGTTTTGAATGAACACCAAAAAAAAAAATGTGGCCCATGTACACAATGTGATATTATTTTGCATACAAAGAATGGAATACCATCATTTGGGCCAAGGTGGATATTACTAGACAACCTTATACAAAGCCAGACACAGAAAGGCAAATGTTGTATGACCTCGGGCTCTGCAACAGCCAAGTTGACTCCAATGAGGCACAGAATGGAACAGATGCCACCAAAGACTGGGAAGAGGGGAGGGCAGCAATAGAGGAAGGTTGTCTCGTGGATACCAAAATAGTGTCACCTGGCTAGAGTAAGTACTAGTGTGATATTGCATGGGGGAGGGGGGTCGCAACAATTCACTACATAGTTTAGAAGGGAACTAGGGAGATCCATGTTGAAAATCTTCCAATACGAAGAAATGAAAGGCTGGGGAGATGACTTCTGCTCCCTTTGTGAAATGTCTGTGTCCAGCCCAAAGGTCCCAAGCTTGATCTTGGCATCCAGGTAAAACACAGGGCATGGTGATACATGCTTGCGATCCTAGTGATGGGGAGGTGGGAAAAACAGATTCCTGGGGCTCACTGGCCAAATCATGTACATGATGAATTGACCATCTAAAATCTTACTTTAAAAAAACAAGGTGGACAGTTCCTGAGAAACAACACCCCATGTTGACCATTGACATTCACACACATATGCACACACGGACACACACACACACACACACACACACACACACACACACACACACACACTTGGAGGGACACATCTGGTCCCCAACACACAAAGAAATGATCAACATTTTAAAAGATTGCAATACTATTAGCCTGATTTAATCACTACATGTTGCATATATATCAAGAATTATCACAGGGGTTTTTTTTCTAAATATGGTGTGTTTTAGTGTTCTATTGCTGTGAAGAGACACCATGACTAAGGCAACTCTTATAGAAGGAAGATTTAATTGGGGGCTTGCTTACAGTTTTAGAGGATTAGTCCATGATCATCATGGAAGGAAGCAGACAAGGCATGGTGCTGGAGCAGTAGCTGAAAGCTTTATATTCTTATCCTTAGGGAAAAAGAGAGAGAGAGAGAGAGAGAGAGAGAGAGAGAGAGAGAGAGAGAGAGAGAGAGAGAGAGAGACAGGGAGAGACAGAGACAGACAGAGAGACAGAGACAGACAGAGAGACAGACAGAGACAGACAGAGACAGACAGACAGAGAAAGACACTAGGTATGGGTCTGATTTGAGCTTTTGAAACTCCAAAGTCCACTGCCAGTAACACCCCTGCTCTCCTTAATCCCACCTCTCCACACCCGTCTCTGCGTCCCTGCTTCAGATTCCTGACCTCTGTGCCCCAATTTAACACCTCACCTCTTCTCACCCTCCATTCTCCTTACGTTCTGCATCTCACTTTTCAAAGCACCATTCTGATTCCAAAGTGCTTCAGTTCCATACAAAAATGTTTCTGCCTTTTTATGCCACAAGGGCAAGCTGTGCTATATGACACTAGGAACCACCCGCACCATTTCCTGAGGGGCTCACTCTTTTTGAGTTGTGTGTGTGTATATATATATGTGTGTGTGTGTGTGTGTGTGTGTGTGTGTGTGTGTGTGAATATATGGGTGCATGTGTTTCTGTGTGTGTTGGGTGCATGTTTCTGTGGGTTGCACACATGCACTTATGTGTGTAGGCTTGTAGAGAACAGAGGTCAACCTTGAGTGCCATTCCTCAAGATCCGAGCATGTAGATTGCCTATTGAATATTAAATATTTTTACTTACTTTTATGTTTTGATTTATGTGTATGTGTAGGTGCCTTTGTGAGTTTACATGCACCACATCCAGGCAGGAACACTTGCAGGCCAGAGTTGCAGGTGGCTGTGAGCTACTGGTGCTGTTGAAGAAAGAACCCAGGTCCTAATGGTGCTGCTGAGAAAGGAGCCTGGGTCCTGATGGTGCTGCTGAGGAAGGAGCCTGGGTCCCCTGCAGGAGCAGTAATCCTCTTAAATGCCAAGCCATTTCTCCAGCCCTGTTTGCTTGTTTGTTTGTTTTTTTTTTTTTTTTTTTTTTTTTTTTTTACTTTTGAGACTGGGTTTCTCATTTCCCTGGAACTCACCAATTAGGTTATACGGGCTGGCCAGGGATCCTCCTAATGATGCTTCCTAGGACTGAGGGAGATTCTAATTCCAAGCAACCACTCGGCATTTTTGTTGTTTTTAATCTTGGTTCCAGGAATCAATCTGAGAAATACCTCATCCTTCCACACAAGCACCTGAACTCTTCACAGGCCTCATGTGGGGGGAGGGGGGCACTCCTTACCTCTGGTCCTTGTAAGATTCTCCTTAACATTGTTTAGCAGAGAAAAGGTCCTTCCTTTGACCTCTAGAGTGGCCCTCAGCTGAGTGAGGGGTGACATCTGGGGAACATAAGGAGCTGGGCAAGCACTTGTCCTGTCAGAATGTGGTTTCTCTCAGTTTTACAGTTTCCTTACAATACTCTGAAAGCTGGCAGGGCTTCGGCAGACGGCCTGGAGGACAGAGAGTGCTCATTTTCCTGCTGGCTGCCTCTTCCTCACAAAGGTCAGCACTGGAAACAATCAATTAAGCCATATGGGGCTCTTACCAATTAGTCCTCATTTGTCTTGGCATTTCTAAAGATAATGTACCCCAGAAAAGAATATAATAGAAAGAGAAGGAAGGAGGAAGGGAGAAACCTGTAAGGTTCTCTAAGTCCCTGGGTACTTACACCTATTTAGTCCTATTTGTTATCAAAAGAAAGCTTTCAGGATACAGACACTAAGCCAACTAGAGTCATGTGACTCCCAGCCTCTGTATCCCAAACAGTGATTGTCCAGTGAAGCCCAAAGCAGAGGTACTTGTAGGATTTGTGTCCCCCCCCAAGCTGCTTTGGAGCCATCTAGACTCTGCTTGCAGGCATGCCCATCACTGGGACCCAGTGGTAGACCTGTTCTGGAATACTGGAGAGGAAGGCAACCTAGGCAGGGGTGAGACTTCAACAGAATGGCAGACCTTCCAGGCCCAGAATATAGGCTAGTAGCTTTCTAGAGGTCCAGGCAGGTCACTGCAGTTCTCCCAGAGCAAAGCTCTGCTCATGAGTGAGAAACTTACATTAGTTCCCACAGCTACCACACACACACACCATGAGCTCTTTGAGTTACTAAAGGCAATAGCTTCCCTCTCTCACAGTTCTGGAAAAGAGAAGTCCTCAAGCAAGATGTCAGCAGGGTCACACTCTCTCCAAAGGTACCAGGACAGAGTTTTTCCCTTTCTCTCCAGGCTTCTGATCCCTTGGCATGCGGCCACATCACCCCAAGCTCTAACTACATCTTTTCCTTTTCTGGTGTCCTCAAATCTCCATCTCTTTACCTTGCCATCATAGGGTTTGGGGCTTATAAGATGCCCAGGGGAGCCCCCAGATAGCATCTCCATCCCATTTTCAAAGAGCTTGTCATAAGCACACCAGCATCCCAAGTTTCTAGGGATCTGTGGCTCCTGGGGAGACACTGTAGCCTCTCAGATCACTGTGTGGGAGGGAGGTCTACAGAGTGCATCAGTTCTGATATCCTGTGAGTGAATGTAAGCAAAGCCATGGATGCTCTCCCTGCAACCAAGAAGAGAAGAGCTGCAGGAAGGGCACAGAGCTAAAGTCCAGCAAGCTTAAGCCTGCATAGAGTTCCTCAGAGACAGAAATAATCACAGCATACAGGGTAAGACCACACAACAACTGCATGCTGGGAAACTCCTGAGAGCGCTTCTGCTCTGTGACCTCACTTCCTTCCTGGAGGCCAAACAGATGGGGAGACAGACAAGTGCACATCTGGCCAAGCTCCCGGTGTCAGAACCTTCATCCTTTGGTGAATCTCGGACACCTGCTACCCTCCGATACAGACTTGCTCTTCAAGCAGAGATATCCTCTCTTGCTGAAAGCCAACCTGCCCTTGTACAGGAAATCCAGCTTTCCCAAAAGCTGAGCTTCAGGCTCTTTTACCTTTTTCTCTCACATAACTTTTAAAAACTGCTTTTAATTATATAATGTTCAGCATCTTTCTGGCTTGTTCTCTATGCTTTGGGGCTCCTTTAACAATTCAGAGCTACTGAACGTGCAGAGAGGAAGAGATTTCTTATGCAGACACCACAGAGTGTTTTCTGCAGTTGCTCAAAGCTTTCTGCTCTAGAGCTGGCCTGGCTTCTGTGCTAGACTTTGGAAGCACGTGAGGCTGGCTCGGGGACATGATGCCGTGCAGGGGACTCAAAGCCAGCACGATCGAATGTCTTTCCTCAAGAAAAGGCAATGCACTAGCATCCTTCTCCATTTTCAAATAAATTGAAATGCTTTAAAGATCTTAATATGTCTTAAAATTGATAAGACCTCTCCCACTAAGAGTGGCAAGAGGTTTTGCTCAGCAGAGGAAAATCTTTCTGTTAAGTAAACTTTCATATAACCACAAATGTTATTAATAGGCTCATTAATCCATAAAATGAGAAGGAATGAACAATACACAAGCAAAACATTTTATTTTATTACATTCATGTATTCACTAAGTGCGTATGTGTGTACATGTGCACTGCACAGAACTACTTAGAGAAGTCAGTTCTCACCTTCCACCATGTAAGTTCCAAGCATCAAGCTCAGGTTGTCAGGTTTGGCTACAAGCATCTGGACCCAAGGAGCAATCTCACTGGCCCGTGCAAAGTTTTCAAGTGACTGTTTCAGGCTCATTGACTACACGGTGAAAGTTTGACTATGACCACCACCTAACGTAACTAGGAGTGGTGAACATTCTTAGGCCCCCAACCATAACAGCTTCCCCAGGAGCCTTGGGAGAACCTCTGTTCCTCCCTTAATCCCTACATGACATACAAACAAATTCATACAAACACACTATCACTGTGTCACACTATATACGAAATTTGAAGCCCTGCCATCCTAGATACTAATTTATCTGAACCCTGTCCCTTTATGTGGATGGGGTCTGACATCTGCTTCCAATGATTAGATTGAGTGTCACATAATCAAGAAGCAGATTTCTGTTGTTTGAATCAATGCATGCATTAGGATCTGTTTATTTCAGCAATTAGTAATTCCTAATTGCCTTAGTTATGGTTTCAAGTACTGTAAAGAGACACCATGACCACGGCAACTCTTATAATGGAAAACATTTAATGACGTGGCTTACAGTTCAGAGGTTTAGTTCATTATCATCATGGTGGGACATGGCAGCATGCAGGCAGACATGGTGATGAAGCTGAGAGTCCTATATCTTGTGCAGGCAACAGGAAGTGGTCTCTTTCACTGGGTGTGCTTCAGCAGATATGAGACCTCAAAGTCCACCTCCATAGTGACACACTTCCTCCAGCAAGACCATACCCACTCCAATAAGGCCACACCTCCTAATAGTGCCACTCCCTTTGGGGGTCATTTTCTTTCAAACCACCACAATAATTAAAATCAACCTTAAGGGTTAATAGTGGTAAAATGGGAACACCATCTGATAGCAGTATTTTGGGCTATTTGGAGTGCCCTGCAGGTCTTGACTAAGATGAATTTTAGACTGACTAGGTATGAATTCCCAAGAATAAGAAAGGTAAGGCATAGATGTACTAAAGACAACCTCTGTCTGTGTCATAGTATTACAAAGTAGGTTGGGTCCACCTAAGAAAGAAATTCCATTTATGAAATGGACAAGAAATAATGTGTGTCTGTGCAGGCAAGAGTTTTCAGATTATGAAAAGACTAATTAAAAACTTTCACATTGGGGACCCTGAGCAGGAGTGTAAGGGCTGCACTGCCAATGGCAGGAGAGGAGATGGGGTCTTGTGATTTGACAGGTCCTAGAGAAGCAGGCTGTTAGATTCACAATACTGTACTGACTAAGGCCCAGCTTTGTGATGGCTGAAACACTGCTTGATCTGATAGGACATGACAAGACTGGTTATCCAAGTCCCAAAGCTGACAACTGTACAGAAAAGCTTTGATCTGGAGGGACCCTATAGCCTGAACAGACATATCATGGATATCAACATGTCTTTTCCTTAATCTCACAACTGCAAAAGAAGAAAATCATCACAGTTAGCCAGATAATTTATCTTAGAATTCAAAGTACAGTGTGAAATGTACAGTTCTAAGACACACTGAAGGCAACAACTAAATCACCAACACAGACACAACACAACCCTTCTTCCCTCTTGGTACAACAGTTCTACAAAACACGCATGATGACTGGCAATTTTGGTCCTGGAGAGTCAAAACAAGGAACTAGGGTTAGTGACATAAACATGGGGGAGACCTATCACTCTGGAATGTCTGCTCCCATGGTTGCCTATGATACAAGGGAGCCCAGATTTCGAGACAGTGTGTACTATGAATGAATGATCAGACTCTTTCACATTAGTCAGAGGAGGAGTCGTGGTGCAGCACCGAGCCAGGCCTCCCTGCTGCAGAGGGCCAAAACAGAGAGGATGAGGCATAGCCAGTGGTCAGGGGCTAGGAGAGGATGCACTTGAACACAGTGAAGGTAATTAGGTAGTTGTCTTTCTCTAATCTTAAGATAAATCGAGCCACCTATCACTTAGACATTTATTTTTGTGACTTCTCCCCAAGATTCTTAATTATTAAATGAATGCATCCTATCAGTTTAATCTATCTATGGCTCTCCAGATGCCTCTACAGTGGCACCTTCCTGAAGGACAAACAGAGAGAGCATTTGGATTGCTCATGTATGATCACGCACTGCTTAAAAAAGGGAAATCTGACAAATGCCTTAAGCGTATCATGTCACTGTAATGCTGAGCACCAGCTTTGATATCTTTATGTAGTAAATCACACAGGGCCACATGCAGTTATACACACTGTAGATCCCACCAGGGTGTGTTCTATGATTGAATACCATTAAACTAAACTGGAAAATATCACAAAGCTGACCAAACATTTCTAAGGCTTTTGAGTGGCAGGCATAATTCCACACCCAAAGATACAGGAGAAGAAATGTCATTCATGCAAAACCCACATTCATAGGACTTTGAAAACAGGTTTCCTGGGAGTGGCATGCATGGGGTGACAGGCACTGTCTCCCCAAACCTCGAGACACACACACACACACACACACACACACACACACACACACACACCCCTCTGTTTTGCCCTTTCTCTGGGCTGACAAGATGGCACTATTGTGCTAGGGTGCCACCTCCTGCCTGCATCAGGTGAGCCACCCCATTTTGATAGGGAGGAATGATTCCAGATACAGCACAGCCAAGTTCAGGAGTGTTTCAAGAGCTGTGTGGTCACCATGGAGAGAAACACACATCTCATGTAAATTCCACGACAGTTAGAGAAAAGATGTTGGAAGTGACTCAAGTCCTAAGAGACCATGGGACTTCCAGGTCCATGGAGGAAAGGGAGGCAACATTAAAGTAGAATTCTTTTGCTGCATTCAGGTCAGGGGCTAAAAACGCACCACCCAGGGAACCCAGAAACCCTTGGTTTTTCCACAGGACAGTGTTTCTACCCTCTGAAATAAAGACAAGCCTGTAGTGCTTTGTGTAGGGCTGAGGCCCTGTCCCTTTCCACTTTGAAAAGTCCATTAGTGTCACCCTTGTTTGGCTCTCATTGAGACAGTCATGTTGGTGAGACTTTATGGGTATAGTTTCTGACATTAGAAGATTCAATCTTACAGCACACTCCCTGGTCTTCTGGCTCTTGTAATCTTTCTGCCCTTTCCTTCCCAATGTTTCCTTAGGTGCAGGGCAGATAACTAAGGAATCCTAGGAGTGCAGGGAAGAGCACACCAATTGGTCATCCAATACCAAATGGTCAGTCCTGAAAATGTACATACAAGTAACATACAGGCTGAGCAGGTCATACTTAGAAATATAAATATATGTATATATATATATATATATATATATATATATATATATATATATATATATGCATACCATAACAAATAATGAAAAAAAGAGCCATGAATTTGAAAGAGAGCAAGGAAGGGTGCTTGGGAGGATTTGGAGGGAGGAAAGGGAATGGAGAAATGTTGTAATTATATTTTAATCCCAAGTTAACAACAACAACAACAAAGAAATAAAGACAAATAGATGCAAGAAGTCCTTCATTTGGGTTAACCAGATCATGCTGGGAAAGGATCCCAGAGTGAAAAGTGCTAAGTCCAGTGCCAGCATATATTATGCCAGTGCCAAGAGGTCCTTGCTTCTTCCTGCCCCAGAGAAATCCTTCCCAGTAGAGTGCAGACTGCCCTGGTAGCTGGTGGTCATGGTGTCTTGTGAAAACCTGAACTGAGACCTGAGGGAAAGGCCTCTGTGGTGCTGACTTTGCCACAGGATCTCTGACCCTAGCTGTTTGGTCTGTCTGACTTGCAATGAGAACAGTGGTTCCCCATGCTTCTCTGGGACTCACGACACCCAAGGCTCTAAGACATTTAGGTTCTCTACTGCTGTCAGAAATGGTGAGGGAATCCTAGATCCCACAAACTGCGCTCCACACAGTCACTGTAACTATGTGAATAGACCTTTCCATCCTCTGTTGGCTTGGCATAGAAGGGAAAACAGAAGTCACTCACGGCAGGGCATTGCCATCTGAATAAAGCCAAAATAAATAGAATGCATATGTACACATATATATGCTGTTATACAAGTATGCAGGTGGGCATTATATGTGCATAGATGGATATTCACTCATAGGCATGTACTTTTCCAAGAGCAAATGAAATAGAACTTGTGCTTTTTCTTCTCTCTAGTCTTTTTCTGGAAAACAATGTAAACTACATATGCATATATGAATGAATCTTTACATGTGCATACCTATGTGCATAAAGAGGTATGTATCACACACTGCTTCTCTCTCTTCAAGTTACCTTTAGCATTATAACATCCACTGATGGGGGCGGTCCTTCTCTCCTCTTTATAAACCAAGAGGTAAAGCCTTTTTTAATGGGTGAGCATTATCAACATTTCTCCTAGTACACAGGTGGTAGAGCCTTTTTTATGGGTGAGTATTATAAAATTTCTCCTAGTTCACAGGTCTTAAAGTTAACCTCATGCCTCAGTGATCTCTTGCACCTTTATGCACCGGTTCACCATGCCCCATCAGTGCTGGCTCTTGTCTCTGAATATGTCTATAGCATATATTTTGTGCCTGTATATACCCACCTTACAGGAACATTTTGTTTCTGAGAAAAATTATTTCTCTTCTTTAAGAACATTAATTTTCTAGTTTTAAAAAATAGAAATACAACTTGATTTTCGAATTTCTGCTCGATAAGGTTGAGAAGGACAGAGCAGTTTCGGTGTCAGCAGCTGTCTCTGGGGCCTGGTGATAATTTGTCTGAGTAAATTCGTGGCCAGCACTGGAACAAGGACTAAAGGGGCATCGTGACCTCTGACTTGATACATGCTTCCAGCCAGCTCTGCTGTGTGTTGGTGCGTTGTCATGCAATGTGAGTCTGGCAGGAAGACTACACTGCCATGGCTGTGGATGACCTCACCCCAGTTATGCATGTTCATGTCCTGGCTGTCTGTGTACTTGTTTGCTCTCTGAATAACTGTCCTTCAGACCAATTTATAACCTTACTGGTTCCCTCGAAAAGGTAATTTACCTTAATAATGTCTGTTGCACATGTTCACTGAAAATAAAATGGTTTTACTCATATTGCACAGTGCAGTCTGACTGAATAAAGGAGAGGAGTGCTTAGGTGTCCCATGTGGCCACAATCACTGTGGATGATAAAATCTAACTTGACAGGTCATAATGCCTGTACTCTGGGAACGGCCCCTGTGTGATGCCACCTGCACTTGTACCATTAAGAAGCACAGCCTTGGATCAGCTTTCTTTGTCTTTATACAACCCTGAAGACACACATAAAGGTTGGGACTTCATTTAGTACATCACAAAATACAGCATTTTACATTTTACAGAGAAGGTGATATCAGTAGAAACCAGACACTTCTCTGCTATGGTTTAAATGTGTTTCCTAAAAATTCATGGACTGACAACTTAATTCCTCTGATAGCATCTGGAAATGAGGTACAGAGGAGGTGATCAGGATTAGAAGAAGTCAGAGGGCAGAGCCTCCATGATGGCAGTAGTGTCCTCATGGGAAGAAGAGAAGTCCAAGCCCTGTGTCCCCATGTGATAGCTTCTCTCATGTACATCAAGAAGGCCCTCTCTGTATGCTAGTACCAAGCTCTTAGACTTCCTAGTCTCCAAAAGGATGAGGTGAATGAACATATTCTTTACACATTGCCTAGTTGGAGCCACACCATTGTAACAGCTGAGGATGGACTGGCCCGAGATTTTTTCCTTTCTTGGGTGCTGACTCCTCTCTAGAAACACTGGTTATCCAATCTTCTTCCTCCTGGCTCATCTGATCTAGATGGCTCAGATCCACCTTGCCTTCAGAAGTACTGAGTCTTTAGCAAACCTCATATTTGCTGGATGCAGAGAACAGCACGCTCCTTGGATCAGAAAGAACACAGCTGCAGTGGGGGATTTGGCTGGGGTGGTGATGCATGCTGATGTGTTCATGTAAGCGAAACTCTAGGTGACATTTGTTCATCTATCAGTCAGTTGGCACATGCACCGTGTGGACCCTTTATGTGGTCAGAAAGAAGAACCTCATCAAGAAGTCCCTGCTCTCTCACAGACTGTGCTGAAGAGGTTTGTATCTGTTGCTTGTTTGGGATTTCATTTGTCTCAGTAGCCTACGTCATGATGTACATGTATTTGTTGACACAACATGAGTGTAGCTATGCCCAAGATTTCTATTTGTGGTATAGAGAAAGGAACCTCTATACCACAGGAGGCTGGGTGCATGTTAGGGAACTACTCCACTACCAAGTTACATTCCTCAGCCCTACAAGATTTTAAATAGATAGGTCCTTCTTTGCTCCTACAACTTGAAGAATTTAAAGGATAAAATCAAGAAAGAGATAAGACACATAGATGAAAATGTTGCCTTATCACAAGGGAGAGCAGTCAGGGCTCCAGAAAAAGTGGGCAAGTGTGTGACTCCTGATTCACACGGAGCCCATTCTTCATCTCATTTGTCTCCTGGTGGCAGCAGTGGCAGCTTCCTCAGCACAGAAACACCCACTCTGAGATAAAATGGTCATCCCCTGTGATCACAGACACCTGTGTCTTTTATGGAAATTTCTTCAGGGGCTCAGAAGGGGAGTTTTAAATGTGTCTGTTTTGATGGGTCAATCTTTTCCTTATTTTAGGAACATTTAAGTTGTATCACAAAACATGCATTAGCATCCCATCAAAATGGGCCTCAATTGTTCCAATTATCAGTAGATGCTTGCTTGTTTGTGCACAGGGTAGCTGCTCTTCCAGATCAGTCAGCAGCAGCACTTGAGAACCACTCAGCCTCCAATAGCCAGCGGTAAAAGATCATCTTGGCTGGTGAATACTCAGAAAGGGAGAGAAGAGCAGAAAAGATGCTTTGACTCCATAGACACACGGTTAGCAGTAAACTATGTAAGTTTATAAGAATATAACTGCTCTCACAAGAACAGCTAGCTCCAGAGTGAATTAGAAAAGAAGAAATATGAATATAAATAAACCAGAGATGTTTCCCAGAAGCCTTGTGTTTAATCCAAGCAAACAAGGCGATGATGACACGTCAGCCCATTTATTCCGACTGTCACTCAATGGTACTGTCGGGAATAAGGGATCAAAACCTTCGTTTCCTGGGAGGAGGAAGTCCATGCCACCTACCCGCAGAGAATGTTTTCCACTTCGCAGTATGAACGCAAGCCAGAATGTCTAAATTGACCAGTTTTTTTGTGTTCATGAGAACCAGAGTTTGCACAATGTTGTAGCTGTCACGTTAAATTCCCCCACAGGACTGCAGTGGAAGGAAGAACAAAAAGAACTTGGAAGTTGTTTTTCTACTGCTTCCCTGAAAGAGCGAAGTGTCATGGTCTGTCAGAGCGATTTGACTTGACAGTGTCATAGGGACCCCAAGGATGGCCAGCATGCCCCTTGGTGAACAGCTGAATTCTGCTTTGTACTGTTTCCTTCCTTCTTCCTCCGTTTGGAAATAAGAAGCTCACATTGCACATCTTTTCAAAACACAAAGTTGACTGAAACTCATGGGATGACATATAATAAACAGAGACTTGAAAATGGCTTTTTAGGGGACCCAGAGAAAGGAAATAGAAAAACTGGCCTTGGAGCTCTAGCACATACTTACTAAACATTCCTTTCCGACCACAGGAAAAACACACACCCTGGAATCACACCTTTAATTCTTGCCAGAATAATTTAACAACTTCCTATCATTTTAGGTTTTCACAGACATAGCTCCATATTGAGAAGGGTATCTGATTAATCCAATATCTACTTTACATTATCTAAATGATCCATCCAGAATCCATATCCAATAGCATTAAGAAAGTAGTTGGGCAATTAAGAAAAAGAAGAATGAGGCTAATGAGGAGACTCAGGAGATAAAGTCCTTGCCACCAAGCTAAAGACTGAGTTTGATCCCCAGGACCCACATGGTAAACAGAGATTTGATTCCTTCAAATTGTCCTTTGACCTCCACAGGAGTGCTACAGTGTATAAGTGTGTGTGTGTGTGTGTGTGTGTGTGTGTGTGTGTGTGTGTGTGTGTGTGTGTGTGTTTGTGTGTGTGTGTGTGATGTACACACTCACATTTGCATGTGTTTATACACACCACAATAAAAAATGTAATTTTAAAAAAGAAATTGAATAGAATTGAATATACCCCATCTCTTTACCACATTCTACCACCTCATTTTCTTTGCTAACTCATGCATAAGTCCAGGGCAAGGTACAGAGCTGGGGACCAAGTTTTCCTTCTAGGATCAGAAGCCGAGACAGGGTAGGCAATCCAGGACTAAAGCTTTGGTGGATTCAGCAAGGACAAGATGATGCTGGCCCCTTTGGAAGTCAGTTTGCTGTCTTTTTCAGTTCACTACAGGCTACTGATTAAGCCTGGGCAGAGTTAGCATTCAGCTGCTGAGGAAACAGGCATGCTCCCTTTTGAGAGAGATGACTGTCACAAGGGAAGACAGACAGGGCCCACCAATCAAGATGCGTGTTTACCACAAAACTGGTACTGATTATAACCTTTCCCTTCTGCTGCCCAGTGTGCAAGAATATCACCACCAGGGAGCTGTGACTACCATATGAAAAGTGTACTTCTGTAGCAAATAACTTTTTTTTTTATTAAATTGTAAAATCTGGCACCTAAATTACCCTCCCCCCAAAGGAGAACCATTGCCTCAATGATACAGTTTCACTACAGCGGACTAATTTGTTAGATGGTCAGAGTTCAGAACCCACCCAGTCCATGTCAGACCAAGCACTGGTGAATGATGCTCTGCAGCCACTGGCTATGTGAGGCTTCCCTGGTGGAGTGAGGACACGCACGTGTTGTACAGAGATCCCAGTGCATGTTCGCCTAAAGTTCTTGTTACCACCAATATTACATAATATAGCCTCAAAAACTTGGCCTTTCATTTCTTGCCACCATAGATACATTTGTCTGTATATTGTCCCAGACACAGAGAGGACAATACTAAACACAGAAGACCTGTGGAAGTTACTTAACTCACACTATTCCTATTGTATTACAACTTCTCCTCCACCCAAATTGAAACAGTCTAAGAATTTAGTCCCTCCATTGTATGGAAGCATTGCTGATGCCTTATTATAAAAACTCTGGAGTATTTGATGGCAGACAATATTTAGTGGTTTCCCTAGAAACTCAAAGTCTTGATAGAATCAAGGAAGACAGGGGAAAAAAAACCCACCATGGAGCTATAATCAGAAATGATGCTAGAAGGACACAAGAGAGCTGGGAGGAGTGTGAAAACTCTGCCTTAGCAGTGGGAGTTCTGCAGCCCTTCTCAGCCATGCACAATGCTCAGCAACTCTGGCAGGAGTGAGCTGGTAAGGGAAGACTATGTTCTTCCTCACAGCCTCACAGCTCTCTCCTTGTACTTCTCAGCACATGGTTCTTGCTGCCCCTATAACTGATGCTACTCCAGGGACAGGGGCTTACCAGGGATAGTCCTATCACGCCCACTCTATCTGACACAACTCAAGGCAAATCTGAAACTGTTTGGCTCACTAAAACATATATTCGGGGACATTCCCTAAGGTTTGGGTACCTTCAGAGGCTGCCTGAAGTCCTTATGGACAGGGATCACTTTGCAACCCATGGCAAAGCAATTTGATTCTAAGAGGCTGCAGGGTGGCCAGCTGCTTGTCTAAGAGCAGTTTCCCCAGCAGCAGGCCAGCAGGCCACAACTACACATACCAGTAGGCAAGTTTCAACCCCGCTAAGGAAAGGCAGTCAATGAAGGTTGCAAGCGCTGGCTGGGAGATGCAGGCACACAGGTGCCAGACCGCAGTCAATGAAGGTTGCAAGGGCTGGCTGGGAGATGCAGGCACATAGGTGCCAGACCACAGTCAATGAAGGTTGCAAGGGCTGGCTGGGAGATGCAGGCACACAGGTGTCATTCCAGCAGCAATGACAGCCATGTTTGTGGAAAATGCCTAAGAGGCCTGCACAGTTTCTCTTCCAAGTAATGTGGTTGTCATTTAATATCACTTCTTAGTTTATGGCCCCATTGTTGACAATTTAATTTTATAGCATTGCTAAAAGGTTGCAATCAATATGATAATGTCTGTTCATGCATACTTAAAGAGAAAGACCTAAAACGGTAGAGTGGTAATACATTTACTCCTTCCTGATCACAGAAAGACACTAGGAATGACCAAGTTCTGATATTACAAAATAATGCTTAAGCAAGAGAAAAACTTGGCAAACTGCTGATGACTGAAGCCCAAGTTCATGCTCTTTGTGATGCCACCTAGTGATAAATTCATCTTACTGAATTTTCTGCAGTGCTTTGCATATGGGTCTGTAGCTCCATGGTAGAGTGCTTGTCTAGCATGCACTGAAGTCATGGATTCAAGCCCAGCACCACCAAAAAATGGTGGGGGAAATAAGACTTCAGATTTGGAATGTGAGTCTCCTCTTGACACATAAGGTACACCACAAAAAGGAATGCCAGCTATCTTCAGGTTCCTTGAAGGGATCATCAGTGGTATTCTTATCTTCTCTGCCTGTTTGTCCTTAGGATGAACTAGTAGGGGCAGAGACTAGAATTAGGTCATCTGCATCTCCGTGGTATCATTTTTGTAGCATAGCTTCACATATTTGGAAATCTGGGTGCACACTTCTAGGAAGGAAGTGGACGGTATTTAGCCTGCCAGGTGAGTTGGTCCCTTGGGTAGAGTTGAGGACAACATTAGCAGGAATGCAGAAAGTGAGAGTACATTGGGCTTAGAAACCATTTCAGTATGGAGGCACTACTGATTTGGAAGGAAATATTGGCTCAAATTTTTAGGTTGAATGGAAGTTGAAGTTAGCTCAGTGGTCAGTAGCAATTTATAAATTACAGGTCCACAAAGCTTTCTTGTAATTCGGATTTAACCCATAAAACAATCCACCAAAATTCATTTCCTCATTACCTCATTTTCTGTGGTAGTAGCTTGTCTTACAGATGGGCATCTCGATTCCTAGACTCACAGGCTGTGGCCTCAACTTAGGTTTCCCCAAGGATATCTATTTATAGGGTATGATATTATGCTTCAATATGTATGTACATTATATAATGGCCAGAGTAATTAAGATATTCATCACTTACCATAAGCTTTTATATTTTATGATGAGACTTTCTAGCTACCTGGAGGTATAGAGTACATTTGCTGGCTTTATTGTTATTGTTTTTACTGTACCAAAGATCAAACCCAGGGCCTTGAGCATGCTAAGTAAGAATTTTACTATTAAGCTATATCCCCACACTGGCTGAGAACTTGGGATGCTGCTTAGCCTCCAAGATTCTGAAAAAAAAAATGAACTGCCATGATTGTGCATTACTGCTGCCTGTGTTCACTCAACTGTGTGACGTAACACCAGAGCTAACTTCCATGTCTAGCTATGACATGACATGGCATACACAGGTTAATATCCTTCTAGCTTCCCCTCCCCCTCCCCCTTGGAACCATTACCTACATTCGCCTTCTGTGAAATCAAGTTTGAAAGGTTCAATGTATGTGAAGTCATGCTATATTTATCTTTCTGTGCTTGACTTGGCTTGCTTAACATGTCCCCCAGGCTTATCCAGGTTATAAACTATAAAATTTCATCCTTCTTAGGGATGAATAGTATCACATAGTACATTTTCTGGATATACTTTTTATGCATTCATCAGCTGGTGGACAATGGGGTTGAATCCCTGTCTTGGCTATAGTTGTGGAGAAACATTTGTCTTTCAGCATACTGCTTTCAATGGATTTAGATACAAAGATGCTTTAAAAGATTGCCATGCACCAAAGCAATGACATGTGAGTAGGAATCTGGGGATTCATAAATTAGATTCACAGACTCTAGAGATGCCGTATCTTTGAGACAAATGTAACATAACTCAGCTCCTGTTCAGTAGGTTTCTTTGAGCTTGCTCAAATCGAAAAGTGTGTGATTAAGGCTTCTACAGAGCTTTTGGACCCATTACTTGAGAACTGAAAATCAAGCATATTCAAAAATGGTTACCACTGTCCAATAATTCTTAATAAAATTCTGACCGCCATATACAACCCCGCCAAGCACAGTGCTGCAGAACTCTGGCCATGGACTCCCGTCTTCATCAGCTAGATGAACTCAGGACTGAAGAGCTATGTGCTGGGATGCCTCATCAGTGTGAGTCATCCTGAGGAACAAGTGGAACTTTCAAGGCTTTAGATTCAATTCTGCCTTTATAGACTGAGCAGATTCACATGATCTGTCATCCAAATGTTGACAAAAAGCTACATGCTTCTTCAGAGTGGAGAAATGCCCCTTTGAGAGCCATGGTGAGCATAAAGGAGGAAGCCACTTCCCAGCCAATCTCACATCATGAGGTAAGCCTTCTGAGGACAACAGAATAATTGTCTCCTTGGTATGCCAATAAAGCAGAATGCAAGGACCTTCTCTTTGCCTATACATGGAAACTTATTTCTTTCGCACCAGGAGTTCTAGCAAACTAAACCAGGCATTGCTAGGTTTAGAGCAAATGCCCTTAAAGTCAGTCCTGCTGTTGCACTATCTACTACTATTGGAAGTTTCCGGTAAAGACATAGATGGAAATGTTATTTCCAAGCAACAAGCTTCATGCTGGTAGTGATGCTACACTTGGGAGTTGAGCTCAGACTTCACACATGTGAATCAAATGCTCTACCATTGAGCCATATTCCAAGGCCTTACTTTTCATTTTGAAAGAGGATCTCACTAAGTTACCCAAGCTGACATTTAACTTCCTCCATGGCCAAGACTGGCCTTGAACTTATTATTCTCTTCCCTCAGATTCCTGAGTTCAACATGTGAAATGGGAGGCTTTGCTCATACCTCACAGATAGTACTGCACGAAGTACATGCACCAAGGGGGATCAGAGGTTATTCAGGATGAACACATATCCCCATCTCTAGGATTCTCTGGTCCACAGGGTCTCATCACTTAGGGGTGTGTGGCTCTGTAGATGTATAATGTATGGGACATGAGCAAACCTCTAATAGTGCATTCTCTTGAACATTTGTTTTAATAAACATCAGACATCCTACATATATTCATTTGTGATTTTCTCCTAAGGATAGAAAGCATTTTTTTTTAATTTTAATACCAGCACTCCAGAGGCAGAGCCAGGCAGATCTCTGTGAGTTCGAGGCCAGCCTGGTCTACAGAGTGAGTTCTAGGAAGATAGAAAGCATTTAAAAAAGAAATAGCTGATGAAGCCTTTGTGTTAACTGGAAAAAACAAACAAACAAAAAAACCCCAACAATTTCTACTGGAACTGAAGAAACAGGGTTTTATTTGTTTGTCCGTTTGTTTGTTTGTTTTCACAAGAATCAGGTGTTTGTTGACACTTGGAACCTAAGCCAAGAACTAGTTAGTAAATATCTTCATTGAAGTTCTTGACCACCAGAACAGAAAACTTCAATATTTGGTTGATGCACAACTAGAAATCTGGTAACTGTCCTGTGGGTATGGCTCAGTGGTAAAGCACCTGACTAGCATGGATACAGCCTTATGTTTCATACCCTAGTCATTATCAGTAGAATCAAGTACTGCATGCTTCAGGTTGATTCTGAGGCTATAAATTGATTTCCCTTGCTGGAGGTGGGCTTTTCCATTTAGACAATGCATCAGAGGAATATACCTTTGCTTTTACTCAAGACCGTACCTCTGAGTTTTAAGCCACTGAAGTCAGTAGGGAAGAGAGATAGGGGCTGGAAACAGGAAGAAATTGGCAGTGTCCTTTAGGCATGTGCCTTTAATGAAGGTGTGTGCATGCCCCCACACAGAGGACTACACCTCATGCCATGCATGTTACCTGGCTAATGCTTAGGATCTCAGGGGCAGTGAGTAAATTCACTAGACCCACTTAGGGCACGTCATTTATTGCAGAATAAAAGGGCAGCTCTAATGAAATATCTTACTCACCACTTCTCCTGTCCTGAGTGTTGTTAGTTTTCTGTTTGCACTGGATGACTTCATATATACCCTGAGAGTGAAAGGCAGTGGGCGTGGCCTAAGCTTTCCCTGGGCAGGGCTTCCCAAAGCCAGGTACCCTCCACTACTTCCTCTCTCACAGAAACAATAGCCCTTTCCATGCTGTGGCATGATTGTCATCACATCTTTGTCAATTCCCAGACTCAAAGTTTTAATTTCAGTAATCAAAACCACACCTGAACCACAGAAGCATCGCTACAAGTCATCCAAATGAGTGACTTCTACATGGCTGATTTTGTTGCACATCCCTGTATTTGTTTAGTACTTGTCACACTTTTCTTGTGCTATTAAAATTTATTTTCTTCATATTACTTAGATGACAATGTCTTTTATTTCAACTTTCTCTTCTTCCCTTTGTCTTTCACAGACTTTTTCTTAATTTATTCTCAAAATTTGATAATCTGTATCATCTGAGCCTTCTACACCTCTGGTTCCCTAACTATACAATTATATAGTAAATAAGGAGGGTTTTAGACCAATTTCCTCCACCTTATGCATTCTCTAGTGCTTTCTATGTTTAAACAGAAGAAGGTAAAAAGCTGCTGGTGCCACCTGAGCAGGTGCTAGAAGACAACTTCCTACAAAGGGTCTTGTATTAGTTACTTTTCTGTTGTGGTGGGAAAAAATACCCTCACAAACGCAACTTAAGGGAGAATGGGTTTGTTCTAAGTCACAGTTCCAAAAGGCTGTAGTCCACGTGGCAGGGAAGGCCTGGCAACAGACAAGGAAGACACAGAAGCAAGAGCAAAATGCTCACTCCTCACATTGCTTCCATGCAGGAATCAGGGAGAGAAAATAGGAAGTAGGGGCAGGCAAGGAAAGCCTCAAGCCTGCCCCACTGACATACTTCCTTCAGCAAAGCTCCACCTCCAAAAGGCTCAATAACCTTCACAAACAACTCCACCAGGGGACCTCGTGTTCAAATACATGAGCATATGAGGACATTTCCCACCACAGCCTAGAGAGCAAATACAGTGCACTTTATGCAACATATTTTGTCATATATGTTTCTAAGTTTAGGAGATTGCATGTTTAGGACATTGCATGTACTCTTGTTGCAGGTTTCTGGTTTAGTTTTAACAATCATTCAAAAATTTAAGAATTTTCCTGAAGTGACAGAACACCCTAAAAAAAAAAAAAGCTTGTCCCTTGGTTTCTCGTGGACCTGAGTATAGTTCACCAGGGTCCAAAATAAAGGTCACAGCTTAGGGTGTTGGGATCAGTCCACAGCTTTGATATGGGCAGAGCTGCTCCTTTTCCTTCTGTGCAAACACACACCATAACTATTGCAAAACCCCCAGCACCCACCAATCAACTTCATGATGGATAGATCATAGAATTTCTTTTGCAACAACCCTGCTTTGTGCTCATCCTAGCCAATGAACTGCAACTGTGTGTTCTCCCAGACCTGGGTTAGATCACAACCACAGTTTGAACGGGTGCTTCCACATCCCTCTACAGTGCCTCTATCACATTTCATAGCCTGTAGACTCCCATCCAAGGAGAGATCTGAAAGTCATCAATTCTGATGGGGAATTTTTTCATGTCTTTTATCTTTTCTCCAATATTGCTGTTCCTCTCTTCTCTTGATTCTGGTTTTGCAATTTGTGTTTTCCCCCAAAAGACAAATTACTCATTTTATCTATACACTTCAAACTATTATTGTTGCTACATATTTCTCTACAGTCTCTTTTATAAGGGCACTAACCCAATTCACAAGGGCTCCACTCTTATGACCTAATTATGTCTCAAAAGACTCCACTTGAAAATAACACACATTAAGCTCTTATCTTACAAGAGACAAGGTCTGTAAAGAATCTTATTAAACCAGGGAGCAGGCAGGAAAGCTGAGAATTACTGCCCAGCTGGATGTGCTCTCCAAGGCTTGGTGACCTGGCTTCCTAATCAAGCAGCCTAGGAAAGAACAGAAGCTGTGAGGAATAGCTGTCTCCCATACACACTGGAAATGTAGGACCAGCAGAGGCCATGGTGAAGTGCAGAAACCCAAGGGAACTGATAGGAAAAGACTTAGAGCCTCCCTTTCCCCCACATGCCAGAACCCCAAGAACACTGAAGCTACAGAGACCAATAGTTCCTACTTGCCCCTCTTGCATACAGTACCACACAGAACCTTCTGGAGTCAGAGGGATTTGAGAAATTCACTTCAGCATAAGTGTGCCAGTAATTCACTGCATAGTTCCCACCAGGCAGCTGAGTTCCTGGAATGGGGAACTCAACTCTCCAGCATCCAAGTCCCACATGAACATGTCAAATTTTTCAACTGAAAGATAATAGCTGATAAAAAGTAAAGAAGAGCCGGGCGGTGGTGGTGCACACCTTTAATCCCAGCACTGGGGAGGCAGAGCCCGGTGGATCTTTGTGAGTTTGAGGCCAGCCTGGTCTATAGAGCGAGATCCAGGAAAGGCGCAAAGCTACACAGAGAAACCCTGTCTCGAAAAAACCAAAAAAAAAAAAAAAAAGTAAAGAAGATATATATATAGTATGTGTGTATGTATGTATATTATATATAACATCAGACCTGTAAAGGCCAATGTAGTAACATAAGAAACATAAAAAGCTAATACAGCATAAGTCCTCCAAAACTTAATAATACAGCAGCAATGACATCTAATGAGCATGAGTTAGATGAAATCCCAGACAGAACTGAGAAGAATGATTATAAGTATATTGAAAGAAATTCATGAAGAAAATAAGCTGCTGGATGAGAATACAGAAAAGCAGCTGAGTGAAATAAGGAAGAAATGAAAGACACACAAGAGAAATTCAATAAGGAGAGCAGTACACATCTTCAATAATAACTCTGAGTATTAATGATCTCAATTTCCCCAATCAAAAGACACAGGATAGGAAACTTGGTGCAAAGAAGAAGAATAAGAGCCATCTATTTGCTGCCTTCAAATACTCGTACCTCATCATAAAAGATAGACACTTACTTAGAGTAAAAGGATGGGAAGAGATATTCCAAAGAAACAGAGCCAGGAAACAAGCAGTTGTTTCTGTTCCAATACCTGGCAAGCAGTATAAAAAAAATAAAAAATGGTTACTTTATCCTGGTTAAGGGAGCAATCCATGAAGAGGACATTATGATGCTAAATATAGGTGCCCCAAGCAAAGGTGCACCCAATTTCATAAAACAAACACTAGGAAATGTAAAGCTTCAGGTGAAACTTAGCACAAAAGTAATGGGACATGTTAATAACCCACTGGTCACTCTTCTCAACAAAAACAAGCAATAAAAAAGCAAATTAAATGATATCATTTAAGTAGACTTAACTGACAGCTACAGTACATCCCATCAAAAACTGCAAACTATATATTCTCATAAACCTATGGAACAAAAATCGGTGATATATTAAGTACACCAAGTATAGTGTTAACAAATATTGAAAAATTGAAATAAAAAACCCCAGAATATTTATAAACTAATGAAGTTTAAACACCACAATATTTAATGACAAATGGGACTTAAATAAAAATTGCTAAAATCAAATTAAAATGAAAACACAACACACCAAAACCTATGGGATACAACAAAAGAAGTCCTAAGAGACAAAAATTGCTAAAATCAAATTAAAATGAAAACACAACATACCAAAACCTATGGGATACAGTGAAAGAAGTCCTAAGAGAGAAAGTTTAAAGCTCTAAATGCTTACATTATGAAATCAGAGACATACCAAATAAATAACAATGATATACTGTAGTTGGTTGTTTTTGCTTTTTGGGGGAGCCCACCACCCAGCTGTTGCTTTAATTATCGGATCTATCTTTTGCCTCTGGGCTTTTACCTTTTTCTATTTCTGTATATCTTTCTTTCTTACTCCATTGCTGGTTGTGTAGCTGTGTGGCTGGCCCCTTGCATTCTCCTCCTCTTGCTCCTTCTTTTTCTCCTCCCAGATTTCTCCTTATATTTATTCTTTCTGCCTGCCAGCCCCCACCTAGCCTTTCTCCTGACTCACCATTGGCTGTTCAGCTCTTTATTAGACCATCAAGTGTTTTAGACAGGAAAAATATCACAGCTTCACAGAGTTAAACAAGTACAACACAAAAGAATGCAACATATCTTTGCATCATTAAACATATGTTCCAGAGCATAAACAAACTTAACACATCTTAAAATAATATTCTCCATGTAGTTAGAGTTTTTCTGCCTGGCCCACAGTTAGGACAAATCTCTCTCACCTGCCAGTCCCACAGACGCTCAGACCCGATCAAGTAAACACAGAGACTTATATTGCTTACAAACTGTATGGCCGTGGCAGGCTTCTTGCTAACTGTTCTTACAACTTAAATTAATCCATTTCCATTAATCTATACCTTGCCACATGGCTTGTGGCTTACCGGCATCTCCACATGCTATTTGTC
The DNA here is from genome assembly GCF_007827085.1 of Peromyscus californicus insignis. Lineage (NCBI taxonomy): Eukaryota > Metazoa > Chordata > Mammalia > Rodentia > Cricetidae > Peromyscus > Peromyscus californicus. The sequence goes on along the minus strand of NW_026294562.1, from coordinate 144,795,706 downwards.
ATTGTGGCGGCTGGCAGTGTCTCTCTGACTCAGCCTTTCACTTCTCAGCTTTATTCTCCTCCTTGTCCCGCCTACACTTCCTGCCTAGCCAATGGCCAATCAGTGATTTATTTATTGACCAATCAGCAACACATTTGCCATACAGACCATCCCACAGCATCTCCAACAATATCCCTTAGAGCTCTGGAGAAAAAGGTACAAGCCAAACTCCAAATCAGTAGACAGAAATAAATAATCAAGATCAGGTGGAAAATAATGAAAAGGAAATAGAAACAGTATGAAGGATTAGTGAAACAAAGAGTTGTTTCTTTGAAGAGATAAAATTATTGCCAAACTGTTAACAAAACTACCCAAATGAAAACAAAAGACCAAAATTAATAATAATTAGAGATGAAAATGAAGCCATTATAACAGATACCAATGAAATTTAGAAAAAAAAATAGGTCTTACTTGAAAACATACATTCCAATAAATTGGAAAATGTAAAGGAAATGGATGAATTTCTAGATGCATGTAACCTACCAAAATTAAACCAAGAGGAGATCAACAATTTAAATATATCTGTAACAAAACATGAGACTGAAGATGTAGTTAAAATCTTCTGACTGAAAAATGCTCAGGCCTACATAAATTTACTGGTGAATTTTAGTAGACCTTCAAAGAATAATTAGTACAAATGCTTTTTAAACTATTCCATGAAACAGAAAAGACAGGAACATCACTCTTTTTTTTTACAAAGCTAGTATCAATTTTATACCAAAAGCAGAAAAAGAAGAAAATTACAGACCCCTTTCCCTTATTTCTTAGACACAAAAATTCTCAAAATACTTCAAAGCTGAATTTAAGAACACATTTGACTCATCACTCTCACTGAATATTATGGCTACAATACTCAGCTCACGTAACTTAAAATCTACTAAGTCTGTTCAAAATGTATAACATTTACAGTAGTAGAACTACTGTTTTGATAAGCATCACAACTAGATAGAGCTACAAACAATAAACTGTAATAGTATATAGTAATTAGTGGTAATACATTACTACTATAATTGCATTGAAGTTATAAATTAATTTATAACTTGCTAAAATAAGCAATATATTAGATAAAAGATATTACAATTAAACAGAAAACTGCCATTTGGAAACACTATATAACAACATGAAAACAACCAACTCAGAAGTTCTTACCTTGGAACTTGATGTGGCTATAGGTGTTCACCTTTGTTTTGTTTAGTACTGGGATCCAGCTTTGCTTGTTTAGTAAGTTTTGCTCTTGATGAAATCCATGGACACTTATGAAGCTGTGCTAAACTCAATCAAGTAAAGAGGAAAATGTGGTTCCTGAAGAGAGGAAGGAGCTTGTGACAGCCTGGCACTGCCCCAGTAAGGGGGACTGGCTCTGGTTGCCTGTAGATCAGAAAGTTCTGGCCACCAGCTGAGGAACAGGAATTCCAACTAACTGACTGGGCAAGGGTGTGCATGGAGCTCTGTCAATGACCGAAGAGGCCTGACTGAAGGGGCCTGTTACAGAATAGTAGCCTCAGTGTATATCATGGCCACTGCCCTCTTGAACTGTCACTCCAAAATATTGGGTTCATTAACTGTCCATTACAGGGGAAGAGGGGCTCACACATACCCCCAAGGGCATATAAATTAACAGTTGATCAAGGAGACAGACTTTTCTTAGGTAGTATAGCTGCCCGCTTGCCCTCCTATAAATAGCCCCATTACACTTATTGGTTCATCAAGTTAGGCTTTGGTAGAATCAGTTCTTTGATTTGAGATTGGGGTCCTATCTGTGGGATTAGTAGATATTTATTCATGTCTCTTCAGGAAAAGTTCACACAACAGGGTCACAGAACAGATTTCCAAGTGGGAGATGAGAATAAGGACACGTCTCAATGCAAATATATTCTTTCATTCAGAAGATAAAATCCTGTGCTTTCTCGCCAAAGCTAATCTCTCTATGTGTCATCAAAGAACAAATGGATGCTGTATGAGTCCATGCCCATGAGAGGCTAAACCTCATGTAGGCATCTTCATAACCACAGGGATTGGCAATGAATATGTCACACATTAAACTTAAAACTTCTTCCTCTGCCAGAAAAATGTTGGCTTCCCTTCTGTGTTTAGAATAGCCCATCTCAGAACAAGGAAAAGAAGCCCACTTATTATAGGTCTCATTTAACATGTTGAGGAACACCCTAGGCACTTGACAGATCATCTCATTAACGCAAACTTGATCAATCTGTAATTGAGTTAATTTAGACAAATCGGAGGCTGAACATGTTCTTTTGCCCATCTTAGTGTTCTCTCCCCTCTTCCTCCTTCCAAATAACCCCCTTCCCATGCACCCTTATTGTCTCTCCTTCTTCTAAATAATCCCTTATGTATCCTTCCCCCATCTCCTCTCCCCAAATGTCCTCCCCAATCTGTGTGCTCTTTCCTCTTTGTGAAGACTACTGATCTGCCTCATTCATTTTTCACTAACTCTCCTTTCAAGCAATGACTATTATGTATTGAGCCCCCCTCCAGAAAAAAAAAAACAAGCAGCTCATATACGTAATCTAAGTCTTACATAGATTTGATAGAAATATTACTGTGCCAACTACTTAAACAATGGTGAAATTGTAGGTTGTAACCCACATAAAATGAAAAGCAAAGATCCACTTTAAGGAAGAGATTTCTCAGAAGCAGGGGTGCCTATATAATTTGTGGGGTCCAGAGTATGAAATTAAAGATGTGCAGCTCCTTGGTCAAAAGCTGTAAATGTCAAGACAAAGACACTAGGGCATTAAACTCAATGTGGGGCCTTAACTACATGAGTTACGCGTACAGGTAACCACCCTGCCTGAAGGCAGTTAGACACTGGTCAACCGTCTCTGATCTTTTGGACCTCTGCTTTACCATTGCATCCCACTGAAGATGCCCTCCCACAGGGTGTGGACGGGTACCATACACTGAACAAATAGCAGAAGGAACTTCTGGTGGGATTGGTGAACACATAAAGAGAACAACTGAATGGAGACCTACATTCATGTCAGGGGCAGGGAAGAAGTGGGGGACATACAGTCTAGACTGTCAGTAAGGGATCAGGACCCTTTGACTGGATCACAGTCAGTCTGGCCTCAGGCTTTGCTTGCCTGGAGAATTCTGAACCACCGGAAGTTGTCACAATCCATCTCTTCATGGAGCACACCATGGTGATATATTTAACCCTTTACCTTTCTGAGGAGAGATGTAAATTTAGGTCAAATTACTGGTTGTTATTTTAAAAAAATGACATTTCTTTTTAGAAGAAAATTATAAAATTTACCATCTACTGGGAGTGGTCTGATTTTGGTTTTGTGTGATTAGTGAGTTTGGCAGTTTCAGGAGACTGAAATTTGTGCATTTCTTAGTCACCTAAGATCCTCAGGGACAGGATGAAGAGGAGGGAGCAGTCCCTCTGCCACTATGGTCCTGAGATGGTACTCGGGCCTCACATTCCTCAGATCTCAAGCACAGATTCCTGGCCAGCACCAGGCAAAGCCCCTGTCTCAGAACATATCCATGTCTAGGTGTCTGCTCAGACAGTTTCTTATGGGAGAACACTAGCTTCTGGAAGATTCTGAAGTGTACCTGGTCCACAGCATGCACTAGGAGGGATTTATCTCTGGAGTAAGAGATAAACTGGTGTCTTCATGCTGCTCAGAGCCAAAGAGCACACAAACAATGGGGGTCCTTCAGAGGAAGTGGAGATACAGCCACTGGGCATAGCATAGGGTGCATGTGTCCATTGGCCCCAGCAGGAACAGGATGGATCACCCTTCATCCTTGCCTCCTCTATAAGCCAGAGGAACACCCTCCCCATCACACACACACACACACACACACACACACACACACACACACACACACACACACACACACTTCTCCCACTGCCCAGGGCTGCCTCTGTTATAAATTGACCTAATGCAAAAGCTGCTTTTCTGATTTTCTCATATTCTGTAACACAATTATCTCACAAAAACTCAATTCTCATCTGGATTTAAAACATCTAGCAAAAAGAACTCTAATTACGTAAGACACCGAAAAGATAAAGTACACAGTCAAAGGTTGTCTCCTAGACAGAGGCAATCCATCCTGACTCCAGGGTTACCTCAGAAATAGATTCACACCGCCTCTCCCCACAGCAATGCCAGCATCCTGTTCATCTGTGTCTCTCAAGCAGAGGCTTGCCTTGACTCCAAGAGCTAAAAACTGCCTGCCTTACGGATGGAGGCTTCAAAGTCTACATCTGAAAAACAACAACTCTGCACTGCCAAGTGTGTGACGACTGTTGAAAGTCCCCTTCTTTATTCAAGAGAGTGCCGAGCCAAGGGGGAGGGCTGCCCCACCTCTGGGCTGAGGTTTCTCACACGCAGAGATAGTAAGGAAAACCACAACCACAGAGGACATCTATTCTTATAATTAGCTATGACGTGACCTAGGTTCCTTCTAGGCTAGACTGAAGGCACATCTTCCTCACCAAAGTGACAGCCAGTGCCCAATAACTGCAGTGAAAAAGACACTGGGCCACAGCTCCTTCAGAGACCACACAGATGGTCCTAATCCCTGTGAGCCTGACATGTGTTGCTTACTAAAGTAGGCAGAGGTGCATGCCTGGACTTTCAATCATTGACTAATAACATAACAAGGCTGTGATGTCAGGACGTTCCCTCAGAACACAGCAGTCTGGGATAATCAGCTGCATTTAAGATGAATGTGTGCTGGCTTCTTTCTGAAGAAAGAAGGCACATGTAAAACTACAATTAGCTAAGTGATAGCATGTGGTCAGATGTTCTCTCTTGTTGTCTTTGGTAAGTAAAGGAGGGAACCACCAAAGGAAGATTTTATACCAGTAAGAAGGAATACAGAGCGAGAAAGATGTGTAGGCACATAACACTTTCACTTGGGTACTACTTTTCCTGAAAACATCAACTCCAAGTGCTTGAGAGCTACTGATGCATTTGGTTGTAATTGTCTCTAAAATGTGGAAGGAGGAAGATCTTTCCTGCTTTCTAAAACTGCAGCGACATTTCAAAGGCCCCCCCTAGACCTCCAAATGCACCACCAGGCTGTGACTTTGAAGTTAAAGCCCAGAGAATCATCTATAGATATATTCTTACAAAGCAAAAGCAGTGCCTAGAAGACCTTTTCTGTTGCACTCAGACCTGTGAACCAAGCTGGCCAAGACAGGAGGGCAAGCAGGAGAAGATAGCCCTGAGCAGACACAGAAGGGCCATGCAGTGGATGCGGTACCAGAGAACGCAGCAACCAAGAAGGGGAAGCTGAACGGAAATGATTTTGAGAGAGTGATGAGGAGTGAAAGACACCCCTTCTGACCCCTATTCTCTGGCAGCCCATTGCCTCCTTTAGCATGGAAAACATCTATGTGCGGGTGAGGAGAAACTATGGTCTAAGGTTAGCCAGTGTTTGTCCGTGTTTGTGGAATTCACTGGCCTGCTGGAGCACTGCCATGTGCTATAGAGTCATCAAGGACACCCGAAGAGCACGTGCTGCCTCCAGAGCCCAGAGACCCCACAGGAGGGTCTGAAAACACACTGGTGCTTCTGAGGTCACTGGCTTTGTAGACTGAATGAGATAATGCATGCAAATTGTGTGGTGTGCATTGGGAACTCTGCGGACCCAGGTCCTTTTTCTTTCTCCTTCACTGAACACACACCTGCTTTTGATAGAGTAAATTGATGTGGTTGCTGCTATCCTTGGAAATCTAGAATTTCAGCAGATTTATCGTCGTGTGCTCTGGCTGAAAGCTGCCACAGCATGTACCATTTCACTCAGTTTAGCTAGTTTATCTGACAGTGGGCATTTTAGAGTCAATTTTAGAGAGGGAAAAGGGACAGAGACACAAGTTATGGCTAATCTCGACTGTCAGTTTTATTGGATGAGTGAGAGCCTAGAGGACTGTTTAAGCATGCCTCTGTATGATTCTTTACATCAGCTGGAGTTCTTTTTAAACTCCATTTACTTACTTATTTATTTTCCTCTTTATTTCTTTTCTATCCAACACATTATCTCTATTGATTACTTAGGAATTATATGTAATGCACCCCAATCTCACTTTCTTCCCATTCCTCCCAGGCCCACCCTCCCACCCTTGCACACCACCCCCCAAAGAAGAAAAATACACCAATCCAATTTGAATTGCCAATAGACTCATAGACTCACTGGAGTGTGATCAAATTGCCAGCGGCCAGCCCCTTTAAGACAACTGAGTGTCTTGTCATCGTGTCTGTGCCCACCCCCCCTCCCCGACCAGAAGCCATCAGCTGTGAAAAGCTACACTTCAGCATCTTTGTAACAATTTTTAAAGACTCTTCAACTGCTTCCTAGCTTCCTGGCTGGACTGTTTCTGGTTTTGGTGGTGATGGGAATACCACGGAAGCCCTCAATGTCTCTCATTCTCCACTAGAGTTCTTATTTCCTATTTCTTTGGTTTTTTGTTGGTTGGTTGGTTGGTTGGTTGGTTAGTTGGTTGGTTGGTTAGTTGGTTGGTTGGTTTCTAAGTAGGCTCTCAGTGTAGTCCAGGCTGGCCTTGGACTCACTGTGAACCCACTATGTTACCAAGGCTTGTCTCAAACTCATGGGTAATCTTTATTGTAGACTCCTGAGTTCTGGGATTATAGGTGTGAGCCAGCATACCCAGCTCCATTAAGAGTTCCGATTACTTCCCTCAGTTTGTCACGGTGACAGAAAGCCAATTAACACAATGATCGTGTTTGAATAGACAGTCTTTTCTTTTAATTTGTTCTACACTTATTTTATGCCTATGAGTGTTGTTCTTGCATGTATGTTTGTGCACTGTGTGCATGCCTGGTGATTGCAGGGTTCAGCAAGGGAGTCACACACGTGGAAACTCTTGTTGCCCATGATTGTAAAAATATTAATATATATCAGTCCAACATTTACAACTGCCAGAGAATTTGGTATAGATGTAAAGTAGTTGTTTTTTTTTTCTTGTGAAGTAATGTTTATGTTTTGTACCCTTGTTGATCAAACCAATCTGGTCAATGATATATCTAAAAAAACCATGCCTTGATTGGACTACTCTGTTTGAATGCCACACATAGGCCTTTTTCCAGACCAGACTTCGGACTTGGGTATAGCTTGGTGACAATGGGCTGCAGAGAGCTGATGGCTAGGGATCAAATGAGATGCGGAACAGGGGAATAAAAATACAAGATAAAGAAAGAAGTAAAGATGTCACTTTAACCATGCCCTTTTTTCCTATGTATAATTCCTTCTTTAAAAATATCATCAAACTAATAAAAGAAAACAAGTGAAATAAAAAAAGAGTTCTGATTAATGAAGCAGCTTGATTTTACAGGTAGAAAAGTCCTGAAGAGAACAAAAAGTGGAATGATCATTTCAAAGTTACTTTTCTATAGGATTAAAACACAGGAGATTTCTTTCTCAGGCCAGGCCAGGGACAGGGGTCCTGGTTAGTTTAAATCCATTGTCTTTACAGATCCTAGTTCATTTGGTTTGACTGCCTGGAACATGAGTGACCCTTGTTTTGTTTAGATTTGGTCTGTTGAGGCCTCATTGAGGAGTTCAGGTCAAAACAATGGCTTTCACAAAATTCCTCAATAAAACTTAAATATATGCTCCTATGTGATGAAGAAGTGCATATCTCCATGATGGTAGCAGGGGATACTGGCGCTCCCTGGGGAATGAAATGAGTCTCCAAACTGGGTCCAATCAGCGATCCCGCTTGAACTTTGCAAAAGAAGTCTTCCTCAGAGAGTTTCTGGATAAGAGAACTCGGAAGGGCAGATGGGAATAGCTTTAGCAGGGAGAAAGGAGCTTCCACAAGGAAGGAATGAGCACATTAGATAGCATCAGCTGGAGCCTAGTATCCGCTGTAGGCTACTTACTAAGCCAGTGACCGGGAAGGACCTACAGCTTCTCTGCCTATCACATTGTATGACAATGTAACACACACACAGGAAAGTGACCATGATATTTGCTCAGAGGTAAGGCTCTGTGACCATTCCAGGCCTAGAGTGATAGGAAAAGCCCTCTGCAGTAAGCACAGCCTGCCTCAAAACTGGAGTGCCGCAACAGATACCCCAGCAAGGAGCTGAGCACTTCGGGACACACAGCCAAAGGACAGTGTGCTGTGCACTGTGGAGAGCCTGACACCTATGGTAGGGAGTGTGGAGTCGAATGTAAAAGTCAGGAGAGAACTGAAGGATGTTGGCAGTGCCACAGAAGTATCCATGGGTCCCAAGGTTCAGAAGGCTCCTGAACACCACACCAGCAAGACTGGGGGATGGACAGAAGGGAAGGAAGGGAGGGATCCAGAAAGGTGAGCCAGCTGCAGCCACAAGATAGTAACATTAGCAGGTAGCAAGGCACATTCACAGGATTTTAGCACAGGGTTTACAACAGTTTGGAAACTGACTGGGAAGCCACATTGAGGACAAATAGAGGAAGCTATGTCTAAAGTCAGAGGGCAGCAGGACTGGCATCTGAATGGACAGTTTACGGACTGAGCTTCCCAGTTTGAAGAGTGGGTGGGCTCCAGGCTGGTAGGAGGAGGCTCGACTCTGTGCTGCTGGCATCAGAGAAGCTCTAAGGCTCAGGCTCACTAGTTTTACACATTTGGGTTCATTTAAGGTTTTAGATGGAAAACCAGGGAGAGGTCAGGTTCTGAGTTGAAATTCTCTACTCCATGTGAAAGATGAGGAGAGCAGGCACACGGAGAGGGCTCATGATCCATGGATGTCATGCCAGGCACAGCATGCTAGGTCTTTTCCCTGAACTTTAAAGTACCCCATTCAATTAAGGGTAGTTGTAGTTTTCTGTCTCAGTTTCCTTTTAAAGAAAAGTAACAATACAAGACCCAAAGATGGAGATCTGAATTGCTTATAGTGCAGGGGTATCTTCAAGGACATTGTCCTTCCTCTTATCAGATGATGGCCTGCAAGAAGTATCCCTAGACAACTTGAGGGAGCGAGGCACACCTTCCTTGTAATGTCACCAATGGCCTCTCCCAGCAGGTCTCTACAGTCCTGAGGCCAATGGTACTTCAGATGTTGCTATGTCCTGGAAGCTTCTAACTTATGGCTGGAGGGATGATCAGCAGGCAAGAGCACTTCTTGTTCATCTAGAGGACCCACGTCCAGATCCCAGTAGCCACATTAGATGCTGTAACTTCCATCTCCAGGGGATCTGATGCTCTCTTCTAGACTCTGAGCCCTCCAACACATATGACATTCATTCAAGCATGCATGCTCGCACACACTCACTCACACACACAGAAATAAAAATAAAATCTTTAAAATGTGAACTGCAGACCAGTAGAATCACAAAGCCAGCATATCAGGCAACAGCACGCCCATGAAAAATCATGACTCAAAGCACAAGATGATTTCATGTTTGGTTCCTTTTTCATTGACTTTTTTTTATTTACATACAATATTTGTACATGGATGACATCTTGCTTTAATCAGTTAATTTAGTAAATGAATATGCCACGAGAATATGAAAATCAAGAAGGGAAGTTTACTCAGAAGAATAACTTACCATTTAGTTGTGGTGAGTAACCAAAGGCAATGGCGCCTATCTTGTTTTGAATGTGCCTGGGGCCTCTGTGAACAATAGCTCATAAGTAGGTAACCCACGCTTGGGACTGAGATTTTCATTTAATAAGTCTCATCTTGTAGGGGCAGTGCTGTTCATTGATGTGGGGGTACTTCTGCTCAAATCTCCTTTAAGCAAAAAACCTAGTTACTTATCTTAAAAACTAGTGGGGTTTCATAAGATTTCTTCATACATTCTTAGGTTTGGTGGGTCTGCCTTTCAAGAGTCTATAGATGTTCCATGCTCAGGAGCATTTCACCAGCACTGCAGTTTCCAGACATCCCAGTGCATGGATGCTTCCAAAGCCTAGGAGTACCCCATGTTTCTAAGGCTCTTGTTGGTCTGTCCTTGTCTATCCTGAGGGAACCTCAGGATTCTTCAGTGAACACTGGGTCATGATTAGGCCATCGGGCAACCCCAGCCTATCAATGCACTTACTCCCCACCTCATCCTCACAGACCCTTCCCTGCCACAGAAGGCTGTGATGCCACCAAGCACAGAGACAGCTACATGTCAAAACAAATAGCACAAAGCCAAAAGAAAGACAACCCAGGGGATAAAGTGAAGGAATCACGAGCTGAAAGAAGGAGCAAGATATCTCCATAAGAGTTTCCTAGGAAAGGCTGGACATGAAGTTGCACACCTTTAATCAGCATTTGGGAGGTAAAGGCAGGTGTTTCTCTGTATGAGGCCATCCTGGTCTACATAGCAGGCCAATGAAGGCTTCATAGTGAGACTTAATCTAGGAAAGTTTCCTAGGAAGATAAATTGAGCAGAATTTCTGACTAAGTCAATCTAAGAAACTTGGAAACCTCCAGTCCCTGTCAATGGTGTTGCCAAGGGTGAATGGATAACTCTTCCAGCCTACTGACACTAAAACAGAATTCCCTAATATAGTTTTGTCTACTGAGACTGCAGAAGGGTGTCCCAGGAAACCACTATGTCTCCCTGACACCTGTAGGCTGATGCTCAACACAGGACCTTTGCACTTCGGGGGAAAGCAGACTTAGGGTTTATGGCCTTGTAAGGACCCCTCTTCAACTTTGGGATGTTCTTCTTTGTCTAGAAGTGGAGATTGCTGGACTTAGTTTCTTCCTGCTTGAGTAATCACTCTGATGTAAAAGCTATGAGCAGTATGTGGGAATCAAGGGCCCCCTAATGGTACAGGCAGCAAGGCTGTGGTACAGGCTGTCAGACCTTCTGCCATTTTGTATGTTTCTCATGTATTCCAGGAAAACCTTCCAATGTTTCTGGAACAGATAGGCCCCAAGGTCCAGTCCCACACATATCCTCAACACAACAAAGACTCTCTGCTTTGCCAAGTGTCAGTCAAGCACCTGAGCCTTCTCTTGGCAATCTGTGCACCTTTAAAAAAATTTTTTTGCAAGGAACCCTACTAAGTTGATTTAATAAGAATTATCGATTCTTGGTGCAAGACCATCCTGGGTGATGTGATCATGCGTGTTCTTCCTCCCCATCTTTGGGCTATGATTACTCTGCTCAGCTTCAGCAGCACTCCTAATAGGCTGGCTCAACCAGAACGCCCCACACTCAGTTTGTCCTCTCTGTAACTTTCCATTCATCCATCCTATTTCCCCTGTTTTCCCATATAGCCTGAGGGGAGAGCAGAAACATGAAGGAGATGAACCAAGCAAAACTTCTGAAGCAATACCCCAAGGAATCAAAGGGAACGAAGTCAAAAGCAGCACTGGAAGCCTAAAATTGCAGGCAACAAACCCCAGAGCACAGTGCCTTTTCCATCTTTACCAAGGACTGAGGTGCTATTGCAATGATGTCTGCAGCTGATGTGTGATAGAAGCTGATGTGTGATGAGCGTGAGTGTGAATGTTTTATCCTTTTCACAGGTGAAATACACATTCTTACTATAGAGCTTAGCAACTTCTAAATATGTTTGGCTTTGTTTATTAAGCAGAGAACTTGTTCCTTTTCACTTATGGAAAGCATTTCCTGGCTTCTTTACAGACCTGGATTGCCGGCAGTATAGTTTTTATGCTTTAGGAAATTGAGTAAAATAAAAGTGGCCTGAACACATAAGCTCAATACCTTGACAGCATATCTAGATGGCTACTGAGATATTGACAGGCAGGTAGTATATATGATGTGAATATGCTGATAATTCCCTAGATGCTGTACACCCTGAGTGGCATGGAGTGGGATAGCATGAGAGTTCACTATGCTAGTAGTAACAGTCTACAATTGTAAACTTATCAATTATTTACATACTTCATATTTCTGGAGCTTGGTTGATTGAAAGTAACAGAAGCATCAGGAAGCAAAAACCTCAAACAAAGGAATAAGCAGGAAGAAGAATGGAGGGGATGGAGGTGCCAAGGGGACCTTCTCTCCCAGAGCAAGTAGAAGGATACAAGTAGCAAAGAGCTGGGTAGCATAGAGAGGTGGGGAGGGTCAACTCAGCAGCTGCCATGAACACCAAGTGGGTAGCTCTAGCTTTGTCCACAACCCTTCTAGGACATGTCCTGCCTAGGCTGGCCCCACCCTCACTCCCTCCCTCCTCTGTCTTTATAGTTCACATGGAGAGAATTCACATTTCTACTCTTTCTTTGGAGTAATTACATTGTCTTGGACCCAAGCTTGTCCTTTCCAGACACCAGGCCCCTGATGTGCCTGCTTGCTCTCTGCCTAGGCTTCTCTGCCCATCATTCTTTGTTCTTTGTCCTTTCATGTTTTGAGGCTGACTTCCACGCTCCTGAATGACCACACTCCAATACCCATGCTGCCACTGAGGTGCCTAGGAGGAGACAGGCTTTCGAGAATGTTTGGTGGTTGTTCCAAGGTGGGAACTTTGTCGATAGTATGTTTTCTCCTGGTCTGCGGGCTCATTCTACAGATCCTTTGCAAGCTCCAGTGATGCCAGGAGTGCCCAGACACAGCCATGCCTCACCACTGGGCACCTGCAATACAACCAGAAAGGCTACTGGCATCCTCTGACCTTGAAGTCTACTGCCACCAAAAAATACCGGAGCTTGAGGAGCAAGGAGGCATTGGCACAGACTGCCATGACTGAGTCTTAATAAATCCCAAGCAAATGTTATATTCCAGATAACACCATTGGTGGCTTCTGGGTACTTCAAAAAGTTCCTGATTTGAAATGGTATGTGTGATCATTTCGATTAAAGGCAATAATCTCTGGCCATAGCACTGTAGCTCCAAGGAGAACCACATTTAACCACAGGCCTTTGAAGCAAAGTGTGGCAACATTTCTAGAGTCTTAAATGGCTCTATTAGTTCAAACTGAAACTGATTGAGTCAAAAATGAAAGAAACACAGATGCATGTGTTCCATCTTACTTTCTTTTATTGTATGTGTTACTGAATCTCACCTTCCAAGTTGTGCAGCACACACAGATACAAATACACAAACACGGATACATATGCACATATACATACACATTCACATATAGATACACATTCACACACATACACACAGATACTGAGACACACAGATACTCAGATACACACACACTCACACACATAAACACAAACACACATGCACATACACATTGACAGACATACTTCACACACATACACAAACACACATGCACATACACATTGACAGACATACTTCACACACATACACAGTTACACACACACACACACACACCATCTAGTTAAAGGTGTTTAACCTGGACCTATGGCCAGTACTGTCTCCAGGCTTCTCAAAGTCAAGTTAATAGTCTGAAGCAGGGCAATTCCACCAACCAAGGTTGAGTATTTTGTGCTCTGGGCCTGGCACTGTTGGACACCAACAAGTGTTAGTGAAAGGTGACTTCAGCTCTGCCCTCCAGATTTGACGTGCTTACAATTCCACCAGCTGCTTCTCCTTCCTTCCTGTACTTTTCTTCATACCTCCCCCTCATCCAGTGGAAGTCAGCTCTGAGTCAGAGATCTGTGCTAGACTTGGGGGGTGGTGAGGAAATGCAAATGCCTGCCCTGGGGGATTTTAAGACTGCATATCAGCCACGTGGGGGTGTCTTGGTCACCCCAGCACCACAGGTTGGAAGTGTCATATTGTAATGTCCTTATCTTGATATGGAGTTCCTGAGGCCTCTGGTACATGGCTGTCTCTCAAAGCCCTTCCTGGGATCCAAAGCCATCTGCTTTCTGTATAAGCCCCCTCAGCCTCTGATCAGGTGTGCATCTCAGCTCATCACCCTCTGCTCTTGTATGCAGCTTCAGAATAAGTAAACAGCTCTCATTTCCAGACTGGGACTTCTAGACTTATACCAAGTCTAGCTAATGGCAATGTCGGGCCACAGTGCCAGCTTCTTCCTTTGGTTCCTCTCTGAGGTAGGCATGGCTCGTGTTCTGGATTATGAAGTGCTTTGGTGCATCCTAACTCAGCTGCAATGCAAATGCTACTGTTTTCCCTAACTCACGTTAGAAACTAACAACCTGATTACATTAGAAAGCAGAACCTTTGGGGAACTGACTGATGATAAGGTTTTGGATGTTTCCTATTCACCTTTTCAGTGTTTGAAGAACTCGTCTTGCCCATCTGTTTCTTGGTTTTGTTTTTTTGTTTTTTTTTCGAGACAGGGTTTCTCTGTGTAGCTTTGCGCCTTTTCCTGGATCTCGCTCTGTAGACCAGGCTGGCCTCGAACTCACAGAGATCTGCCTGCCTCTGCCTCCCGAGTGCTGGGATTAAAGGCGTGCGCCACCACCGCCTGGCAGCCCATCTGTTTCTTGAAGACACAAAGAAGGTGCCATCTTGGAAAAAGAGAAGAGTCCTTCAAGAATGTACTGGAAAGACCTACTGGCAGCCTGACTTCAACTCTACAGCCTCCAGAAACATAAGCAAAAATTTCTGTTGGATAAATTTCCCGATATAAGGCATCCTGTTACAGCAACCTGAACAGAGTATTGTGATACCTGCAGCATATCCTATGGAAAAAGAGACTGACTGGGAGACCTCACAACATTGCCAAGGAGCTGTGCAGAGAAAGATCCTGTAGGCAACCTGGCTGCACCTGTGAGCAGGAAGTCTGAAACCTGAAGGTCTGGTAAATGAGCAGGACAGCCAGTGAGTACTTGGTCTCCTGGACCTGCAGACAGCCACTTGGGAAGCAGCAATCATTAGAAAAAAAACATCCTGGAAAACCACACAGTGAACTCAGTATCTATGTCATGGCCACCACAATAAGTACCACAAACCAGAGACTCAGGCAACAAAAGCCTCCCTCATGTCTGGAAGCTAGCAGTTAAGACCAGTTTGGGCAGCATTTGCTTTTCCGAGACCCCCAAGGAAGAGCCTGGATCAGGCCTCTCCTTGGATTCCCAGTACTTTGCTGCAATCTGAGGAATGCCTTACGCCAGTGGAAAGAGCACCTCAGTGTCTCCCCTTCAGCTCCCATGGCACTTTCCTTATGTGTCTGTGTCCCACTTCTCTACCAGTTATATAGGATTAGAGCCACCTCTCCGCCAGTATGACCATATATTCACTAATTTAATTAGTAGCAACCCTATACCCAATATGGCCACATTCCGAGATACTCAGGGGCATGGTCTCAACAAATGATAGGAAAAGAAAATGCAAACTACGGATGCCTCTATGGATGAGACGAACAGTTGTGAATGCTTTCCCCTGGAGCTAGGGACAAGCTGGCTTTTCACCCTTTGCACGGTCAGGGAGCAGCATCACTTTTAGAAGTAAACTACAACAAACAAACTACCTATATACATCTAATACCTTCCCTAGGTTCCCTCCTGAACAAAAAAAAAAATCGAATACAGATGCCTTACTCTGACCTTCAAAGGCCTGTGTGATATGCCACCCTCCCCACTCTCCTCCTAACCCCAAACCCCATATGTGGAAATCTTTATCGTGTGGTCAAACATATACTTACACAGGGAAGTGTCCACAATCTGAAATACCATTGTGCAGGCTTTCTCAATGTCTTAGACTGTAGAAATCACTCTCACCCGTCCTCCAGCCTTGTTATTTCCATTTACCATTGTCTCCCCTTACCTGACTCAGCATCTGACACACAAGGGTGCTCTGTAATTTTTAGGAGATGAATAAATGCTCACAGGATGTGAGTCACCTTTGACTTCTTACATTTTTAATGTCTATATTCATTCAATCATGTCTTAAAAGTTTCATTTCCTAAAGCTATACCATCTCTGCAGTCCGCTGCCACTCTTCAGATTCAGAACTCATAATTCTCACTCTGAAATGTCAGTCTTTAGGACATCTCCTTAACTCAGTCTTAGTGCTTCCCATTATCTTCTGTACCAATGCTTCCAGAAAGAGTTTTCCAAAAGAGGTATATGACCAGTTACCACTGACTTGGAACAGTGCCTCATCTATGGATGGGACTCTGTACAGCACTCCTGTCCTTGTATGAACCTATCTCACAAGGGTACAGCTGGTCCTGGCAAACACATACAGTTGCCTGCCTCCATACAAGTGAGCGTGTATGAGGCGAGGCTGTGGGAACCTCATTGAGGGAAACTGGAGATAATAAAGAGGCCTTAGTAAAGCATTCCATCCCCACAAATCTTCCTGTCAAAAAAATGATTTAAAATAACATACAGAGGTACTCTTGTCAGAGGCACATCATAGAGCTTGTGTCTAAAGAGGTAAGGGGATCAACTGTGCAATGTTCCATGGAAGCTGAAACATTGAAGATCAAAGGGAGCTCAAGAATTTGAGCTACGCACATTTTTGTAGAAGACTTTGCACCGAAAGCCTGCTAGCAAGGTCAGCCATCTCATTACTACAGACATCTCAACTTTTCCTACCACTGCAGTTCGTTCCCCTTCACTCCAACAAATGTGGCTGCCCATCTTACTAGGGATTTTAATGATATTTTACATTGTAATGGAAAGTTCAGAAACAATAAAAAAGTACAGAACAATAGACACAAGTTAAAACTGCATTGTTCTGATATGATAATATATATATATAAGCGACCCCAAAAATCCTACCAGGGAACTCCCACAGCTGATAAACACCTTCAGCTAACGTGGCTGGATAGAAAATTAACCCAAATAAAATCAGTACCCTCCTATATACAAACACAAATGAACTGAGAAAGACATCAGGGAAATGACACCCTTCACAATAGCTACAAATAGTATAAAATATCTTGGGGTGACTCTAACAAAGCACGTGAATGATCTATATGACAAGAACTTCAAGTCTTTGAAGAAAGAAATTGGAGAAGACATCAGAAGATGGAAAGATCTCCCATGTTCATGGATTGGTAGGATTAATATAGTAAAAATGGCCATCTTACCAAAAGCAATCTACAGATTCAATGCAATCCCCATCAAAATTCCATCACAAATCTTTACAGAGCTTAAAAGAACAGTAATTGCCAGGCGGCAATGGCACACACCTTTAATCCCAGCACTCGGGAGGCAGAGCCAGGCAGATCTCTATGAATTCGAGGCCAGCCTGGTCTATAGCACGAGATCAAGGACAGGCACCAAAACTACACAGAGAAACACTGTCTTAAAAACAAACAAACAAACAAACAAAAAACAAACAATAATCAACTTCATATGGAAAAACAAGAACCCAGGATAGCTAAAACAATTCGGTACAATAAAGAACTTCTAAAAGTATCACGAATCTCTGACTTCAAGCTGTACTACAGAATTACAGTAATAATAATAAAAAAACATGATTTTGGTATAAAAACAGACAAATGGATCAATGAAATTGAATCGAAGACCCAGAAATAAATCCACACACCTATGGACACCTGGCATTTCAACAAAGAAGCCAAAATTAAACAACAGAAAATAGAAAGCATCTTCAACAACTGGTGCTGGATGTCAGCCTGTAGAAGAATGCAAACAGATCCATATCTATCACCCTGCACAAAAATCGAGTCTAAGTGGATCAAAGACCTCAACATAAATCCAGTTACACTGAATCTGATAAAAGAGAAAGTGGGGAATAGCCTTGAAAATGTTTATTTTTTAAATAGACTTATAAAAAGAGAAATTGTCTATGACATTTTCAAACACTTTTAGTGTTATATAACTCTGCTTCCTCCCTGTCTGTACTGTGCTATCTCCCACTTGCCAAGAAAAGCACCCCCTCTGGGTGTTCCCATTTCCCCCTTCACAGTATCTGTGCCCTGCCAGTCTCATCTATATAACTTTTTCTCCTCCCCAATCCTCCCATGGTCCCTTTTGACTTTACTGGCTTCTATGGTTACTTCAGGTACTTTTCTATTTGGGTCTAGGTTACCACAGTAGGTATAATATTGTTCAGTTCTATCCATTTACTTGAAAATTTCATTTTATTTTTATTCACACCCAAATAAAATGGCATTGTGAATTTGTACCACATTTTCATATCCATTCATCAGTTGAAGGACATCTAGGTTGTTTCCACATGCTAGCTATTGTGAAGAGAGCTACAATGAACATAGTTGAGCAAATGTCTCTCTGCTAGTACATGGGGGCCCAAGGGTGGGCATATGCCAAGGACAGAAACAGCTGTGTCATATGGTAAATCTCTTTTTAGCCTTTTGGGAACTCTCCACACCGATTTCCAAAGTGGGTGTACTAGTTTGTATTCCTACCAACAGTGAAAAAGTGTTGTGGAATAATCCTTTTGTATACTGTGAATATTGTGTTGCTCTCATTGGTATATTAAAGAGCTGACTGGCCAATAGCTAGGCAGGAAGAGGTTAGGCAGAAGAGACAGACTGAGAGTCACCAGGAGATGCGGAGAGAGACAAGATGAGCATGCTGGCTGAAGAAAGTTACTGACACATGGTAGAACTTAGATAATAAAGATGAGTTAATTTGAGGTGTAAAAGCTAGTTAGTAACAAGCCTAAGCTATCAGCTAATTAATCATAAGTCTCAGTATGGTTATTTGGGAGCTGGCTGGGACAGAAAATTCAGCCTACAAATAAAGGCTTCCCTTTTTCTACATCCTCATCAGCATTAGTTGTCAGTTGTTTTCTTGATCTTAGCCATTCTAACTTGGGTAATATGAAATCTCAGAGTAGCTTTAATTGGTGCTTTCATGATGACTGAAGATGATGACTTCTGAGATGCTTTTTATCTGTTTTTATTTCTTCTTCTATTCAGGTCCATTTTTTAAAATTGGATCACTTGTTTTCTTGAATTTTTTTTATGTATGTGTTGTTCTTTGTATATTCAGACTATTAATCCTCTATCAGATGAACAGATGTCAAAGGTTCCTTCCCAGTCTATAAGCTTCCACTTCTCTCTGTTTATTATTTTTGTGGTGGTAGAGTACTTTTTTAGCTTTATGAGAAACGATTTGCCCATTTTTGACCTCAAATTGTGGGCAAAATGGAGTCCTAGCCATAAAGTCCTTTACTAACCTATATCTTGTAGGGTATTACTGTCTGTCTTTTCTTTTAGTATTTTCCAAATTTCCAGGTTCATGTGAACACATTCAGTCCATTTGTAGCTCATTTGTGTGTGGGTGGGGAGGGTGATATATATGGGTCTACTTTCATTACTCTGCATGTAAATCATTTCCCCAGCACCATTTGTTGAAGATGCTGTCTTTTCCATAGTGTGTAATTTTGGAATCTTCATCAAATACCAGATGGCTGTAATTATGTGCATTCATTTGGGTCTTCTATTTTGATCCATTGATTGACACATCTGTTTTTGTTCCAGGACCATGCATTTCTTATTACTACAACTTTACAATATAGCTTGAAGTATGGTATGACAATCCCTCCGGCATTGTTCTTTTTGCTCAGGATGGTTTTGCCTATCAAGGATCTTTTGTGGATCCATATTCCTCTGTACAATCTCACAGGGTGTTGATTGGAATTGCATTGAGTTATAAATTGGTTTTGATAGAATGTTCATTTTCATAATATTAATTATACCAACCCATCAGCATAGGAGGCTTTAGCATCTTCTTGTGTCTTCCTCAATTATTTTCTTTGGAGATTTAAAGTTTCTAATGTAGTGGTATTTCATCTCATTGGAAAGGTTAATTTCTAGATATTTTATTTTGAGGCTATTGTAAATGCGAGTGTTCCCATGGTCTCATCACATTAGTTATTGATATATAGAAAGCTTACTGGTTTTTGTAAATTGATTGTGTATCCTGCCACTTTTTGAAAGTTTTGATAATTTCTAGAAGTTTTCTGTGGAATTTTTTGGTTCCTTTATGGATAATATCATGTCATTTTGCAAATAGGAATAGTTTGACTTCTTTTCTTATTTGTATCCCTTTAATTTTCTTCTCTTATCTTATTTCTCTAGCTATTACTTTAAACATTATATTGAAAAGGTTCAGGGATAATAGACAGTCCATGGGATTGCTTTCATTTCCTTTTTCCCTATCTAGGATAATGTTGTTAGAGAGCTTGTCTATATACATAAACTTTACTGTGTTGAAGTAGGTCTTCCCCATCTTGATTCTTTTATCTAAGACTTTTATCATGAAGGCATGCTGAATTTTGTCAAAGGCCTTTTCTGTATCTATTGAATAGATGATGTGATTTTTGTCTTTAACTCCATTTATATGATTTATTACATTTATTAAGTTACATATGCAGAATCTTCTCTGTCTCTCCAGGATAAAGCTAATTTGATCACAGTAGAGGGTCTTTTTGATATATGCCTATACTCAACATAAAGGTAATTTACTGAGAACTTTGGCATCCGTGATCAACAAGAGTTGGTTTTGGTATTAGAATAATTCTGACTCCAGAACAGGAGTTTAGAAGTACTCTGTCTGTCCTGGGATTTTCTCTGGCTTGAACTTGTACTGGTCTTTCGTGTACTGTCACCATCTCTGTGAGTTCATATATACATAAGCCTTGTTGTGTCTAGAAGACAGTATTCTTGTACTTATCCACCTATTCTGGCTCTTAGATTCTGCCTCCTCTTCCATATAGATCCCTGAGCCTTGAAAGGAGGGGTTTGATAAAGACAATTCATTAGGACTAAGTGCTACAGACTCTCACTCTGCACACTGCCCAGGTGTGAGTCTTTGTGCTAATTACCATCAACTGGAAAGAAGCTTCTCTGACAAGAGCTGAGTGATGCAGTGGTCTGTATGTGTATAGGAATATGCCCTTATCAGTCATTTTATTGATATATTTCTTTAGCATAATAATAGTAGTAGGTTTTCCCTTAGTGACCATGACCTATCTAGTCTTAGGTTCTTGGCCACTTTAGCAGTGTCAGGTATGAGTTCCAACTCATGTAGTGGGCTTAAAGCCAATCACAAGGTGCTTGGTTATTCCCATAACATGTTGCTCATGTATATAATTGCAGGCAGATCACTGGGTTCATAGCTGAGTGATACTGATGATTTTCTCCTCAGGTAGCATGTAAAGAATCTTCCAGTACCATAAATGTTAGTTATTAGGGGAGAAGTTTCTACTTAGGCACCAACTCTCTTTTCCCATGTTCAATGGCATAAGCAAATGGCATCTTCAGCAATAGGGGCTTGCTGTGATAACCAGTATTTATATATATATATGTTGATTGAGGAGTTGAAGCCACCAATATTTTGATATTACTGAAAGGTACGTGTTGATTGTTGTCTCTCTCTCTCTCTCTCTCTTTTTCTGTTTGTGTTCTTAGTTCTATTTTGTGTTCCAGTAATTATAGCTTTATTTGTTTTCTTTCTGTAGCCTCTTGAGTATGCTTCTTCCTTTCTTCAATCCAAATTATTGCTTCCCGTAGTCTCTGTAGGGCTGATTTAGTGGACATAAATTCTTTTAGTCTGTTTATGCCATGGAAATTTTTCTTTCTCTTTCAAGTATGGCAGATGGTTTTGCTGGGTAAAGTAGTCTGGATTGGCATCTGCGGTCTTTAGTAAGCTCTAAGCCCTCTGGCTTTTAAAGTTTCCACTGAAAAATCTGTTTGTTTGTTTATCTTTTGATGGGATTTTTTAATATGTGACTTGTAACTTTTCTCTTGCAGTTTTCAATGCAGCTCTCTCTTTGTTCAGTATATTTAGTTCAGTATATACTATGCCATGAGGAGTTTATTTTCTGGTCTTGTCTATTTACTGCTCTAAATGTTTAGTGTATTGCTATGAGCTTAATTAATTTGGTAGCGTTTGCTTCTATGATCCTGTTGAACACAATGCAATTGACCTTGAGGGTAAGGATCTGGGGCTCACACTGTGTAGCTCTAGCTATCCTGGAACACACTGTGTAGACCATGCTAGCCTTAAATTCATAGAAATCAGCCTGACTCTGCCTCCCAAGTGCTGGGATTAAAGGCATGTACCAGCAGGACTGGCTCAGAATCTATTTTTCATTTCTTAAAAGAATATTGAAACCATCTATATGACTATCTTCTTGGGTAACTGATAATGGATGAGAGCTGTACTTCCCTAAAGCAGAAATTTCTAGAAGATACACAAAATTAACTTCATTTACTTCCCTTCAAAGCTTTACTTTCTTGTAGAGAAGACCGGAAGCATTAGGTCCCAGAAAACTTTCCCTTCTTCAATATCCCAAGAGCAGTCTGAAAGACTTTTAAGTCAAGAAAACAATGTCTTGGGTAAGGCTTCTTTGAACTTAGCTGCAGCCCAAGTTACTTGTCTGCTTCTTTAGAATTAAGACTTGTTCCATAAGAGCTTCAATTCTCAAGCCATTTGTCAATGAAGCTGTAATTTCTTCAATGTGCTTTGGTGCCTTTGTTGAGATTCAGTTGGCTGTAGTCACCAGGGTTAATTTCTGAAGTCACTACTTTGTTTCACTGCTCTAATTATTTGTATGCTAACTTCATGCTGCTTTGGTTATCATAGCTCTGGAATGTGTCTTAAAATCAGGTATTAGGATGTTTCCAAATCTGCTCACTTGGTTATGAAGGCATTGGCTGTTTGGCTGTTGTGCTCCCATATGAATTTTGAGATTGTTTATTCTAGTTCTCTGAAGAATAAAGAGTACTTGTCACAAGAAGTTGGGAAGAAGTGAAATGGCAGATAAAAGGAGGTTGCCTATAATCAGTTTATGATGTAAACATGTGTTCAAATATCACACCTGATTAACAAGAAAAATCAGCACATATTAATAAAAAATAAAATAGCTTTACACTTTTTTCACACCAAGTTAAGTAGCTTTGATGGCATACATTGTAATAGACCAACAGTTCCACCAAGGATAAGGAGAAACCTTAGGTAAAATATCAATTTAAAGTTTAGAGAAACCAAAAAAGACAGAGGGTAGGCATACAGAAAAAACCCATATTTCTTTTGTGATGCTTTCCACAGATTTTGTCTCAAGCTAGAGGGCTACATAAGGAACAGAGGCTAGGCAGAGAACAGTGGCCAGGATGAAGAAGTCAGGGGGATTTGAGACAGAGTTTGGGGCCACCCAGAAGTCCAAATAAGAGTTGCTTCAAGTTCTCAGAAAGCAAGTGACAAAGCAGATCCTAGGGGCCCAGGACTGTGAACCTAGCTACGTAGAAGGCTGAAGCAAGAGGATTGGAAAATCAAGGTCAACATGGGCTATGGAGTGAGCTTCAGACCAGCTTGGGTAACTTTAAGTGAGGCTCTATCTCAAAATTAAAATTCTTAAAGGCTGCAATTGCGGCTTAGTGTATGTAGAGTCCTGAATTTAATCCCAAGTGCTGAAAAAAGTAAGCAATGACAGAAATGAGCCAACAAGTAATAGTTTCCTTTCAACGCATTTGCTGACTTAGCTGCTGAGCAGAGACAATCATGGAAATGAGTATAAGAAACAAGGCTCTCAGTTGACACTTCTAGAGAATTGCACCTAAGAAACGAGGAGACCAGTGCCCAGCTGAGCCTCAGCAAGACAACAGGCCAGCCTACACTGGCTCAGATCTGCACAGAGGTGTGAAAATACAACTTTAGAACTTCAATGATTCTTGTGCACAATCAACATTGCTGGCTTGTTGGGAAATAAAATCAAACAACACAGCGCAACAGAAACAGAACCAGAAGTGGCCAGATATGGTGGTTATTAGACCTGTGTTTAATGATCAATGTACATCAGAAAGTGGATTGCAAGATGGAGAATCCCCAAACTGGAATCTGTTAGAATCAAACCACAATTTTACAACCAAAAAATACTAAAATTTAAAACCGAAGCAGATGAAGAAAGACCTGGAAATTTAAAGGTGAGTCAGGAAGCTTTGCACCAAGTGCAAAGTAGGGCACAAAGGGAGGAAGAAAGAGCAAAGACAGGAGGAACAAAGGAGATATGGGAGGTTTCAGGTGACAAGAGTCACAGAACATAGGAAAGAAAACAATACTGGAGCAATGTAAGAGATAACAGTGAGAACTTCTGAAGCTCTTTCTGGCTCTTGAGATGCTTTACACTCCCATGTTTTGCTGTGAACTCTGAACATCAGAATTTGTTCATCTTATCTAACTGTGGTCATTGTACCATTGGGAAGCTTCTCTTCTTCCCTTTCCATTGTCTCCTACCTGGACTCTGGCAATGACTTTTCTACCCTCTTAAGAAATAACATTTGATACCTATGTACAAGTGGGATCATGGGTATTTGTTGTTCTTGCTTGGCTTAATATAACATCTTCCAGGTCTACCCATGTTTCTATGGATGTCTAGATTGGCACAATACTACCCCGTTGTTCATGTGCTCTATAGTCTGTTCATTAGTGATTGACAGATTGACTCCATATCCTGACTGTAACCAATGTTCTTTCCACAAAGAAATAAATACTCACAGTCTTGGATGCTTTACTTGCCCTTATGTCATCATCACATGGTGTTTACTTGAACCTAAACATTGCACTGTAGCCTATATATATATATATATATATATATATATATATATATATATATATATATAATTAAGTCAATAAAAAGGGGGAAAAGAGCAATTTTTTCAAGTATGAATGTAGGGTATCAAACCACAAATTCAAAAATGCGATTAACCTTGGATGAAAAAAGTAACATGAAGAAAATCAAGCAAGACTTGCTTTGTGTTGCTACGACCTTCACTTCTTTCGGTCCTGAAACTGGATACCTTCAGGAAAGTTCTAGAAAGAAGAGACCATCTTAGAGGGTTAGTCACCTCTTTGAAGTAGATATAGCTCTCTGATGTTCCCTCTCAAAACGTCCACTCTAGAGGGACAAGTGGTGAGTCTCATCTTTCTCCCATCACTCTTAGTGCTGTGCAGCATGATACCAGTTCTGAATACTTAGGTTATGAATCATCACCATGTATATTCTGGTGATGTCTAGCCTGTCCCTGAGCCTTCCCAGCTACCTGCTATTCCTTATTCTTACATGGTGATGAGTGATTGGGCTTCCACAGGTAAGCCGATGGCAGAACTTACAAAGAAGAAGGAAATCAGTGTGGAGTCACATGGAGCATGGCTGCAGCCCTGCAGCATCTAGGAAAAGTGAACATACAGAGCTCCCAGAAGGCCATCTTAGTGGAAAGAGGAGGAACAGGCAGGACACACTAGATACTAAGTAAAGATATGATCCTAAATGACGTACACTTGTCCCACGAAGTTCAGGACCCAAAGAAAGAGACCCCGTGTCAGCTGTGCACTTTCAAGGTCCTCTGTACTTTCTGTCCAAACTTACAGGAGACAAAAATTAAATATTTCAATTTTTAGAAAGGAAAAGTAATTCTAACACTGGAACATGCTGAACCCTCATCATCTCAGTGTATAGCTGAAGTGGTATTTCTATAGTACGTACAGCTGCGCTTCACTCCATGGCCTTGAGGATGTCCTGGGATGACCACCAAGCTGGTCATACTTAGAATCCTCCCCATGAGATGTCAATGAGCTTCATTTAACTCAATACAATTAAAAAGAGTGGGCAATCCACCAGTATAACACCCTGGAGATGAAAATTTCTGAAAAGGCTACTTAAAACTGGAAATTCTCAAAAATGAACTTACATGTGTCTCTGACTACGGCTTTCTTGGTCCTGAACAATCCTTGTCCACCAGGTGCTGCACACATTGAGTACACTGCAGTGGCTAACCCAGAGGATGTTATGATAACTCTGCTAAAATAACATCCTCCTGGTCCCAAAGGGACTAAACTCAAACAACTGCAGTACGTCAATGGATGTCAGTCTGCCAGATGGACAGAACTCCACCTTTGTTTCGATGCCTAGCTGCAAGTTCTGAGATTCAAATCTCAGTATTCACAAAGTCAATAAAGATCCTGTGAGGATGGAAGAATAACCGTCATTGTCTTTCCTACTTCATTGATTGCTAAGTGGCTATTTGGGAAAAGTCCTATAACCTCATCAAACTTTAACATTGTGGCTGAAGCTAAATGAAAAACTTACATCCTGAAACCCTGAATACAATTCCCAATGATGCATTCCCCACAATACAGTCTTTAATTGAGTTGCTTTCAATTCTGTCATCCACCTTTTATTGCTGGAACTCACAGTTGGAAGGAGAGAGCTGAGTCTCACAAGTTGTCTCCTCATTTCTAAACATGCACCAAAACATGCATGCTTGTATACACATGCATACACATACACACAGAGAAAGTCCTGCTCTGAGGGAAGCAAAGGCATAAGTATATCTGGTGCTAGAGTGAAGTTAGACCTGCCCTGCAGCTTGGGAATAAGAGCATGTCTGACCCTTGGGAGGCCCCCATGACCTCCCGAGGCAAACTCAAAAATGCTTCTGAAAGGTCCTTTTGCTGCTGGAGAGTCAGAATGATAAAAGGCTCAATTGACATAGCTGTGGAGCCACACCACAGTTTCAGAAAAGAAGATACTTAAACATGAAATGTGGAGCTTGCAAAAAGTGAAAAGTATTGAGTAGGAAACTGAATGTCAGTGGGTAATGAGGGTTGAGTCAGCAATAAAAGGTAGATGATGGAATTGAAAGCAACTGAATTAAAGACGGTATTATGAGAAAAGCGTCATTTGGAAGTATATTCAGGGTTTCAGGATGTACGATTTTCATTTAGCTTCAGCCACAATGTTAAAGTTTGATAAGGTTATAGGATTTCCCCCAAATAGCCACTTAGCAATCAACAAATTAAGAGAGCTAATGATGGTTATTGCTTCCATGCTCACGGAACTTTCATTGACTTTGTGAACACTGAGATTTGAATTTCAGAACTTGCAGCTCTGCAGTGAAACAAAGGTGGAGTTTCATCCATTTGGCAGACCGACCTTGATGTGTTGCAGTTTCTTGTGCTTAGTCCCTTAGGGACCAGGCGAATACTAGATAGGAGTTTCCATTTGTCAGAATAAGGGGTAGCCAACAGAAAATCTAAGAAGCATAGGAACAACAGAGGCATCTTCCTCTGAGGGCTCAGAATGCCTTGGGTCAATTTAAGTAGGATCTCTTTTTAAATTTTTTAAAATTACATTTATTTATTTGTGTGTTTGTATTTGTGTATATGCATACATGTATATACAAGCAGGCATGGTATGGTACATGTATAGAAATGAGGAGACAACTTGTGGGGGTTGGTTCTCTCCTTCCACCTGTGAGTTCCAGGAATTGAACTCAGGTCTTTAGACTTGGCAACAAATGACTTTCCCTGTTGAGCCATCTTGCATCCTTGATTAAAATCATTCTTTACTATTTGGTAGAAGGGCCAGAATTCAAGACTGAAATCCTAACATGGAGAGTGGAGATGTATTTCAGTTGGTAAAGCACTTACTTAGCTTGCATGAAGCCTTGCTTTTGGTCTACAGCACTGCATAAACCAGGAATGCCTACATGGCACATGCCTATAATCCCAGCACTCAGATCAGAATTTCAAGGTGATCTTGGTTACACAGCAAATCTGAGACCAGCCTAGAATACATGACACACTATCTTAAAAAAAAATCTTAAAAGGAAGAAGAATTACCAAGAGATCTTATGAGGTCTGTACTAATTCCTGGTGCACATTCCAAGAAGGCTTCCACACCTTTTCAAATCTAGGATACAGTTCAAATCTCTTCCATCTCTCTTTAGGCCTTGGTCCCTTAGGTCCAGGAATGCTTCTTAGCCAACATTCCACTTATCTCCATTTGTGTCATATGAGGGACCTGGTAAGTCTGTCCCCATTGGCAAAAGATTAGGCTGACTTCATTGGAAAATGTTGTTCCAACCATGCCAACCTACTAACCTGTCCTGGATGAGTTTGACGTTTAGCCAAGTCCCTGCCATCTGTGGGTGACGTCACATAGCATCCTCCTCTGGCACATTTGATTTCCTCATGAAAATGTTCAACCAGAGTGTAATTCTGAGCACAAAGTACATCTCCAAGCTACAGGAGCTAGGCAAACCTCTAGGAACACCAATGCATCACCCTCACTAAAGTGTTGTGGGATTGTGTCTACAGAGGAACTTTCAGTGTTAGAGATAAATTAGAATGAGACACAAAGGCAAGAAGATGTGTGGATGAAAGGCAACCCAACCCAACCCAGGATAAGAAACAAATGCATTAAAAATGAGTACTTTCTGAGCACAGTCAGCTCAGTTTATTACTTCCCAGGTAAGGGACGATTACATTACTAATTGATTTTAATACACATTCTGTTTAATACACACCCACACACATGGGTTGTATGAAGCAAGTCTCTTTTATTCATTTCACCTTTTTGTTCATACGTATGGATGACATTGGTATTAATTTTCTGTTTGGAAGTTTTTTTTGGTTTTTTTTGTGCTACAGATTGCACATGTAACCTCATACATGCTACCATTCTACCATTAGCCACACCTTCGAGATGTTTCATTTTTTGAAAAGAGAATCACCTATCACACAATTTTACCATGACATGGAAGCCTTCTGTCAGCAACGAGCATTTGCAATATCTGGCAATTAAAAGAAACTTTCCTGCTGTTGGTTTGAAGGAGTTAATCCCATGCACAACCCACTGCAATGAGAAGGCATGTGCTAGTGTGTTGGCAATTCCCTGTCCGTTCTCTTAGACATCTCCCAGATTCAGAGGCAGCAGGCACAAAGAAGCCCTGTGTGGGACATTGTTGGCAACCTCAAATGACCTGCTCTGGAAATCTTACATGCATCTAGTCAGGAGGCACACCACAGCGGGCAGACACGTCAGGAGGCACACCACAGCAAGCAGACACGTCAGGAGGCCCGTGTACCACATTCTAACACAACATCACTTGCTTAGCAGCTATGCGCTTTCCATGGCGAATGACTTCTTTCACAGGAGACAGTCCTGTGCCCAACTTGCTTACAAGCCTATGGAAACCCATATATTCAGGAAAATAATGTATTTGCTCTTATATTCCTCCTTAAGCAGATCAATAAATCACCAGGAGCTGGCTTATTCACAGAATCCAAACCAAAAGGTGCCTACCACTTATATGCATCCCTAATATTAGTGAGGTAAGATAAAGACAACGACTGCACAACCCCAAATAATCCCATCTCAAAGGCATGTGCTGTCAATACGTGTGAAGTGGGGACAGGTCTTAATCTCCAGAGCAATGGCTCACTGATGACATCACAGGCTGTCCCTCTTGACTCTTAAAGACCATTTTCAATATCACATCACTTAACACTTAAGGAGTTATAGTGGGCTTTAAACCCACATGATAAAACTCCAACACAAATCCACTGGAAACTGTAGGCATGAAGGAGTGCAAGAGCCGCTGAGCTAAACACAGGTGCTTCTTACCATGTTTATGGATGACACAGGACCAATGCTGTTAACATAAATGTCCACATCGATCACAGTTGGTTTTACTGTGGAGAAAAATACATATATGTTAGTAATTTATGACACAGTGGAAATGGAGAGCATAGCCCCATGTCTGGAGGCCTCAGACACTAACAGCACAGCCCTATGCTGCATAGGTGTGTGGATTTCTCTTGGGGACTTCATTTGCATTTAAAATTTAACTCAGCTTGTCTTACTTCTTAAACTCCAAAAGGATGAGAGATTCTGACTTGTATTTATTGGGCTGTTTGGAAAATAAGACAGTTACCCACTGTAAATTGCCAGTAACAGATTACTATAAAGATATTCTATGCTACTTAAGTTGATTTTATGGCAAAGAAATTGGATAAAATATAAGTCATTGCATAAGTAATTTAATGTTGAAGTAGCTATAAAACTGAATCACAAGATGAGCAATATCAGAGGTAGATTAAAAAAAAAACCTATAGTTCCAAAGCAAAATTCTAGTAAGTTCAAATACCAAAGAAAAGTAAAAACATGACGTGTCATTATCATCATTATTATTTAAGGAGACAGACACATGTCTAGCACAGAGTTAAAATGCTACAGTCATAAACAGCAAAAATTTTGTGAATGAAAATATCACTGTTTCAAGTGTGAGAGAGCACAGCTCCCGTGAGCAGGACACACTGCAGGTTAAAGTTTGAGAATGCACAGTTCCTGTGAGCAGGACACACTGCAGGTTAAATCGTGAGGGTGAGCAGCTCCTGTGAGCAGCACACACTGCAAGTGCAAGTGTGGGGGTACACAGCTCCTGGGAGCAGCAGACACTGCAGGTGCAAGTGTGAGGGTGAGCAGCTCCTGGGAGCTGCACATGCTGCAGGCTAACTAGCCAATTTAGGTTTCCTCTTCCCTTGCCTGCAGAGGATCGAAGCACCACCAGTGAGGAGACAGGGATTCTGCAGAGATCGAGCTCAGGAGCCAATGCCCTGTTCAGGAGAGAACCCCTTCATCACTACTCAGGGATGGTTGAAGGAGAGAACAGAGCCAGTTTCAGAATATGTATGCCCAGGAGGAACATAAACAAGAGGCATGAACTTGTCCACATGAAGTTTCCATGGAAACAAGACTGTTTGCTTCTGCAATTATTTCAATGGGCCTCCTTCAGTTCCGCTGAATAGCTGCTCATTCACAAATGGACTCTGCACTTTGCTTCTGGAACTGAGGTGTCTTTGAGCTTACAAGCTCACACATTCAGGGATTTAAATCCAGGGTAGTGGTTTTCAAACTTTCATGAGATGAAAACAATAGTCATGAATTTGAGCCAACTCCTAACATCTGTCAACACAACCAACCTGTGTTAGTTCCAAAGAGTTGTTGGCATTTTGGACGAAAGCCCCAACACAATTCTACATGCTATACACATGACACATAAATTTCAGATAAGCAGACTCTGAACCTGAAACTAGGCTTTCCTAATTATTAAAATGACAAATAGCATCTTCCTTCAGCCTCACTGAATTCCTCAGTGTTCTGTTTCCACACAAGACAATTTTAGATTATGCTGTACAGAAGGCTGTGTGACATGATGTCAGTTAAGACTTTTTGCAGAAGACTTTTCTGGTTGTTTTGGAATATTTATTACACTCTGTGTTTCTGGAGTTTGTTAATCTCATCAAATTACAAGGGTTTGTAGACACAAAGCCTAAATGGCTTAAAGGGGGAGGTGTGAAGTGTATTGAGTGCAATCATGTAACAAAGATTTTTAGGAGAGGGAAATTTGGAATACATACATGTGCACACAAATACACTCATAAATGCTCGAGGAACCACTGGTTTTAGTAGCTGTTGCTAAGCAAAGTCATGATATTGTCAGTGGCGCATTTCAGAATGCCATCTAACAGCTGTGCCCAAGAAGCATACAGGCTACGCTTGATAATTCAGACACTAAAGATACAGTTCTGATAAAAAGGCTTTCACCAAAGTCATCAGACATCTCTAACAAAGAAAATGGCAGCCTTTTGGCAAATGATGCTGGGAAAACTGGGTATCCAAGATAAAAAGAATGAATTTTGATCCTTACATCTCATATCCAAAAATAAACTCAAAATAGGTTAAATGACTAACCATACTTATAACTATAAAACTATTAGAAGTAAAGATGTGGAAGCATTGTGATATTTAATTTGTAATGGTGTCTTACATTTAATATCAAAATTTCAGACAACAAAAAGATCTATTTTACTACAGCAAATTTAAACATGTACACAGAAGGCATAGCACAGTGAGACAGCCACCCTCAAGTGGAATTGTGCACCGTTAATAATAAGAAAAATTACTCGGGCACTATAGATGATAGTATGGTGGTTCCTCAAAATAGTAAACAGAATTACCACAAGATAAAGCAATCAAACATCCTGGTATTTTACCAATGGAAGTAAAAAGAGGGACTCAATAGATATTTGTATGTCTACATTTATACTGACGTCATTCACAATAAGCAAAAAGCAGAAACAACTTAAGTAACCACAAAAGATGAATGGATAATCAAAGTGGGGAATATGATGGGATTTTCTTTCATCGTTAAGGGGTATGAAATTTTAACACATGGTACACCATGGATGAATGATGAAGGCAGTACACTGAAGAAATGTAGACCTTCAGTTCTGGAAGATAAGAAGGAGGTGGATGGTTGTGACACAATGTAATGCCATCGATTTACAGTACAATAAAGTAGATTAGATGGAAAGTTTTATGATATATATCATAAATTATGTATAAATAAATACACACATATAAAGCATAATAATGATCTGGAAAGACCTAGGTAACTGAAAGGATGCTATCCTTCACAAAGGTAGTAAATCCAACAATAGCAACAAGAGAAACCAGTTTTCAAGGTGAGAGGGGACAAATTCTATTGGAAAGGTTATAAAAAAAGCAGTGGGGGCACTAGAACTGGGCCCTATTTATTGGCTGAAAAATATATTCACTTGCCATTCTTTATTTGAGCTCTTTCTTACCTTTCTGGGCGTTATTTACTAAAAATTTAAAGTTACTATGTCTGAGAGGATTGTGCAGTGAACGAGAGCTTGGCCAAGGAACAATGGGCAAGCCTTGAGAAGCCTCAGCCACAGTCAGAGTTTGCTGGGACCCTAAGAGGACAGTGTAGCCTACATCTTCTCCCCACCTCAGTCACAAAACCACTACATATGTAAGAATGGTTTTGCTGGAGGCAATGTAAGCTCGGAATGGGTGGTCTGATGATGGACCTAGAAGCAGGTAGCTTAGGCTCCAAAGTCTGGAGATGCAGTACTCTGTCCTGGTTATTACCATCAACTGTCATGGTAAAAACTGGAAAAAAAAAGGACAGTTCATGGCCTTAGTGTCTCTGAGACTTGATATTAAAAATTATGTTTTCTAGAGTTCAAAATTTTTATTAAACAATATTCAGTCCCTTTTGTGAGGAAAAAATGCATTTTTATTTCCAACAAGTTATATGTCATGGGCTTTGTTCAGACTAAGAAGCACTTGCATACTTCTTAGGAAATGTCTAAAATGCCAGCCTTAATGAGAGAAACAAACAGAGACATAGAAAGAGAGACAGAGATACAGGCAGAGAGAGACAGACAGACACACACAGAGAGACAGAGACAGAGAAAGAGAGAAGACACTCCTCTTTAATCCATCACCAGATCCTTACTTCTCAGGTTAGTATTATATCAATTCCTTGAGATCCCTTGGTTCCAGGATCCTCACAGAGGTAAAATCCTTGCATGCTCAAATCCCTTACATAAAAATGTGTGATACTTCCATAAAACCTATACACAACATTTTCAATAACCTCCAGAAAACATTCTGAATACTATGTAAACATTACATCAATAGTTGTTTATTCTGCAAGAGTAATAGTGATATGTTTTCCACTGTAGTACCAAACAAGCCACAGCTGGCTAAATCTACAAATGTAACCAGTGGGGACAGAAGGTAGATTGCATTTAAACGTTAACAAATGTCTTTAATTTTCCTACATTTATCTCTTTCCTGTTCAGCCTGGGGCCTATTAGGAGCCATCAGCCTTATTTATTAAGTAAAGAACTACCCCTGTAAACCAAGGGCAGAACTGGTCTTCTCTCATGAAAAGGATTACAAGCTGATTTGAGAGCATTGCTTGGATTTTTCCAAGGTAAAATGGAAAAGAATATCAAGATGGTTTCTAAAATCCCCAAAACCTCTAAAACCACAGACTAGGGATTAGGAGCACATCATGGTAGCAGAGTAAATCACAGGGTGCTCCAAGCCCTGGATTCTGTCTCAACATAAAAAAAAAAAAAAAACCCAAAACCAAATAAACAACAACAAAACAGACAACTTGTGACAAACCCATAGATACACACCACAGCTTAGTTTGCTGTCAGGACTTACTGGAGACAATGTAGGCTCAGAATTGGGTCAGTTACTACAAAAGGCAGTAGAAACAGAAGCTGGGCTTGGCTTCCTATGGACACAGGGTTTGAAGCTCTTCTTCCAGGGCAGGAGAAAGAGCAGGAATCCACCCAGAAGGAATGAGGCTATGGATTCAAGCAGAACCCCCACCATGTCTAAGCTACAAGCCTGA
Source organism: Peromyscus californicus insignis (assembly GCF_007827085.1). Lineage (NCBI taxonomy): Eukaryota > Metazoa > Chordata > Mammalia > Rodentia > Cricetidae > Peromyscus > Peromyscus californicus. The sequence continues at coordinate 144,761,862 of NW_026294562.1, read as the reverse complement.
ACACACAAGAGGCCCAGACATCTGACTTTCCTTGACCCTCTGAGCATGGTGATTGGTAACTTTTATGAAAACTGATTCCTAGGCATCTATGAGCACTGAAGGAAAATTTATTTTACATGAAGTAATTGCGAAGCAAGATCCTTTCCTGAACCTATGTATTATGAGGACACTTTCTGTTTTAGACCAAGACCTCTTGTTCTCCCCCCAAAAAAGAACTGTGTTCTGGATAGTGAAGATGTGTGATTCGCCATGGTCCCCCCTGCAGAATCACAAGCCGGAAGGAGTCACGATACTGTGGTCTAATGACAGCTCTAGAAAGTGGGCCTGTACAGCTATTATAATTATTTGACTTGTACATGTTAAATGTTCACCTGAGCTTGAGAACTGTAATACGATGAAGACCTTTAAACATCCTCCAAAACATGACAACAACTATGAGTTGATCCAAGAAGTCAAGTGGGCAAAGCTCTGATAGATAAGGACACTCCTGACAGTAGGCGTCTGTTACCATGGAAATGATTTTATCTTTGTGGACAGAAAAAAGGCTGAGAGTGACATTGGGACAGAAAATAAAGGAACTTACAGTCACTCATAAATAAGCAGGAAACAGGCAAAGACAGAGACACAGATTAGAATAGATACTGGGTATTATACCAAGAGTGACAGGTATAGAAGCTACTGTGGGTTTGGGGCAGTCATCTAGGCATTTAGGACTATCTATGAAAGATAACTGTTAAGCTATCCCATAGATGGTACCAGTAGGAAAGGAATGCAAACCCCAAGTGACATAGCATGGCCAGTGAATCACCCCAGCTGACTCCAACCAGGTCTGAAATAAGGAAGTTTCACAATGTCATTATCTTCCTCCCCCTATACAAGATGGCTGCTAATGAAGTCAATTGAGATGGGGCGGGAGGTAGTGTGACAGTCTCGCAGGAAGAGTAGATGCTCAGCATCTTAACAGCGGGGGCAGTTTGGGCTGCTGCCATAAGGTGCAACGAGAATGGCAAATACTGCATTTTGTGCCGTTCTAACCATGTTACCTTCTACTATAGCCTAGTCGCTGACATTTCTAATTTTATAAAAGATTGAATGTGAAAAGCTTAAATATGAGCAACTTAAATTTAAAAGATAAGCAAATAACACTAATGCATAAACCCACTCCCAGTAGTCGGGAATTGGCTTTCCAGTCTTCCCTGCCTTTGGGGACAAGGATGGAAAATCCTGTCAGTCCCTGTATCCACTGTCTCTTCTTGTACACAGACTATGAGCCCTACCAGGCACTGAACAGACTGGTCTCCAGCCCATCACATGTCATGATCCTGTACTGCCCTCCATCTGATAACCTCTACTGATAACCACAGAGAAAAGGGCCAGTAGCCATTACTAAATGGCGCTTGCCTATAATTCCATTTTGGTTCTCACTCTGCCATCAGGAAGCTAAGGCAGGAGGGTATGGGACTCTGTGTGGGTGGCTGGCCAGGACTCTGCAGCTTGCCTGCAGGAGAAAGCAAGGATTTTGAACTCAACTTCTGGATTTTCCACTTTGATAGAGAGGCTTAACAGTATTTTGAGGAACAAAGAATTCATTGAGCATCTATTATTATTTTTAGTATCCATCATCTTCATAATCATGATCATAATTATCACCACAAGCAATCACTGCAGGCTCTTTACAATTCAAATCCTCTGTCTCAAAGGCTTATCTCAGATCTGTGGGTAACATCTAAGGGATAGTATGCATGTTCCCAACCTGGGAAATGCCGGGTTTGGGGGAATAGGCCAAGGACCTACAGAAGAAGTACATCACGGACAGATCTGCTAAGCAGAAAGGAGCTGCCAACTCGAACCTGACCCAGCTGGCCACTGGAAGCCCGATGTGGGCAAAGTCAGCATAGCTGGTCCCAGTCCAGCTCTGTGAGGGGATTATTGAGCCATCTGTTTCTGCCTCTCAAATGTAGGGTTTACAGCTGGACCCCACCTCACTTGCTCCCAGACAGAACCTGGGGGTGTCAATTCTGAAACCTTCAGTCTTGTCCCACACAGTCTTTCCGTATGTGACCTCAAGAAAGCTAGTGGGAGTGCACTGAGGCCAACAAAATCATGTCGTGATGACTCAGATTTGAGAAAACATGAAACAAGGCAAACAGTGAAATCCACATCACTGTTCATGGAAGCAAAACAAACAGGTTAACAGTGCTTATTAGAAAGAGAAGAAAACATGGGTGATTATGTTCTGAGCCACCTTCCTCCAGAGCTCTGACTGGCAGTTACTCAAAAGATTCTAAATAACCACCTCCTGAAAGAATTTAATGGTAAGACGGTAAGACACAGAAAGCAGCTGCTGAGGCTTATAACCCTGAAAACCCAGCTCCAAGGACACCCTGTGACCTGGCCAAATAACTGCAACCACTGTGGTTTCTCTTCTCCAGCAGGAAACACAGTCTTTGATAATATCTTTCCATCTGATCACTAATTCTATTGATTACAACAGGAAAGGGAAAGTTTAAAGGGCCTTTCATGGCGGCTTCTCTGTTCTCCATCTGACTAGGAATATCAAACATCAAAATGCACTCACTGGCAAAACATGCATCCGCAGCAGATTCCAAAGGCCATTCACATTACACCTTCAAGCAAGGAAAAAGCAGGAGGTCTGGATGTGCAGCCCTTAGCAGTCAGCAAACTCACTGTACTCTTTAAAGGCAATAACAGAGTGACATCAGCAAGAGGCAGAACAGGAAGGCCTGGACTCTCTCAATACAGAGATGGCAGCTCACTGACAACACAAGAACAAATCCAGAAATCATGGCAGGGCTCTAGCACCCATGAATTGTAGAGCCAACCATGTAAAGCCTGGTGGGAAGATTCATAGTGTTGTCTGCCTGAGCCCAAACCTCCAGCTTGGCAGAGAACATTCAAGAGAGTTTGCAACTCTGGACTTCTCTCAGGATTAAAAAGGACAGAGGACTTTTAACCTCCTGATATTTGCAGGGGTGTCACTGAGATTGCGTTCTTCCTTGTCTGAATTTGAAGTTGTTAGAAACAGGGCAAGAGGTCAGGTGGCTTCTGAGAACACAGTCAACAAGTATACCTCTTACATACCATTGACATTAAGCTGACATCAGTTTGGTCACTGAAGGGTCAATAGTTTACTCTCAATTTCCTGGAACTCCACCTCTCAGTGCAGACCCAGGGTCCCCTAGCCCTTTAACATTCCAGTCTCACCAACACACACACACACACACACACACACACACACACACACACACACACACACACAGAGTTTACTCTCAATTTCCTGGAACTCCACCTCTCAGTGCAGACCCAGGGTCCCCTAGCCCTTTATCACTCCAGTCTCACCAACACACACACACACACACACACACACACACACACACACACACACACACATACACACACACACACACGCCATCCAGACAAAACTAAACAGAGAAATGCTGGAGTTCAATAATGTCATAAATCAAATGAACCTAGAAGACATCTACAAAACATTTCACCCAAACCCACACAAAATATAGTTTCTTCTCAGCAGCTAATGGAACTTTATCCAAAATTAACCACATACTTGGACACAAAGCAAGTCTTAACAGATAGAAGAAAATTGAACTATCACTCTGCCTACTATCATCTCACCACCACAGATCAAAGCTGGATATCAATAACAGAAAAAACAGAAAGCTTACAAACTCATGGAAACTGAAAAACTCATTACTGAATGAAAAATGGGTTAAGAGAGAAATCAAGAAAGAAAATTAAAAATTTTTTAAATTGAATTTAATAAAAACATGATTTACCCAAGCCAATGAAACACAACGAAAGCAAGTTAATAAATAACACTAAATGCCTACATAAAAGAAAAAAAAATACTGGAGAGATCTCATATTAGCAATTTAATATTACAACTTAAAACTCTAGAACAAGAAGAAGAAATAACAAACAAAAAGACTAGATGACAAGAAATAAACTCAGGACTGAAATCTAAATAGAAACAAAAAAAATCAATGAGATGGAAAGTTGGTTATTTAAGAATTATAAAGTCTGAGAAAACCTTAACTACATAAACTAAAAGACAGAGAGAAAATAACCAAATAAATAAAATAAGAGATAAAAAGTAGGACATTACAACAGTCACTGAAGAAGTTTAGATAATTGTAAGGTCATACTTTAAAAACCTGTACTCCACCAAACCAGAAAGCTAAAAGAAATGGATGAATTTCTTGACATATACAATCTACCAAAGTTAAATCAAGATCAAATAAGCAATTTAAACACACCCATAAATCCCATGAAACAGAATCAGTAATTAAAAGTCTCCCAACCAAAAAGGCACAGGATCAGATAGATTCAGTACAGAATTCTTCAAAATCTTAAAGGAAGAATTAACTCCAATATTCTTTAAAATTATTCACAAAGCAGAAACTGAAGTAACATTTCCTAATTCTTTTTATGAGGCCCCTATTACTCTAATATCAAAACCACACAAAAGCCAAATCAAAAAAAAAAAAAGGAAATTACTGAACAATATCCCTTATTCACATAAATACTGCAAACTGAATTAAAAAAAAGATCTACCATGATCAAGTTGGCATCATCCCAGTGATACAGGCATGGTTCAGAACACATAAATCAATAAATGCAATCTTCTACACAAACTGATTGAAAAAAAAAAAAAAAGCACATGACCATCCCATTAGATGCAGAAAAGGCCTTTGACAAAATCTAACGTCCCTTCAAGAATAAAATTCTTAGGGAGACTAGAGATGCATGGAGCATACATCAATGTAATAAGTTACTTATAGCCCACAACTAATATAAACCTAAATGTAGAAAAAAAAAAAACAACACAGCAAAATTCCACTAAAATCAGGAGCAAGTCAAGGTTGTCCACTCTTTCCATAGCTATTCAAAATAGTACTGCAAGTCTTAGCTAGAGCAACAAGACAACTGAAAGGGACCAAAGGGATACAAACAGGAAAGGAAGAAGTCAAAGTATCTATTTACAGATGATACACAGATCAGACCAAGGCAAATGAGGCAGAAAATAAAAACAGTTGAAAAAAATCAAACCAGGAGTTAGTTCTCCAAAAGCATCAACAAAATTTATATCCCCCAGCTAAGGAAGAAAGAAGTAATTAAGATTAGAAATGAAGCCGGGCGGTGGTGGCGCACGCCTTTAATCCCAGCACTCGGGAGGCAGAGCCAGGCGGATCTCTGTGAGTTCAAGGCCAGCCTGGGCTACCAAGTGAGTTCCAGGAGAGGCGCAAAGCTACACAGAGAAACCCTGTCTTGAAAAAAACAAAAAAAAAACAAAAAAAAAAAGAAATGAAAGGGGGCAAATACAACTGATTTCATAGAAATGGAAAGGGTGTCTGAGCATTGTGAGCAATTTTACTTAAAAACGAACTGGAAACTCTAAAGCAAATTTAGATAATCTAAAAGAATTGGATCAATCCCAAAGAAAGTCTACCATTGCTGAAGCATGGAAACAGAAAATCTGAACTATGCTTTTACTAAAACTGACTCACTGTGAAAACCTCCTAAAATGGAAGAGCCTGATTTCTTCAAGACGCTTAAATAGTGACATCAGTCCTCCTCAAACTTCTCTAAAGATAAAGGGAGGGAACTTTTCCAAACTTAACCCATGAAACCCGAATTGTCTGACACTAAAGTCAAGAGCCCTTCAAGAAAATGCTAGACTAATATTACTGATCAATGTTGACCAAAAATAAATAAATAAATAAACAAATAAATAGATTACTAGAAAAGACACCAAGGCCAGGGACCTAGAGGAAAACCAAATAGTGCTGCTCTGCTAAAGAAATGTAGTCATAAAATGACTCCTAAAGATATTCTGCTATACTCATTGATCAGTGCCTTGCTCAGCCATTATCAAAGAAGCTTCTTCCTATATTAAATGGCAACAAATACAGAGACCCACAACTAGAAAATGTGCAGAGAGTGAGAGACCTTGAAACACTCAATCCTAAATGTGATGACTCATGTCAGGTTTTTCCCATTAGGGCTCTCCTCTACAGAGGAGGAGACAGAAGATTGTAAGAGCCAGTGGCGATGGAAGACATCAAGGAAAGAAGGCCTTCTAAACACAACAGAATTGATATGAACACATATGAACTTACAGAGGCTGTGGCAACATGCACAGGACCTGCATAGATCTGCACCAAACATGGTCCCAGAGTTGACAGAAGTGGACACATGCCCCTATTCTTAACCCCAAAGCCATCTTCAATGGACAAGCACTAGCAAATAAAATATTAATTCTCTGCAATGGAGTCTAACTAGGTATATAAACTACTCTTAAGGGCAGGCCCTGTGCTCAGAGACACATGCCCCCATCTCCAGTTGACAACTGATAGCAAATAAAACATTATTTCTCTCCAACAGATTCTCACTGGTCATAAAAACCATTCTTAAAGGCAAGCCCCACGCCCATTAATAGAACAAACTAATGACATCTTTGGAGAGTCTTTTTTGTCTCATAATGTTTCGTTAGTTTTTTTGTTTGTTTGTTTGTTTGTTTTTTAAGACAGTAGTTTTTAGCCAGGCGGTGGTGGTGCACGCCTTTAATCCCAGCACTTGGGAGGCAGAGCCAGGTGGATCTCTGTGAGTTCAAGGCCAGCCTGGGCTACCAAGTGAGTCCCAGGAAAGGCGTAAAGCTACACAGAGAAACCCTGTCTCAAAAAACCAAAAAAAAAAAAAAAAAAGACAGTAGTTTTAAAGTGCCCCGATGATGGGAATTTTCTGTCCTCTCTTCCCAGAAGCCAATACTTGGCCCCCAACTTTCCTATCTTATTGGTTTATGACACAGCCCTCTCCAATGAATAATCTGGGGCTTAAGTGTGCATTCTTCTCTGATCCTGGGCTCAGTCACATAGCATATTTTTTGTATCTTTCCAACTTTCAGAGTTCTGAGACAAGCCATCACCAACACCAGTACCAGCCACCAGGTGAGGGACAGAGGGACCTAGAACCCCCTGCTTATCTGCAATGTTCGGTACCTGATACTGAAAATGGATCCTGTTTTTTCTCACAGCATATGAAATAGTTCAAGCTCCAGCTATGAACTCTGATCAAACTGTTAACACTTGATTAACCTTAGCTACTAAAAATATTTTTCTTTTTTTGTTCTGAACTGTTTCAAAATTCTCCCGTATTACAAATACTTTGATGGGTTCTATCAATAATCACATTGCCAGAGTTGAGATTCTGAATATCCCCCAAAAGCCCACATATTTTAAGGTTTCTCTCCGATTTGGTACCATTCGGAGATGGTAGAAACTCTGAAATGCCAAACACGGGGAAGTTTGAATTCACTGCTGATAGGCCATTGAAGGGGACCATAAGATCCCAGCTTCTTCCCCTTTTCTTTTAATGTTCTAGCCGCGAGGTACGCAGTGGTTTGAAAGAAATGGATCCCCCCAGTCATGGACTGGAACCTCTATAATTATGAACCAAAATAAACCTTTCTCTTATACGTTGATTAACACCAGTATTTATTGTAGAATCAGAAACCTAACTACTGTACCTCCCGTCTGAGAGCAAGTGCCTTCCTTCCTGCCAATCCCCATTAACAAATGTAATTAGCAGGCAAACATTTAGTGACACAGACTTTATATTCTAATGGGTATAGCATGCATTAATCAGATAAACTAATCAATAAACTAGTTATGATAGTGAGTAGTGTGATACAGAAGTAAAACTAGGTGCTGAGGTTAAAAAGTGACTACAGGAGTTCACTCCCTGCACCTATTTTTCCCAGGAAATTAAAACAGTGACATGCTTAGGTTTCCATAGACATATGACCCAGTAACACTGGATGTCACAAAGGTGTATGTATAGTATGAGATCTAGAATAAGGTCTCTAGAATAAGGTGTGTTGAAACAAAAACATTCTTGAAAATGAACTGATTTAAAAAAAAAAAAAAACTAATGAAGGACATCAAATTCCAGATCCTGGCAATTCATCGGGTCCCAATAATAACACACATAATAAAACTACACCTGCTGAAGATGAGTAAAAGAAAAAGAAACCCTGAGTATAGCCCAGATAAAAAGGCCCACAGAATAAAGGACAACGTCAGAATGATGGCCAGTGTTTCTTGAGAAACAACAGAGGCTGAAACATGGCAACTCAAGATTATTAAAATGCTGACAGAAAAAAAAAAGGCTTATCATTCTAGTCTCAAAAAATACCCTTCAAAAAACAAGGTGAAATAAGCAACTTTAATTATAATAAAGTCAAGGAGGCTTCATTTCCATCAGATCTTCAGTATGAGATAGGCAAAAATTTCCACACTATAAAAAAATCAGCATGTAAAGGATGGGTCTTCAGTAATGAATACAGAATACCCAGGGTGCACTACACAGTCACCCACCACTATTTATTAATTCAGCCACAATCTGTCATGGCCATATTGTAACAGGCTGTCACAGTGAGAGAAAAATAAAGACAATTTGATGGCCTGCACTGGGACTCTTTCAGAAAAGCAAAGCACGTGTGAGTAGAGACCAGAAATGTTGCAGTAAAATCACATGTGCTGTACAGTTCGCCGTGGATTGGAAGCAAGGAAGAGAGGTGACCTTTGGAAATGAAGCTGTAAACATCTGAGAACCAGTCGAGCTCTCCTGTCAGATGATAGAAACAACTGCCTGGAAAAGAGCATCGCTGCTTCTGTGCCGAGATCACCAGCTAACACCTCTACTTTCAACTCAAGTAATACTTACCGTGAGCAAAAGAATAAAAAGAAAATGTATTTAGAAGAACTTCAACAAAATAGAAATTGCCAACAGCAGAAGTTATTGAATTGCTTGGTAGAGGACTGCATCAAGGAAGTTTTTGTTTCATCAATGAATTTATTCAGACTATTCGGGAAGGGGAGTGGTGTAACGATGAGACAGGTGTATGATTTCTATGATCCCTACAGAGGTGGTCAGCTGGGTCCTTCTGTATCTGTGAAGTCCTAGAATTTGACCGAACATCCAGGTACCTCAAATTCCCAGTTAGTTAGAAAGGTGGATCTAATTCACAGAGGGCTTGAGGCCAAAACAATAATAGATTCAAAAAATATCTGCAAACTCAAGGAGCTAGTGATTGAATCCAAAGATTGTTGTTGCTCTCAAATGAAGAAATAGCAAGAAGCAAAGGTATGGTATAATGAATGGGCAGGAATCTGGGTGATGAGGAAAGATACCAGGAAGAGTTAGTAAATGGGAAGAGATTGCTCACTAATACAGAGGGACGTGTTTACTTCTGTGTGGGAACATGCTTGTGAGCCTGGGACAATATCTGGGCCTTTCTAATTTGCTTCCTACTGTGGACTGATGACATTGTATTTAAAACATGGGACCTCACAGTAAAGTCCTTCTTAATGATAAAGACCTATCAGTTCGCCTTGAAGATGAGAGCCATATTAACTGAATATTAATATGAATTAGGATTTGCTGAGCATCTGATGAAATTACAGTAAGCCCACTAAATAAGGCCAAGGCAAACACACACATTGAGAAACTTAAAAAGACCAAGGCCTTCTCTGCCTCCAACAAGCCCTTTCCTCTGCCTGGCAATATGCTCTTGCTTATCTATCATGTAACTGTACAGATAGAACAGTGGTCCTTATTTACCCAGGAAGTATTGATTTCTAGATACCCCATCTCCACCCACACACATAGACACCAATCCTCAGATATTCAAATCTTAAAGTGTGTCACATTTGCACTAAATACTCTAAGTCACCTTTAGGAGGCACATGATGCTTGATACAACATGAAAACCATATAAAATCAATGGTTTAAGGAATTCTCGCAAGGACTAATGTTCATTCATGTGCAACATATAGAGATATTTTCTCAAATACAGTCAATCCATACGTAGTTGAATCCAACCCTCATATTTGTGCTAGTATGTATAAATGTACATATGAATCATTGGAGCAGCATAATTTCCTCAATATTATGTATGGCTTGATGAAATACAAATAATTTGATACAACTTCTACTTTCCGGCTTACATGACTAACTTAGCAAGAGGCCATCCATGCAAAACTCAAGAGGTAAAGCGCTGGAAACCTGCTTGCTGGATCACTGTTTGGTTTGCTGTCAGTACTGAATCTTGTTGAATGTGGGAAACTTAATTTTAATGTCAGCCTGGAGGATCTCCAGTCATCCTGTGTGTCTGAGCACAGGTATCTCAGGCAGAGGGAGAACAGCGGCAGACAGTGAGCTCTGGACAGTAGCACACAGGAGGTCTGAGCAGAGACTCGCATGTTCTTCCTCCGGCTCACCTAACACTCCTCTGCAAATGTCTCTCTCCAGGTAAAAGAAGGGGAGGAGGGTCTGCATCTCCACTGAAGCAGCCTGCTGTTTCATGCTATTGAAAAGCCCAAGAGAACCCATCCACATCTTATCAGATGAGCTTCTTCACTGAGCAGCTCTGCAAGTGTTGGCCATGGTGACCTGAGAGCCTGCAAGAGACTGGTGATATTTACTGTGTTCATTTCATCCCCTCTCCTTCTCACGAAAGGAAAACCACTATGTCTTTGTAAGAAGTTGGCAGGAAACTGGGAGGAGAGGAAGAGGAGGATGAAGAGGAAGACAGCAAAGTACCTAATCTTTAGGCAAGAATACAAGAATTGAACTAAACGACAAGATTAATGTGTTTCATTTATAGAAGGAACAAAAAGCCTGTCGTCCTGTAGAGCAGCAGAATCCACTTGAGGTTTGACTGGATTTCTCAGTGATTGTTACTTGACTGACCCCTGTCCCCTCCAAGTCTAAAGAAGCCATGCTTGCCATATTTTTGGAATTAATATCAAGAGTGTATACACAACACCTGTAAGTGCAATCCAAATGTACAGACTATGACATTATTAAAAGTTACCGGGGGAAGCTATACAAAAGGGCCACATATTTTATTATTCTGTTGCTACTGATGTCCAGAATCGACATCTTCACAGCAACTGGAAGTGGGTGAGTGGTTGCCAGAGCTGGAGAAGTGAGGAAGAAGGAAGACTGGCTGCTGACAGGCACAGGGTTTTCTGCAGGGGTTAGAAAATCTTACAGGATCAGATAGTGGTCAAGACTGGGTGATTTGTGACCACACCTCTACAAAGCACTGAGTTGTGCACTTTAAGTGGCATGTGTTCCGGGATGTGAATTAAATCTCAATGTTACAGCAAAATTATTCAATATTTCAACTCTTGCCTTCACAGCTTTCTAAAGCAGGGTTACACTAATCCTAAATCTTCAATGACTTTGTGGTAATGTATTTTAGTAACTTAACACACCTATTTTCAATCCTGATTCTGGTGAAATTTTGGTTATTTTAAGGAACATGAGATTAACATTTATATATAATTATTGATAACTATCTATAAAACTATTGTATATTTATATTGTTATAGCACACAGTACACAGTAATGGAAGATCTATAACTATTTTTCTGGGTTATCTTTAAATGAGTTACGTGTTGGGAACATTTGAGGAGAACTCTAATTTGTTACTAACATCATGTATGAAGGCAGCTATGACATAGATGACATAAGCAGATTTATTTCAATAATTTTCCTCTTGGAAAATATACCTGCAGATAAAGCCCACAGCACTGCTCCAGGCCAGAGTCACGACGAGGAGAACAAAGGGCAGGATTCCCTTTCATGCTTTTGCTTGTTCATCGGGTTTGTGCTTTTGATCTAGAACTGAGGCTGAGGCACTGGAAAGTTTGGGCAGATGGTCACTCCTGTGCCCCGCTGGTGGAAGGATCCAAATCAAATCAACTTTGTGGAAGTTTATATCCTATACATCAAATAATTCTACTTATCCAAATCAGACTAGGAAAAAGCCGCCCTAGTAGAGTGACATCAGCCAAAAGCTCTACCCACAAGGGTGAATCTATATGAGAAAGAGCATCTGGAAATGCAAATGGGACTCCTGAAGGAGACTTGCTGGTCTTATCTGAACCTCCTGCTATTGTGTAAACAAGCCAAAGCCACCTACCTGAAGGCAAGTGGCTGAAGAAGTTCAATCTCATCCAGGAACCTGCAGAGAAGTTAGAGGCTGAGACAGCTAACCCAGATGGAGTAGTACTTCTCCTACTGGAATGGAGTAACAGCAACTGCAATTAACTTTGACAAAAGTACCAAAATCCACAGGAAATATCTGAAACTGAGGCTATCAAGATACTGCACATCAGATGATAGGCAATGCCACTGAGCCTGGAAACAAGAGAAGCTGGTTCTGTAGTTGGGAAAGAGAAACCCAACTTGTCTGCCCAGCCTCCTACTGAGCCTCTAGCTCTCTGCACTCAGTATGCCCATCTAACTGCTGCTCACTGTCAGCCCAGGAAAACAACACTCATAAACCGTTGAGTCTTGAGGTAGCTTACTCGCCCAACAGATAACTAATAAAAAGGTCAGAAGGTGGCTGAAACCTTGACACGCTAATATGGCTCAGCATGATGAAATTCTAAAGCCATACACATATCCAGCAATCAAGAAACACAAAACAAGTCAGGCGGTGGTGGTACATACCTTTAATACCAGCACTCAGGAGGCAGAGGCAGGTGGATCTCTGTGAGTTTGAGGCCAGCCTGGGCTACAGAGTGAGTTCCAGGAAAGATGCAAAGCTACACAGAGAAATCCTGTCTCAAAAAACCAAAAAAAAAAAGAGAGAAAGAAAGAAAGAAAGAAAGAAAGAAAGAAAGAAAGGAAGGAAGGAAGGAAGGAAGGAAGGAAGGAAGGAAGGAAGGAAGAAATACAAACAATCCAAATTGCAGATTTGACATATTTCATGATAGCTGAATATCAAAATACAGTATTATATTATGTGGAAAGGGGAAGGGGAGAATATGAAATGTTGTGGTTTCATTATAGTAAACAAAACCACAGGAACTTGAAAGAACAAGAAAATATCCACACTGACAGGCTCTGAGAGCAGCATGAGGAGTCTCCTACTCTGCATTCCATGTTGCTTAAAGTATACTATCTTTCAAATTATAAATGACAATAAATACCAAAACATATAATATTGTACTCAAAGCAGATTACTTCATTAATTCAAACACCAATTTAAATGTTGAGGGGAAAGGTGAAAGTTTAAACAAGTATGACCTCACTCCTCTTGTTCCTAAACTGTCTATAGATGTTTGAGATCAAAATGGTCTTCTGGACAATACTGAAAATTTTCTGTGTCCCAACAAGTCATGGCAGCCAATACCACAAAGTATTCTCAGCAGGCAGAGGCCTCCAACCACATTCTGGTTAAGTGATAGAATGTCTGAAGTGTTTGGAATATTTGAAGAAAATATTATTTTAAAACATGTTTGTTGCTGGGAGATAGGGCTCATACATGGGAATGCTTTAAAAGTTGAAGCCCTTTCACTGTTGCCATTGGTAAAGATATAAACATTATCTAACGTAATTGCTTAAATTTTCCTATAGTCTCATAATAATTACTGCATAAGGTCTATCAGTAGATGTTACAGTTTGGATCTGATAAATCCTCAAACCCCATATGTTAAGGGTTTAGTTCCCAGTCCATAACCAAGTTGGAGATGTAGGAACTTTCCAGAGGTGGAATCTAATGGGTTGTCCTTAGGTTGTTGGTCACATGAGACTGAGACACCCTAGATTCTTCATTGTCTTTGCTCCCTGGTATGACATGTGTCTTTGCTGTGCTGCACGCTGTCAACCATTAGTATACAGTTCTCCCACCAGAGTCTTGAAAGTACTGTGCCTATCTGATCATAGATTAGTGAACCTAGATCATTGTGAGCCAGAAAAGACCTTCTGTTGTTAAAAATTAATTATCAAGTGTCTCATAGCACATAAATAAAGCTCACATATGAGGTAATAACACCCAAACAGCCCCAAATAAGAGTCTCTGCACTGACTATATCCTAAAAGGCTGAGTATGAACATTTCTCTTCAACAAAATTCCCTCTCTGCCTTCATTCCTCGATCAAATGCCAGTGACTGAGTCTGCACTTGTGTAAGCCAACCACTAGGGAATGTTGCACTTTTCCTGTTCCTTATGCTACTTTGGAGATGTAGACAGCTGAATATCAACCCAGTGTGGGTATAGCTGTGTGCCCCTGCCTTGCAAAAAATAAGACTTTATGAAGAAAACCCTAAAAAAAAAGTGGCTAAAAGGAAGTGCATACATCCCTAGCTGCTCAATTCAGTAGCTAGAAGAGATTTAAAATCAAATATGAATCTGCAGAAAAGCAACAGAATACCGCAACAAACCCCATCTGAGACAGTTACAACAGGAACTAACCTCACTTGAAATGATCAAAAATCTGAGAAAATACTGGAATAATGATTTTCAAGACACGAGGTATGAGGTATCCAATAATAGTGGTCACTGAAGATAGACAGAGGAGAAAGGAGTCCTTCCACTGCACAGTCTGAGCCATGGCAAGCCAACTGGGCAGGGGTGAGCCTCTGAGCTGAGACATTCAGCCCAGAGTCCAAACAGACCAACACTACAAAAGTTCATAGAGTACAATCTGCCGAGGGCCTGCTGGGGTCCAAAGAGTACCCCTCTTAGGGAATCACAACCTGCATGTGAGGAGAGTTTTGAAAACCACACAGTAGCATCCAGTGTGCCCATGTGACAGAGCTAAGAGCTGTTGCTAAGAGCCAGAGTGACTTGAATCAAGAAGTATTGAAACACAGAAATCTGCTCAACAAAGCTGAAAGGCAGAATTCAAAGGCTTAAAATCCTTCTGATGAACTTAACTATCCTACATAATGCATTCAAGAATATTTATAAAAATATAAAAATATCAACTGTCAACAAGAAAAATTCACAGCATCTGGGGAAAAAAAACTGAACACATGATTGAGCAGAAGAAAACACAGTGAGGAGAGTAACCAGCCAATCAGACTGAGACAAAGCAAAAGCAGGGTCCATACAAATACTAGAATTGGAAGTAAGGCTATTGAAGCAGTAGTTATCTACTTCACATATGCTATCACAGGGGAGAGCAATCAATTCAAGTTCACTCTTAGCTTTCCAGTACCAACAACAAAAAGAAGAGAGTGATCAGAAGTCTACCAGAGAGAAACCAAAAAAGAGAGGCAGCTGCAAAGCCCCTTCCTGGAATCATAGTCATCTCAGGACACCGGATGGTCTATGTACCTGATCCAAGCTGCTCAGGAGCTATCAGAGAGAAACACAAGGGGCATTGAAAACATCCCCCAAGCTACAAATGAATGCTCCCACAAAAATCAGAAAGTGACTAACACAAAGGCTTAAATACACCACGGGTGAAAAATGGCTGTAAGGTAAATAACTTCCCAAGGAGCTAAGCCTTTAATTAAAGAAATCATTTCCATCTCTGGTAGTCTGTGTGTGACCAAGGCTTCAATGTCCTAGGAGTATAGGAAGTAAGGTAATAATCCATAGCTTAAACATGGAACAAAGTGTGAGATTTCCAAACAGTGGCGGCAGTCTGCAAGTCACACAAACACCCATGGGTAAAAGGACGGAATACAACTAGCAGAGGGGTTTTAGGGAGAAGCACTGACCGGTAAGTAGTTCATGTCCTGGGCCAGAGCCATCAGAGAGCAAGGCCAAAGACAAAAATAAGGGTAGAGGTCCAAATAGCAACACTGGAGTTTGCCTACTTGGGATAGATTTCTTTGTTAGTTAGATAAGTTATTACACTATAAATAAGAGGCATCCCTTACCCCTTCACCCCCTGATGGAGGCAGGAAAGTTGGTTCTGGGATCAAGGGAGCAGGAGAGTTGGCCCTGCCCCTCACAAGGTGCAGCACTCGGGAGAGCGGAGTCTTGCACCTTGCCTGGACAGCACAGCAGAGCTGACCTCATTGGTGGGGACAAGGGTGAGCCAGCCCCTAGGGTGTGAGAACGGGAGAGCTGGCCCCACTACACACCTGTCTTGTAGCAGCCTGGGTGAGGAAGAGATGTTCGCCCCCCTTGCACCTCACCCCTCACCACTTGTGACAGGCCAGAGAGCTGGCCCCTGGATCATGAGAGTGGAAGAGTTGGCCCTGCCCCTCACCAGCTGCAGCACTCGGGAGAGCTGGCTCTGCACCTCACCTGGACAGCACAGTAGGGCTGACCCTGTAGGTAGGGGTATGGGTGAGCCGGCCCTGAGGGCAGGAGAACAGAAGGGCTCATCATGCCTCCCCTCATCTGTCAGATGGTGGTGTGGGCGAGGAAAAGATGCCCCCTCTTGTCACCCTACACCTGTGGCAGGTGGGAGAGCTAGGCTAGGGGCATGAGAGTGGGAGAACTGGCCCTTTCCCTCACCAGCTGCAGCAATCAGGAGTGACCCCTGCACCTCTTTTAGGCAACACAGTAAAGCTGGCCCTGGTGGTGTAGGTGCCAGTGAGACAGCCTCAAGGGTGTGAGAGCAGGAGAACCAGACCCACCCTTGCTGCCTGATGCACAGCTTGGCCAGTGCTGGAGAGTCTGCCCTGGTGATGACAATGATGAGGGAGAGCTTGTGGGCTGACCAACCTAGCTACCACCCAGGCTCAGAACAAGGGCTATGAGTTGGCCTACCCCAACATCCACCCATCTATGATCTGCCGGAACATGTGAAGGGACCACTCCTGCAGATCCAAAGCTGCAGGATCTCCATGACACAGGGCAACAGCAGGATATCCAAGAGGAGTTCTGATGAGGACCCAGCAGAAGGCAGAGGCCTCAAACCAGACGAATGACTCATTGCAATGAACACTTGCAAGTAAAGATGTATGGACTAAAGGGTAAACTGTATGACTCACTGTGTCACACTACAGCTTCCATGACAAGATATTTTTTTCTTTTCTTTTAAATTTTCTTTTATTTTATCTGTGTGGGGAGGCTACAAGGGCAGGGGGTGGATATGAACAGATGGTGAGATGAATGGGATCAGAATGCATGTTGTGAAATCCACAAAGAATCAATAAAAAGTTTAAAAAGTAAAATATATATACATATATATATGTATATACACACACACACACACACACACACACATATACATACACACGAGGGCAGAAAAACAAAGCCATGAATTTGTAAAGGCTGAAAAATTAGTATTGAGCTATTATAATATATTACCTAAGTGCCAAATATCAAAAAATGTGCAAGAATTCCAAATAAAAAAGAGAAGGCAAGTATTCATCTTTCTGAACTACATTCAGAGAGGTGTGTGTGTGCATTGTCTGTGTGTGTGTGTGTGTGTGTGTGTGTGTGTGTGTGTGTGTGTGTACGAGAATGAGAGAATGAGAGAGAGAGAGAGAGAGAGAGAGAGAGAGAGAGAGAGAGAGACTCATATGCAGCATGGGTATACAAGAAAGAAGAGTGAGAGTGAAAGGGACAGAAAAACACATATATGAGGAAGAAAACTTTGATGACTCACAAATTAAATGAAGTACTTTATCTTCATATTAAGTAACTTTTTGTTTTGCTTGGACATATTTTAATTATTTGAGACTGTAAGTCCCTGATGGGCCTAGGACTAGCTAGGATAGTCTGGAAGAGCAGCAAGAATTCTTTCTTAACTGCCGAGCCATCTCTCCATGCCCCACATTCAATAATTTTAAGGAATCCCAAGAAAGTTAACACAAAGAAATGGATAAGATGCAACACAGTCAAACTGTTGAAACTCAAAGGTAAAGGAAAGCTCTTGAAACCAGCAAAAGGAAACGACACAAGACAAGAAAATTCTGTTAGATTATTGACCTGTTTGTCATCAGGAATAATGGAGACTCAACCAAAAGAAGGTAAATGTGAAAGAGGGACTCCTAGATAAACCAAAGCTAAAAAACTGGTGATAGTGCACACACCTGTCCCAGAAAGTGAAGGAGCTCTTTGAGCTGAAAACGAGAGGCTAGACAGCTTAAAATCAAAACAACATCCCCAGGAAAGAAACTTACACAGGTAGAGGATGGCTTAATGGAACAATGCCTATATTTTCTTCTTCCAGGGGTGGTGCTAAAGATGGAATCAAGATCATGCACATGCCCTCCAACTGAGCTACACCCAGCCTTTGTTTTCTTTATAATTTGAAATAAATAAATGTACATATGTTAGAACCAATACTAAATAGTGTAATAACAACATAATATATTTGGATAAAGCATTTTAAAATAATGGAAGATATATATATATATATATATATATATATATATATATATATATATATATATATTACATTTATCAGTACAGCAAAAGGGAGATATAGGGGAGCTCAGCTTCAGTAGAAGAGAAGTGACTCTAGGTGTTAATTCTAATGTATAAGAATAAGCTACAAGAGTCAGAAATAAAAGTAAGCATTCCGTTAAATGGGAAACATATTCTAAATATACAAGCCTGTATAAACAATGATTATACAATGAATTTTTAATGTTTGTAACATACATGTATCATACAAAACAACACAAAGAGTAAATGAATAGAGCTATCTGGAGTGCCTTTCTATGGTTAACTGAAACTAAGAAAAGCAGCAAACAACGTGATAATGTGTATTTTCATGGGCTTACAATACCAAAATTTTTTTAATTTCAAAATCATCAATAAACAAAAATGTTTTACTACAAAATACTCACAAAATACAAAAAGAAGTAACAAAGTCACCCCAGGCTTGAAGGAGCAGACATTTAGATCAGCAAAATCATATTAAGGATCACATCAAAGCTAAATTCATCAAATCATACAAAGGATAAAGTTATGAAGATGAACATAAAACATCTGACACCATGTTGTCTTTAAACACATCCTAGACCCAAAGATACAGAAGATGTTCCTTCCAGTGGTTACTGTGAGGTACTTAAAGATACAGAATGCGTGATGTAAGAACGGGGAACTGACATATAGTGCAAGCATCAACAAACACACAGACAGTTATAATACTATGTAAATACATTTCACTTAAATACTGCTAGGGAGGAAAAAGAACGTCTGGAAATGTTAAAGGGTCAATGTGTAAGGAAATACAATACTCATGCACCCAAAAATACAGTCCAGAATTAGAACAGAAACTGTCATAAATGTAGAAAATGATAATTCAATATGTAATATGTGGAGACATATTTAAGTATTAACTTTTATTATTTTTATTTATGTCTCTGTCTGGGTATGTGCATGTGAGTATGGTTGCCAGCCTAGGCCAGAAGAGAGAGTTGGCACTCTTGATGCTAGAGTAACAGATGGCTGGATGCCACCTAGTGTGGGTGCTAGAAACCAAACTTGGGTCCTTTGGAAGAGCAGAAAGAGCTCCTAACCACTGAGCAACCTCTCCAGTTCCATAATAACATGGAGATTTTAATGCTTTACTTTCTATAATTGAGCTCAACAGAAAACCAGAGATAAAATATATTCACACAATTGAATATCAGATGGAAATCAAAAATGATAAAATGAATGAGATATTGATGCAAACTACTAATGAAACGTATTCTGGCTTTCTATGACCAAAAGGAACCTGGGGAAAAAAGTGTTGATTTGGCTTTCAGGTAACAGTCCCTCATCAGGGGAAACCAAAACAGGAAGAACTAGAGACAAGAACCTGGAGGCTGGAACTGAAGCAGGGGCCATGCAGGAATGTTGCTTACTAGCTTGCTCTTCATGGCTCACTCACTTTGCTTTCTTACACACCCAGGATCAACTACCAAGTGTGGCACTACCCACAGTGGGCTGGGTTCTCCCCCAGCAATCATCAATCAAAAAATTGCCCTACACACTTGCATACATCCAACGTGATGGAGGCATTTTCTCAATCAAAGTCCCTCTTCCCAGATAACTCTAGCTTGTGTCAAGATGATAAAACACTAACCAGCACAAGAGGAAACTTGGAAACACTAGAGGTAACAAAGCCAAACAGTCTTATTCCATCGTATGCAAAGTCCATAACAGTACTCTAACATAACAGAAATGATACTTTTTTGATTACCTAGGATTCTATAGAGAAAGGATGGTGGGTACAACCAAAGGGAAAACTTTCTTCCTTTGGAGGTGACAAAAATACCCTTAAATAATGGCTGCATAATGTTATAAATATAATAAAAGCATTGGACTGTGGACTTCAATAAAATGTATTTTATAGCTTATCAATTATGTTTTAATAATAGATATAAAAAGGAAGACAAAAATAAAAAACATTTCAGGCATACAGGCACTAAAAGAATTCATTGCTAAAAGTCATGTGCTAAAAGACAAATTTATAGGAAATCCTTTAGGTAAAGAAAAATTACAAAAGACATATGCTGATCTAGAGAGAGCCCCCCTCCCACCAAACACAAGTTCTTGTAATTTCTCTTGGTTACCCACCATAACTAGTCATAAGAACCTACTACTGGAGATACCACATACTGTGGATATAAGTTGTAGAAAAATCACATTGGAACTGGACTAAGAGATTCCTCCAAACTGGTTGATTTTCATGATGCCCAATGGTGTTATACAGGCTATTGTCAGGTAAAGACATTGACAATCTAACCCAGCTATGAAATCTAAGAATAAAATACCAACCTGCCAGACAGATGTACCTAGTGATGTGGGGTAACCAAATACTCCCTAATTTGATTTGGGGCTTTCTTTACAAGAGAAAAATCCATGCCTAAATGCTGTGGGATGTTCTGTATGGCAAATGTGTTGCTGATTAGTCAATAAATAAAACACTGATTGGCCATTGGCTAGGCAGGAAGTATGGGCAGGACAAGGAGGAGAATAAAGCTGGGAAGTGGAAGGCTGAGGCAGAGAGACACTGCCAGCCGCCACGATGAGAAACAGCATGTGAAGATGCCGGTAAGCCACGAGCTATGTGGCAAGGTATAGATTAATAGAAATGGATTAATTTAAACTATAAGAACAGTTAGCAAGAAGCCTGCCACGGCCATACAGTTTGTAAGCAATATAAGTCTCTGTGTTTACTTGGTCGGGTCTGAGCAGCTGTGAGACTGGCAGGTGAGAGAGATTTGTCCTGACTGTGGGCCAGGCAGGAAAACTCTAGCTACACCTAAAACTAAGTCTAATCCAAAACCCAAGACTATAGAGGTCTTGGGCCCTGGTGGAGGGAGGGAGTTAATATTGTTGCTTAGCTGCATTGACATAGTATTACACCACCCCTTAAATATCTATGTTTATATCCACAGACAAACAGTACTCTCAGACTCCAACAGAAAAGTTTCTTCCTGAAATCAACAGAGACAAGTGTAAAGACCCTTGACTGTACAAGATGCAAAGAATAAAGAACACCTGAAGGCTCAGCCCTAGGCAAGATACTTATACCACCACCATAAGACTCAGAGAACATTACAAGAGAGGAGGCTGCATGAATATAGGAGCTGAAGGATAGGGAGAGAGGCTATGAAGTATGATCTTATATGCAGGACACAGACATGGGAACCACAAACTCATAACAGCTGTGCATAGTGGTACTGGGTCCTCAGAAATCAGGCCCTCCTGACACTTAGCTATGAAGAGGGAATAGACTCATGGGGCCCTACCACACATTACACATCTACTGCTGATCTGTCCCCTTTCTGTGACAAGGTGAAATACAGTATCTAGTTGTCCCAGTGGTGAACCAACAAGGCTCTGATGGTTAGTTCCAAACTCAGGATCACACAGATGGCCCTGATTAAACTCTGGTAGACACTAAATAAAAATCAAAGCCAATAAATAGGAGAGTGAGCTTTACAGAGAGAAAGAGGCTTGTAGGGGTAGGATATAAGCGAAAGAGACTAGGTGGAGATGGACCAAAATATACAGTGTAGATGCATGAAATTATGAAAGAAGTTGAATGTATTAATTAATAAAGACTCAAGTTTGGAGGTGGGTGTTCTAGTTTCCTTTCTATTGCTGTGATAAACGTCATGGCAAAAGCAACTTGGGGGAGGAGGAAAAGTTTTATTTGGCTTATACTTTGTAATCCCTAGTGATCACTGGAGGAAGCCAGGGCAGGAGCCTGGTGACAGGGACTGAAGCGAGATCATGGAGGAAGACTGCTTACTGTCTTGCTCTCAGCCTCATGGTCAGCGGCCTTTCTTATGTAGCCTAGGATCAATATCTATGGGTAGCACAGGTTATAGTGTGCTGGCTCCTCCCACATGATTTGTTAATCAAGAAAATACCCCACAGACATGTTTACAGACCAATCTGATTGGAACATTTTCTCAATTGAGGTTTCCTCTTCTCGAATGACCCAGCTTGTGTCAAGTTGAGAAAAAGTAACCATCACAGAGGATATGAATAGAGGTTCTGGAGGGAGTTGGAGTGGGTGGGAGATTGATAGAATCCAGATGCATAGTAATCATGTATGGAATTACCAGAGAATATATAATAAAGTATTATTTTAATAAAATTTAACAACTTAAACAAATTTGAAGAAAAGAAATACTAATCTATAAAAAGATGCCAGTGACATATCCCTAAACAGATAACATCTACTTAAATGAAAATAATAAGATCATAACACAGAGTATCTAACATGATGAAAAATTCTCTCGACTTTATGCTACATAAACTGGTATAGTACCCAAGGACAAATTACAGTGCACAATAAATTTTTAATACAACAAAATTGTGAATTAACACTCATGAAAATATAAGAAAATGGAGCCATAAAAGAGGAAAGTAAACAACAAAGAGAAAGGAGCCATAGAAAACAGAAGAGGACCATAGGCTTCGATTCACACCAACAATCTCAGGCAATATGATTAAAGCAGACTGCTGGGGCAGAGCGAAAGAAATTCAAGCCTCATGTCCCAAGCCATCACCAGGACTAAGGTGTAAACAGAACAGCCAACACACATCAGAAGAGATGGGAATGGAAGGCCTGCCCCATGCCAACACTGGTGCCAGGAAAGTTGGAGTGATAGCTCAAAATCAAATGGACTACACCCACGGATGGAGATACTCAGTGTATACTGTCAAAGCAGCCAGTTAGTCAAGGGGACATGGAACCCCTAAATGCATGCATACCTCGAAACAATCCTTCCAGATGAATGATGCAAGCACCAACAGAGCTAGAGGAAAGCAGAGGCACAGGCATCACAGGCATTTACATACCTCACTTGAAAACCAGACAGAAATAGACCCAAATTGGCAAGTAGGCTGCTGAGATAGTGTGAAGCACTTTACCCAATTGGTCTAGCTTTATTGTGCTTGTTTTTCCTATTGTCTTTGTGTAGCCTTGAAATGTCCTTCCTCCCAAAGCCCACCTTTTTCTGGGGCTTGTGATGTAGCAGGAGGCTGTTTGGAACACTTGGTTTTCACAGTCCTCAGTCAGGGTCCCAATGAAGCTGGTTGTTGGGTGTCACAGGAATGAAATCCCCAGGCAACCTAAACAAGCCTCACACAGACTTAGTAAGGTGGTTTTCATTCTGTCTTTCTGGCACTGAGAGTGGAAGAAGGGCCTCCCACACACCAGCAAGGTTTTCTGCCACCAAGCTACACCCACCTTTCATACAGACTATCACCCTCCCTGGATGGTTTCTGATACTAACGCAGTGAAAGTGCTGTATAAATGGTTGTTGCACTGCATTGCTTAGGAAATACTTTTTAAAAGATTTATTTTTAACACCTGTACATGCACAGTATAAATGCAATTAAAAAAAAAAAGCTTTGCTCTGCAATCAGTGGATTCTGCATGCAAAGAATTGAAGCATTCAGAGCTGGACTGTCCTACACTGGAGATACAACACACATCCCAAACTCTGGTGGCTGCGCATGGTCCCAAGGAATATTTGTTTGACCAGAAAAGAAATAGCCCAGAAAGATTGTTGAGGAATAAAAGAGCCTGAGAAAACAGAACAGTGTCCTACGACCAGTCCTTAAACCCCTGAACTCCCATCTTGGCTGCAGTAAAGTCCCTACCGTTTCTAAGGTCAGATATGCAGACTATATCCTCATGGGATCTGTGGGAATCTTGGATGTAAAAGCCCAGTGGGTGAATCCCAGTAAGAGTCATCACCTCCAGGACAGGCTAGCTTCCTCACTCTGAAAACCAAGTAAGCCAATGTTTCTCATGTTTGCCTGAACTCAAACCCCACAAACTCCTCAGAGTCCAAGGGAGCACAATGGGGAAGAAGGAAGTTATCCATGGGATCCCTGGGAAACTGGGGACCAGCTGCAGAACAAGGGACTCACCCTCCAAATGTGGGCCGTTTTGTCTACTGAGTAGAGTACCTGGCTGACCTCTCTAGGTAAGCATGAGGATCAAGTGCAATAGAACTGTTGTGCTGGGCAAGCAAGTTGTAGTAGGAGCTACCACCTTGTGCCAGGGCAGAAGGAGTGTGTAGGAAATGTAAGTGAAATGCACTGTCTTTTCTACCAAAGAGCTAAATGAGACAAAAACAACAACTTTGATCCATCTTTAAAGAGGCCATCTGTCAAAAATCCTTCCCCAAGTCAGCATTTTTCTACGATCAAAGTGTGTGCTCAAGGTTATTCTGTGCTCAAAGTTGCATCATCCTGTTCTCAAAAGTTGTGCTTTACTCATAAAATGCACTGCTTTAAGCCAGCCAATCATATAAGAATGTGAAGGCTAGCTTTGACCATTCAGGATAAGGCATAGTGATCCCTTTGTGTTAGCAATAAATAATCTGCCCAGACCCTTGATGAGTGTGTTTCTCTGCCTGATTTGGCACAGCTATGGAGTTTTCTGCAGAAGTAAAACTTTTTGTCTTACAGAAACATTTTTAATTATGTGGTCATCTTCTAGAGACCTCAGGCCCATTTCTTTTTCATTTTTTAATTTTTTAAATTAAAACCAAATTACATCATTTCCCCTTTCCAATCTTTCCTTTATACTGTGTATCCTCCCTGCTCCCTCTCAAACTCATGATCTCTTTTTCTTTATTATTGCTACACACACACACACACACACACACACACACACACACACACACACACACGCGCGCGCGCGCGCGCGCACACCCTGCCGAGTCCATTTAGTGTTACTTGTACATTTATGATCTGGGGGCTGAACACTTTGTACTGGATAACCGACTAAGGAGCTTATCCCTGGGAAAGACTTTCTCCCACTCTCTGCACTCTCAGGATTCCTTAGTTCCTGTAGTCCTTTCCATAGGTGAGGGCCCATGAGATTTCCCCTTTCCGTGTTAGCATGTCTACTGATGTTGTCCTTCTTCAGGTCTTGTTTAGAAAGCCATGTTGTTGAGGTATCATGGGTAAAGCTTCCCTGTCATTTCCAGGAGACATAATCTCACAGCAGTTTTCCTGATCCTTGGACTCTCATTCTCTGTCCACCCCCTCTTCCCTGATGTTCCCTGAGCCTTAAGGGCAGGATTTGTGTTGTAGATGTATCAGTTAGGGCTGGGTACTCCATAATCACATTTTCTCTACATTTTGACAAGTTATGGTTTTCAGTTATGGTCTCTGTCTATTGCAAAGAGAAGCTTCATTGGTGGGGGTTGGAAGTTATCAGTGGTATAAGGGTAAGTATTTAGAATGCAGTTAGAAATTAGCAGTACATTCTCCTATTATATCCATGACCTCTACATGGTAGTTGGCTAGACTGAGAGTACCATGAACAATTTCTCTTCTGCTGAGTGGTCCTGAAGTCTAATAAGAGAGCTGTTGAGCACCACCAAGATATGAGTGCCACTGTTACATCCTTAGGGTTATCATGTTGTGATGATCATTGTGGTTCATAGGTATACGTGAACTATTTATTGGTTATTTCTCCCCCCTGTAAGCCTGCACAGTATTTTTCAGTATTATGAAAACTAGTCCTCTTGTCAGATCCAGGTTGGATCTTCTAGGTCTAATGTTGAAATTTCATTGTGTTTTCAGCAATATGGACTTGACATTAACCTCTGGGAAACAACCAGGGGCAACAGCAATAGCCTATATTATTTGGGGAGTCCCTTGAACTCCCTTGACCTACAACTTAAAAGGAGGTTTCTCATGCCTGGCATTGTTAGGTGTCTATGGCTCTTGGAGAGAATTATCAGCCCAAATGGGGTGGTTTCTCTTAATATGCATATGCACATCATATGCAATTTTAGAGAAGCAAATAGCAGGACTCCTTATGACATTTTTCAGAAATTCCCTCCTCCCTCTCTTTTAGTATTGAGTTCTCTCACCTCTTGCCAGCTAGCTCCCCCTCCATTTTACCCATTTCCCCTTCAAACCACTTCAGTCATTTCTCTCTCTAGAGTTCCTCCTGCATCCCATGATACCTTTTTACGTTCTTGGTTTCTGCAGTTACTCCATGTTGTACTTGAAGACTTGGAGCTAGGAACTTCAGACAAAAGATATCATGCAGCATTTGTCTTTGCGGGTTTGGGCTACCTCACTTGATGTAATATTATATAGTTCTGTACATTTTCCTACAGATTTCATTTTTTCACAGTTGAATAGCGTTCCATGGTGTACATGGACCACATTTTCATTATCTATTGTCAGTTGAAGGACATTTAAGTTGTATCAATTTTCTAGCTATTGTGAATAGAGCAGCAATGAATATGACTGAGCAAGTATCTGTGAAATAGGGTGTCAAGTCCTTGGGCATATGTCAGGAAGTGGTATAGCTCTGTTATATGATAGATTTATTTTTAGCTTTTTGAGAATTCTCCACAGTGCTCTCCATTGTGGCTACCCCAGTTGTTAATCCCACCAACTGTAAATGAGGGTTCCCTTTTCCCCACATCCTCACCAGCATTTGTTGTCAGTTGTTTTCTTGATCTTTGCCATTCTGACTGGAGTAAGATGAATTCTCAAAGTTGCTTTAATTTGCAAAGGATGGTGTACACTTTTTGAAACATTTCTCTGCCCTTTTAATGTCTTCATTTGAGAACTCCCTGTTCATATTCATAACCCCCTTTTTGAATGGGTCATTTGCTTTTTAGACTCCTTACTTTTTAGTTATTTATGCATTCAGTATATTAATCCTTTGTTCAGACATATTTCTTAAAAGGGAATGAGCACAGGCCTGGGCTCAGCCCACGCAGGGTACACAGCCTGCAGGGGTGACAGATGGAAAAAGCACATCAACCAGAGTGTGATGAAAGCGACTGGAGAAAGTATAAGGGAAATCCAGCTAACCCGGAGCTCAGGGAAGGTTTTCCCAAAAAAGGACCTTAGAGTCTGAGTCTCAAAGCTGTTAACTTGTGCAGAGGTGGCAGGAGAGATGAACAGAGACTGGGAAATCACAGGGGAATGAAGAAATGGAAAATAGTTTACAGGCTACATTTTAGACAGCAGGACAGCCAGGGCCAGGCTGAAGGCTGAGGCCAGAAGGGAAAGGCTGCCATCAGACTCTGGTTTCCACTGAATTCCAGGGAGAACAGTATCAAGACGTCTCCTCTGCCACGGCACCCAAGCCTCACACTAATGCACACACTCTTTCAGGTTTTATCTTCCTTACTGTGGTGAACAATGTGACATCCATTTCTCCCTTCTGTCTGTCCCTTGTAGAACATATACTGCAGGACCACCTGGATTGTGGTGTGGGCCACAGCTCACAGCAGGGCCAGGTACCTTGCAGGTCTCAAGAAGAATTGATGAAACTAATTAAGGAATTCAGAAGAAACTACCCTCAGAGAGTAATGGTGACCCTGGGGATCCTCATCTGGGAAGAAGAACTTGAATTCTTACTCACTACTGATGGGATGAATTAGCATAGCCATTGTGGAAATCAGCATGGAGGCCGCTGAAAAACTAGAAAAAGAATGCATGTTTAATCTAGCTATGCCACTCCTGGGTACACAAAAAAGACTCAAAAAATATTCTGCCACAGATATACTTGCCCATCTGTGTTTACTGCTGCTCGATTCACAATAGCAAAGAAATGGACTCATCCTGGATATCCACCAATGGATAAATGGATAAGGAAAACACAGTGTGTCTACAAACAGAATTTTTTTTCAGCTGTAAAAAGAATGAATCTATGTCCTTTGCAGGGAAATAGATGGAACTACAGACTATGTTAAGTGAAAAAGACCAGACTTTGTGCATTAGTTACTTTTCTATTGCTTTGACGAAACACATGACTAGAGTAACTTATAGAAGGAAGGGTTTATTTTGGGTTTACTGTTCCAGAGGGATAAATGTCCATCACCATCAGAGTGGGGGAATGTGGCAGCAATTATGAATGGCAGCTGGAGCATCAGGCTGAGAGCTCACATCCCAAGCCACAAGCAGGGAGCAGAAAGGGAATACTGGGAATGGTGCATGGCTTTGAAACCTCAAAGCCTGCCCCCAGTGACACTTCCTCCAGCAAGGCTACACCTCCTAAGGCTCCTCAAACAGCACCACCAACAGGGAATCAAGTGTTGAAATGCCTGAAACTGTGAGAGTTATATCATTCAAACCACAACACTCAGAGAAACAAGAATCACAAGTAGTGTGCTTTCCCTCAAATGTGGGATGAATATACATATGAATGAAAGTACAAGGGAGTGTCTCAGAGAAAGAGATCACCAGTGGAAGTTGGGAAGGGAACAGAGGGTGAGAGGAGAGAGCTACAATGGAAGTACCTTGCACCTGTGTGAACCTTGTTATTGTTATTCCATATAAATAATATATGGTAGTAAAAACCTTACATACAGATGGTTACCATGACCATAGCAAGAATGACAGTGAAAAAGCCCAGCATAGCACCACTGATTATAGACACATGTGCCTGTGAGACACTGACCTTTTGGTCTTGGTAACATTTTTTCTTTCATTTTCTTTGCATACATTTGTCCATTTAACTATTTGTCTGTGTCTCTATTTATTTATTCACTTTGATAACAGGGATGGAACCCAGGCTTCAAACATGTATAGTGAGATGGAAGCAAGTCCTTACCTGCCTCCTATAATGACCAATAGCTACTAACGAACTACCTCATCAGTGCCAGGTTTTGAACTAAGTACCTTGCCCTGAATTATCTTATTCAGTTCCAACAAGAAGCACTGTCTCCACCCCCAACTCTACAAAGCACCTAAGGTCATCCAGTGAGGCAGGAATAGCCAAGATCTGGAAGCTGGAGACAAATGGAAGCTGTTTCCTCTGAGTGTCAGTGGCCTGTATCAACCTTTTCCTTTCCCAGAACTCAGATAAGCAGGATTGCATCAGGAGTACACAGCTCCACCTATGGTAGAAGCTCCAACTAATCCATATTCTCACTGTTCTTATTTATGGAACACTTTAACTAATAGCAGCACATGCTTGCTCTCGGATTGCACACCAAGATAGGCCATTTCTACACCATGAAACAAACTTTAATAAATTTCATAGGACTCCAGTAGTTAAAAGTATGTTCTTTAACCACAGTGCAACTAAACTAGAAATCAAAACCAGAAAGATGCCTTGAATCACCTCAAATATTTGGAAAATGAAGGTAAGACATCCAAATAGTCATGAGTCAAAAGTGAAATCAAATAGAAAGAACTTTGTGACTATGATGAGAGAAACACATAGAGATATAAGGAGTCCTGATAGAAGGAAACTCAAGAGAACATTGTGAAAATGGACACTAGGTTAGAAATGGGATCAAGTTAATAACGTCAACCTCCCTCCTAATAAACTAGAAAAAAATCAAATTAACCCAAAAGCTAATAGAAGAGTTGCCATAATGCGAGAACAGCGAGTTAGAACACTGAAGTAACACACACTCCACCATTCCAAGCTCCAGCCCTGAGTTTTGTATTCTGAAACAATATCGAGGCAGTTCTGACACAGTGCCAGGCTGTGAGCTGCTGGACCAATTCTCCTTTAAAAGACCCTGGGCATGCAATGCTCTGATCCATCCAGCTGTGTGTCTACCTAGTGCCTTACATGTAACAGTAGGATCCCCACCCATACCCAAGGGTACAGTCTTAGAACAAGAAGATTTGCAAGGTACCATGAAGCAGATGTTAGCTCCACAATGACGAGATGCAGTCAACAGCAGAGACCTGGGGACAAGCTACAGCAGTCAGCTGGAGCAGCTGTCTGGGGACTCTCTGCTGGCTCTCAGAAACCTTGCTGGAAGGGAAGTCACAACAGTGTGGGTCTGGGCAGAGTGGATGTGAGACACCTGCCACATGGTGTCGCCTGGCCAAGGCCAGTGACTACCGATGTTCTTGGTCGCAGGCTTCATTACGCCACTTAGAGACAGAAGTCTACAGGGGTCTCTCCAAGTGTCTGTGGGAAAACAGTAGAAACGCCCATCATCTGAGACAGCAGCCCTTCTTACTCAAAGACGCTAATCCAGATGCAGCTACTTTGCTCAATTCCTCAAGTAGTAATGAATAAACATAAGAAACAAATCATTTTTATTCTATGAACTGAACTGATTATTCAAATGAGGTCCAGGCATTTATATTTAGGATTATATTTAGGAACACAAGATTATATTTAGGAATATATGACTTGAGTAATTTACCAAATCATACTTTTAAGAAACACTAAATTGCTTATACAATAAAGCTTCATTATACATTTCCAATAAGAAAAGTATACATCCTAGCCCAAATTATTAATGAACTGAACTTCTGGGTGACACTAATGTAGCTCTGTCTTACACAGAGGCCATTTAAACAAGAGGAGTGGGGAATGAGTCCTAACTGCTCAGGAACATGTGAAGAACCATTCCCCCAAACAGGAAGAATACTCCAGAAGGGTAACCTGCTACAAAACACAAGGGAGACTTAACCTGGTGGCTTTGAGATGTCTAATTAGTCTCTTAGGAGATGACAGGTATAATTTCTCCACCAGATTTGTTCTCCACCTCCCTTATGCATTTGAATTAAATTTGTGGGAGAGTCAGTTAACTAACTCTACAGTAATAGCTCTCACTTCAAGCACAGCAATTAAGAATGTCTGTTTCCTCTCCTCCTACATCTGTTCTGAGACTGGAGTGAATACATTTACATTATTCTCTGGATATACAGTAATTGCTGGGAAGTGACAGCATGGCCGTCTGTACAGTAGGCTGTGGATTATAAGAAAAGTCTATCTTAGCTAAGCCAGGTGAGGCTGACAGGGTTAAAAAATGAAACTCTAGTTGACCTTGGTCATGCAACTTCCAGGAGAAGTTAGATTGTGAACCAACAGTACACAGTGTGCTGAGAGACCTACTTCCAACTACCTCTTCACTGGCAACAAGGAAGGGCAACTTGATATTTGTTCTTCATTACTTGAGATTCAAATAGTTCCTCCTTTCCCCTGACCTTCTTAACTTATTTATTGATTTTGACCTATAAATCAAACCCAGGGCTCAGTGCACTTTAGGCAAGAATTCTACTACTGCACCACACCTCCAGTCTTTCCTATCTTGCTTCAGATAAGGGAATGATAATGGTAATGGACAGTGGTCTCCATCTACTATCAGTACAAAATTTTATCATCATCCAGTTCTTTGTGAAGCCTTCCTTATACATTTCAAATTCTCTCACATGGTGTGTTCCCACCTGAAGTTCTCATAGTGTGGTGGAACATGGTAGGCAGGACCAGGAGAAGAAAGGGTTAGCGGTGCTCTCTACTTCCCACTGCTAACACACTCTTATTGTTGAGATTTCACCTCTGTGGCCAGTGGGTCTCAGACATTTATCTCACAGCTCAAACGTTCTTAGAAATTCTCATTGAAGGAATGGAAGAGCCACATGAAAAGCATTTCTTAAAAATCGTATGTCACTCATATATTGGATCTGAAACGTAATCTTGTCTACAGAAACTGAGAGTAAAATAGTGGCTTGCAGAGGCTGGGGGAGGATGAGCAGATGGGGGAGTGGCCATTGGGCACTAAGTCAGAGGCAGAGAGAAGCTGCTGTGCCACTTCCCAGGTTGGTGAGTACAGACTTCCATGCTGTGCTGTGCATTGCAAAGATGCACAAGAAAGGATTTTGATGTTTTTAACCTGAGAACTTATCAATGATTGGGTAAACAGACATAATTAACATGAACATCAAAAATGTCATACATCTATCAAAACATCCATAAATATGAAAACTGGTGGTGTATGGCAGGGTATTTAGCGAGGACACTGTTGAACCTGCTATATTCCCTGGATTACTACAATAACATACCCTACTCTTCACTCACGACCCAACTGCCTTCCAAACCACATGTAGAAGTTACAACGCATTTGGGAAAACATACTTCAGAAAAACTAGAGCCCACAGAAGAGGAACACAGCGGTGAACTGTCTCTCCATGGACCTGCCCAAGAGGAGATCTAAATTAAATGTGCCTCTGGTCATTTCTACCCATTGCATATATCAACACATAGTGTAACAAAACATAACTTCATTTCTCTCAACATGACTGTAATGGCATTGGCTCTATAGCTATCACTATATTGTCTTCTCTAATAATCTATACTCTGAGACATGGTCAAACTTCTTAAAATCTTTAAGATAAATTTGCTTCAGTCATTTCCTTCTTTTCCACAATTACAGTGTTAGAAAGTTTATCTTCCTGTATTCTTTCCCATCTCACAGGGCAAGATCTTCAGACAATGGCATCCTCTGTGGCCCTAGACTAACAGAGGACATGACTTAGCATGACTTAAAATGATGGATTGTTACCAAGAAATTCAAACAGATCCATCCATAATTTAGAATTTAATAGAGAGAATCTCTATGAACTACAGATATAAATACAATGATCACAATTTGTGACATGGAAAGTAATTAAAGGACTCTGCACCATAAGTAGCTCTACATCCATTGCTTTATCACTGTCAATAATGCTTTGGAGAGTTTAGCTTGTAGACAGTGCTGGGTGCTGGAGCTATAGGTGGACAGAGAGAGAGGAGAGAGAGAGTGAGAGAGAGACAGAAAGAGACAGAGACAGAGAGAGAGACAGAGAGAGCAGTGTTCATATTCATATCTATAGTTTGGAAATGGAACTGTCCTTTAAAAAGAACACAGCAACTTTCAGCTACAAACTGTAGAAAAAGTACAGTGATGCTATAGGTAGGGCCTCGTGGTCACACTACAGCATGGCATTCTTGGGTAGCTCTTGGAAAGTCAGCAACTCCATTTTAAAGATGAATGCTATGAAACACTCAGGGGGGAGACTCTTGATCCACTCTACTGGGAGGGAAAGGAGGGTCATGATGTGAAGGAAAGCTCCTTCAGGAGATAAGATTGGGGACTGGGGGAAGCGCAGTTGAGCTCAGTGCAGAAGCTGGAGAGCACAATTAGGGGTGCAGCAACAGCAGAATCCAAATAAGGAAGCCACATGAGCTAGTGCCCCTGAACACGCTACACAGAATGCAATGGAAGTGCAGAGGCAGGCAGGGAGCACGGAAGGGCGTAGCTTTTCCGTGTATTTCCCCGGGTCTTAGACTTCATATTTGAAGCACAGTAGAATTTTCAAGAGTTTCCAACCCAAAAGATTTAATTCACTTGGTGGGAATGTCTATATCTTCTCTCCAGAGCTACTTGGGGATCCTGCCTCCTCCTTCACCAACAGCACAACCTAAGTATGGGCAGGTCTGTGTTGCTCTCCAGCTGGCCACAGCAGGGATTTGTGCAGAGAGCAAAGAACATGCTGAGGGACTGGGGGGCGGGGCGCATAAAAGGGAAAGTGAGCAAGTCAACTGAGAGCTCCATTAAGCTGGCATCAAACCTGTCTACAGTATCTCAGTTGAGCATCCATTTGCTGTACTGTGACAGGGTGTGCGAATGGTTACCAGGGGTAAAGTACACTAAACTTCAACAGAATCATGAGAACAGAAAAGCAATTCTGATTTTTATGAGAAATTGGCCTTCAAAGCAGAGCCCCTCTGAGCCAGGAAAGAAAATAACATATGCAGTATCTTCCCAGGAGAGCTGCTCTTAGGCAGGTAACCCCACTCTAGTCGAATATCAGCAAGTTGCTAGAGTTTGCTAATCAGGGGCTGCTCAGTATTCAGCTGAGAAAGGAAGATGCACCCAAAGGCATTTGAGGGATGGGGCCTTTTATCAGGAGGCTGTGCTGCCCCAAGATCCAGGAAACAGCAACACTAGGGCTTCAGACTCTGAAACCACAGAGGAGCATCCTGCCTTTCAACTTTGACTTCACTGTTCTGTGAAATCCCTTTCACTCCAAAGCCACAGGGCCCTTCTCCTGTGAAAAATTCACAGCTCTTTATGTACACAGCAGGAAGCCTTCCCTAACCCAGAGACTCTTTCTATGGCTCCAGTTTCCTGAGGTCAGCCACAATCCAAAACTAGGTAAATACAGTACAGTAAGATATTCTGAGAGTGTTTACATAATGTGTATCACAATATTGTTACCATTTTGCTATTTTATTTGTTATTATTGTAAATTTCTTAACACTGCCTTATTAATTAAACACTATCACAGGTTAGGTCCTCTGTAGGACATGACATTGTAAATGCTTTCAGGAACCTATTGAGGTCTTGGATAATTATAATTCACATGGATAAGAAGGGAGCTATTGAAAGCCGTAGAAGTATGAACTTGCCTTGCCTGTGGCATAGATAGGACCTTTCTGTTTCCCATCCAAGCATTATGGCGTGCAAGTGTGTGAGAAACACACAGAGAGAGAGAGAGAGAGAGAGAGAGAGAGAGAGAGAGAGAGAGAGAGAGAGAGAGAGAGAGAGAGAGAGAGAGAAAGAGTTTGAATAGGCTTCCTCAAACTTTCTAAGAACAGCAGTGACTGACCTTTCGGGAGGGCCACAGAGGTCTGGGTGGTAAGTTGAGCATGCCCACTTTCTGCCTAAAAACTTCCTCAACCCAGAGAATGTGTTACCATGATGGAAGAAGGTATCAGCTAGACTGAACTTTCCCAGAACTTCAAGTTTGTCTTTGTTCTGACCAACACTGAGGAAATCGGCAACATTTAAAAATCATCTCTTTCCATAGGCTCCCAAATTGTGCCATGTTTGTCATCACACTACTGACTTTTCAAATGGTGGTAATGGGAAGACTGGGTAAAAGGTGAATGCATGAAACTTGTACAATGGTAATGGCACCTAGTGCTTAGACCTAGTTCATGCTGAAGAATTTTTTTATTGTTTGAAATTTTCATACATGATATGTGTTACTACCAAATCCATGCCCATCTCTCTTCCAATTTCTCCCACATCCCCCATCACTTTTCCCTCTGTGTGCTCTATTTTAAACTACTAAATTCCAGTCAGTATTCCTAGAATGTGCATTGGTACAAGGCCATCTACTGGAGTATGCTTAGTCTCTCAGAGACCACATTCCCAAAGAAATGGACCCTCCTTCCCCAGTATCACCCAGTAATTTGCAGTAGCTCCTCATTCAGGAGTAGGACAATGTACTAAGCTCTCATTCATGCTAGAATTTTGGCTAGCTTGACTGTATGCAGGTCTTCTGCATGTAGTCACAGCTGCTGGGACTTCCTGTGTGCACTGACCTTATCACATCAGCAATCATCCACTACCTCTGGCTCTTACATTCTTCCCATCCCCTCTTCTGTGATGATTCCCGAGCCTTGGGGGAGGGCCGTGACATAAATGTCTCACTGAGAGATGAGGACTCCTCATTCTCTTATTCTGTGCACACTGACCAATCGTCCCTCTGTGTTAACTGCTAGCAACTCAAAAAAGAAACTTCTCTAATGAGAGTCAGAGATGCATTAATCTATGGGTATAAAGATGAGTACTTACAGAGCAATTTATTACTAGGTTGACTTAGCAGAATAATAGTATTATCTTCTCCCCTAAGTTTTATGACCTACATGGCCATAGGGAATTTTTTAGGGTCTATGACTGCCTTAGCTACTTTCCTATTACGGTGTTAAAACACCATGACCAAGGTAACTTATAAAATAAAGTATTAATTTGGCTCACAGTTTCAGAGGGTTAGAGTGTGCAATGGTAGATCAAAGGAATAACTGAGAGCTTACATCTGGATCCACAACCACGAAGCAGAGAGAGCGAACTCAAATATGGCATGAGTCTTCTAAATTTCAAGCCTGCCCCAAATGACACACCTCCTAATCCCCCTCCTAATCCCCCTCAAACAACTGTGGGAGTCCAACTCCTACCTTCTCCACCTTTTTTAGGGTTCTTAAGAGGAGGAAAGAGGGATAAGAAAATATCAGATAGAAAGATAGGCCTAGCTGATGAGAAGAAAGACAGAAACACAGGATAGCTTCAGGAGGGCCTTTTGTAACAATGCCAAGGGGAGGGGCAAAAGACCTCCCCCTTGCTAGATCAAAACACACAGCACAGCCAAATGTAGACTCTTCCAAACACCCAGTAACCATGGCCATGGTCAAATCATCCCCTTACACACCCTGCGGGGTAAAGCAAGCTCAGATTCTCTGACCCTGAGTAATTTGGGCCTCCACAAACAACCATCACCTGCAGACCAAGTATTCAAACATGTGAGCCTATATGTACCATTCTCATTCAAACCACCACACAACATATCCAGTCATGGGATTTATGCTTAGTTAAATTAAGGCACCAGGCATGAACTCCAAATTTGTTTTAAATTTAAATAAGTTTAAAAGAAAGTCAACTTGGCTTTAAGTCCAATCAGAAAGTTGTTGGTTACTACATAATATTTGTTCCACTAATGCACAAATAGCCATATCTTGCAAGACCAGTCATCATTATAGCTCCCAGGTTTCACATACGGTTAAGAGTGTGCATTACTGTTCTTCCCTGGTAACATGCACAGAGTGTTCCAGCTGTCTGACTCCTATCCAGTAGGAATGAAGCGTCCTGGTTGTACCAGCTTGATCGCTCCACATTCTATGACTGAAGTATGT
Source organism: Peromyscus californicus insignis (assembly GCF_007827085.1). NCBI lineage: Eukaryota > Metazoa > Chordata > Mammalia > Rodentia > Cricetidae > Peromyscus > Peromyscus californicus. The sequence continues at coordinate 144,725,170 of NW_026294562.1, read as the reverse complement.
GATATCTGCAGCAATAGTTTTACCATCAAGTTCTGAATGGTAACCAAGAGCAATGTCAATATCTTATAATGCTTGGAAGAGGGTTTACAGGACCCCACTGATAAACAACCAGAAAAGAAATAACCCATGCTTAGCAACAGGCTTTTTATTTGATAGCATAAGGTGTGTGGGAGATGTGATATCCTTAGAGTAAAACCATTTAATCTCCTTTTTATATGTGTGTTTGTATATATTTAGGAAGTGTCTTTAGTAGTAGATTTCTATATGGCATGTCTTAGTGTTACTGATCCTTCTCCATATTCCCTCATCCTGCTCTACCTTCCCATCCTCCACACTATTTAACCCTTCCTAGTTCATTATTCTCCTGTGCCTTTACACTTAATCTGCACCCTAGCCACTCCCCCTTAAATCTGCCCTCCCCATGGTCACTTACTAGTTTCCTGACTTCTGTAGTTATTCCAATTTAACATAGTCATCTAAATATTTAACGCTAACATCCACATATGAAAGATAATATGAGGTATTTGTCTTTCAGAATCTGGATTACTTAGGATGAATATTTCTAGCTCTGTCTAGCTGAAAATTTCATAATTTCATTTTTTTAACACTGGAATAATAGCTCATTGTATAAATACACAGGTTTTTTTTGTTTTTTTTTTTGTTATTCATCAGTTGCTGGACATCTAGGCTGCTTTTCTTCCCTGGCTATTATGAATAGAGGATCAATGAATATGGATGGATGAGCAGGTCATCTGTGTAGTAGGACACAGAGTCCTTTGGGTATAAACCCAAGGGTGGTGTAGCTGGATCATGTGGTGGATCTATTTTCCTATCTTTTTGCAAAACCTCCACGCTGATGTCTACAGTGGTTGTATCAGTTTGTACTCACAACAACAGTGTTTCTATTTCCTCCATCCAGGCCAGCATTGGTTGTCAATGTGTTTTATTTTGTTTATCTCTGGATATTCTGGCTGCAGTCAACTGGAGAAACTGGAGAAATATTTTTAAAACTGGATGGAAGTTGGAGAAGTTCTCATCTTCATGTACAAAAGGAAGGGAGACATGAAAATTTGACATGGCTTCTCCAGTGTCACAGTGGACATATACCTTTAAATCCTCCTTCACTAACCACAGACATGGCTTCTCCAGTGTCACAGTGGAACACACCTTTAAATCCTACTTTACTAACCACAGACATGGCTTCTCCAGTGTCACAGTGGACACACACCTTTAAATCCTCCTTTACTAACCACAAAGATTTTAAAATACCATGCCAGTTAGAACAAAGGTAATTATAGATCCTGATACAGACAAAGTGCAGTCCTGGACTTGGAAAACTGAAGGGACTTTGTGGCAAAGGTTGCATGAAAGGTCAAAAGCTGATGAGAACCATCAAACAGGGCCCCATGGAAAGAGTTCTGAGAAACTTCATAAAAGGAGAGCCAATGAATCAGATTGCATCAGTATTAAAACCCTCCCTGAGAAAGATCGTGAGGAGAGAATGAAAAGAAGCTGCAGATCTGACTGAGAGTAAACAACGAGCAAGGCGCTCTCAACCTCAGCAGTTAAAAGGCAAAGTAAGGCTTTAACAGTCCAACCTATAAAAGAGGGAATAGCATGAATCTCCATTCCCACAAAGAGAATGCACTGGTTAAAACTACACACAGGCAGCAAGCTCAGCAGACTAACTGAGAAACGGCAATTAAAACCACAAGGATATGACAGGGAATACAGACTCACACTTGGCAGACCAGCATCAATCTCTTGCGTTCGTTACAACTCACTTAAAACTGTGACGAATACAGTAGACCTTATTGCACTATGTTGGCAATTCTGAATTTATAATTATTTGACATGAAAATTTAAAATACATATATTATCATAGTCTCTTTTACATTGAAATAACAAATGGCACTCACTTCCAATGTCCGGCCTCAGCTTTTTGTCATATTCCCTCAGCAATTTGTTGAGAATCAGTGTCACATCAGTGTCTTGTGATTTGGGTGCTAAGACCCACTTCTGGTTTGATGGAGAGTCTTCATTCTCATCTTCTTCCACCCTCCTGGACCTGCAGTTATAGCATAATGTGACACATGATTTGCAACAGTTCCAGAAAATTCCTTAAATTTGCTCATTCTAAGTGCTACTAAAACCGGGGAGGGGAAGTCCTCAGCATCTTTCGCCTTGTCATACAAGTTACCTGTAACACTAAAAGAAGTAAAATGCAAGTTAGGAAACATCCCATAGGAAGAATGCAATTGCTGTTAGCAGAAGAGCCCCGCCCGAGTTAAACCAGGGACAGGGCAATGGCTAAATTGATGCCCAACTGGCCAACAGGAAATGGTACCTTACTAACCTGTCAAAGTCAGACACACTTCAGAGTACCTTGTAGTACTGTTTCTAAGTCCCACCAACAAGACTGTGGAAGGAGAGAGTAGCTTTTACAGAACAGACTCATTGAAAATAGCTGACTCTGATTGTACCTTCCTAGTGGCCTGGATTTGGGGAGACAACTGTGTGGGCATTCTGAGGTGGCCTATTTTGCTGGCACTCAGCATGGGGGACAGCCAGGAGATGTGTTAGTTGATGAGTGAAGAACGTCCTCTGGCAATTTACACACCTTGATCACCCAAACTGATTCATCTCTTTCTCAGCAGGCTTTAAGAATTAAATATTTTCTACTATGCCTTCAACACCCTGAGCTTTTAAGTGGACCCCAGAGAGGGCCTGGACATCTCTGACTTTCTGTCCTGTTCTAAGTACCACAGCCCTTTCTGCAGAGTGACCCATGCTGACAGGAGTTCTTATGAGGAGAAACCTCAAGACAACAGCAGGTTTTCTCAATGAATCAGGCCCATCCAGTCACCGCACCTGGGGCTTGGAAAGAACGGCGTCTCTTTCCACCTTGACGCACTATTTCCTCACACGTGGGAGCCGCTGAACCTTGGAAGAGCATAAGGAACAAACCCTGTCCTTGTTTGTCTATGTGTGCCTTGATGTCATTTTCAAAAAGAAGGTGGAAGGGGATGCTCTTAGAAGGATTTGTCCCCACTGGGTTCAAGCTTCTTTCTGTCCTGGCTCCCAGACAGGAGTCCATTGTCAGCTCTACACCAACGTGCTTGTCCTCGGGCATGTCAGTTTCCTGAGTTAACAGGGAATCAGTGAAAAGTACAATCATTTTAAAGTTCAGCCCTTCAGCTTCACTCAAATCTTCAGAGGTACATATAAATGAATATCTACATGTCAGCTCTTATCTGCATCAATCTTTGGGTGTGTTAACAAGCTATGGTGGACAGGCGTAGTGGTCCAGCATTCTAAACTCACACGCTGCTGTCTTGTCTTTACTGAAGATGGGACCCCAGGACTCCCAGAGCACACCAAAATCTGAAGATAGTGAAGTCCACACAAAAAACAATGCTTTATTTACACATAATGTTCACAAATGCTTCTAATCATTCCCAAGTAACTAATTCAACATAACTGCTATGTAAACAGCTATTATAAGGTATTGGCTAGGGAATGAGGACAAGAAAAAGTCTGTACATGTTCAGCACTGTTTTTCTAATCAACAGCTGCTTAGAGCTGTAAATGTGGACTATGTGGACATGAAAGGACAGCTATCCACGTGTGTATGAGATGTTGATAATGAGTCTTGTGGAATAGTTTTTGCAATTAAGCTTTTCCTTAAATGATCTGAAACTGAATTCTGTTTCATGAATACCTCACTAGTTAGAGGATTAAAATAAGTGGTCCACAGACACCAAAACTGTTGTGGATTTCACCTAAGCTGAACATTCACCACCAAGAGGAACTTAGGATATTTGGTATCCCACCCAAAAGGGAATGCACTTCACTACCTGTAAAACTGCGTTTGTACAAAGGACACTATAGAATTTTAAATGTTCACGTATTTTACGTCATTGGAAGTTGTATCAACAAATGCTAATAGCATCATCTTACAAAAGCAAAATAAAACAAGAAAAAGCAGGAATCACCTGGACGGCGGACAGCCACATACTGCCTTTAGGACCTAACAAATTATCCCAGAACAAAGATACTTGGGGACTGTGGAAATGGGTAGATAGCTCCTCCAAGTGAAATGAGGCCTCCCCAGTGCCCTGCTACATGCCTGTTTCTCCTCTGGCCTCCTTTCCTCCTGCCCTCTACTCCACCACTGCAAAAGCCCCAACAGTCCCATGTGCACAGGCAGCACATTCGCTCCCCTGTGTTAACTATACTTCTATGCTCTGCACAGACCCAGAAAAGCTAGCTACTTGAAGGGCAGGTTTATAAGGAGTCTCGTTCTCCCTCTAGTGGTGAGAGGCGTTACCTGAAATTGCATAAGCTTCCTGAGCGGCTAGGGCAGGTGGGAGTGCTGGGGATAAGGGCAGGGAAAGCCTGGGGATAAGGGCAAGGAAAGCAGTCTTCTTATCTCCTGTTGTCTCACTCTCCTCCGCAGAACCCCAGCTCTGTAGCTGGCACAGGGTGCCTCAGAGGTCCTTGCTCCTCAGCTGCCAGCACCATGCTTCTTCCAGTTCAGAAGATGAGCCTTTGCCCTATACCGTGCCCTGAGGAAAACCAAACTTACCTCAGAGGACCCACTAGCAGGTGGATGAAGCGGAATTTCCTTTCTCTTCAAAATTCTAAATGGGTTATATATAACCTCTGAGCACTCTGTTGCTTGGATTGCTGAATCCTAAACAGCGCTGCTGCAATTAGCTTTTTCTTAAAAATAAAGCGAACACACGCTCAATCCCCAGACATTACCTTCAGTCCTTACACCTTCTCTTCATCAGAATGACAGAAACAACATCTGAAGGAGTTTTCAACTTTAATACAAACTCCTGAACCTCGAAAATCAGTAAGCATCTTCAAAATATCGAAATGAAGCATCATGTTTTCCTGTGTAGTAAGTTCAGCCATGGGAGTCAGGGGTGGGGGCGGCACTCCCATTGCAGGGCCACAAGGAATCTTGTCAGAGCCTATCTAGGAGCATCCATACCAGCAAGGCACCTTGAATGCTGAAGAGAATCCTCTCTGAACTATAATAGATTGAAAGGTGGATGGGCCATTCAATTATTTTACATGTTTGTAAAACCCATTAAAAAGCAAACACCCCTTCAAAAGTGAGACATATAGCAATAAAATAACTACAAAATGGATTCTTTTTAAACTGATATGCAATCATAATTACCAAGACCGAAAGCTCTGATAGAGAACATACTAACATTTGTACATATACCTTGTCTGGAAAGGAAAGATGAGGACACCCAAGAGATTTTCATGTTTAGAAATCTGCAGAAACCAGTCTGCTCCACCCTCCCCGGAAGCACACAGAACAATGAGGCTTGCAGAACTGGAACTACCTATAAATCTATACAACTGATCGAACCCTGAACTGCAAATCAGGTTTTTGAGTTGGTGGCTATAGGAAGAGACTCGCTGATGTGACTACAGCCTCATTGATGCTTCTGGTGGCGTCTGCTCCAAACTGAGGTCCCTCCAGACACAATCCCCTTCAAAACACACTTTTACATTACACTTCCTAGCTCCCTCCTTGGACAAGAGGAAACTTTGGTGGAGAGGCTTCCCCTTCCTGAGTGAGTGTTCAAGTCTCCAATTTCAATTCAGCAAGGGCAAGTCCTGAGGGACAGGGACAGGGCTTTCTTCCTTAGGGCATTGGTTAGCTGGAGCAAGAATTTGGGAAGCCCTCCTCTCATAGTTTCAGGGAGTTATTAGAGTGGCTTCATAGTTCTTTGATATTTCACAAATGTGAATGAAAATGAAAGCCTGTGACGGCTACAGGACTTGTGACCCACAGGGAAAGCTGCTTTCTCATTTGCTTTATGATCCAGGAAACGTCAAAACAAGTGTGTTCTGGGGACGGGATGGGGAGCCCTCTGACTCCTCTGGTGAGGTTAGGGAAAGCAGTGAGGGATTTCCCAAGCCCAGGGTAGTCTGCTGTCTCTAACCAGAGCACCAGACTGGGCGATGGAATTAAACGGTGTCAGCATCTCTAGTTGTGTTTATGGCAACAGGCTTTAACCCTTCCGGTGCCACCGCCCTTCTCATGAGCCCTTGTCTATCTGTGGAGTGCTTCTGAGTTTCTGTTAGCTGACTGGTGCTGGTTTGGGGTATTCACAGTGAGGTAATTTCCTACAGCTTCAGGAAGAAGCTCCCATGTGAACCGCAACATGATTCTTTTATAGAGTCTGAGGTGCTTGCATGTGGTGTAGGAGCTGGGGGAGATGCAGGGCTCTTCCTGATCACCTGCCCCAGCCCCCTCCAACATAGGGTGGCTGAGGTTTCTTTTCAGTGATGAAGTAGAGTTTTAACCCATGTATGGCAGAAAGCCCTTGGATAGCTGGCAAGGGGAACAGATGAGGAGAAAGATAAGGCTACTGCCTCTTTTGATTTCCAAATTCCCAAATTCCCTTAAAATCACCACATCCTAAAATCACTGGAACAGTCCCCACACATAGCGGAATGCAGAGGGCTGCAGCTGCCCTGGAGAAGGGGTCTAGTTCTGGGGGAGACCTACAGGTGAGGTGCCGGTACCGTCCCTCTCCTGCAGCCCAGTGGACGGCGCGCGCCAGGGACTGGCGGCCGGCAGACAGCGCACCCCGCCGCCCTCCCGCCCCCGCCGGCCACTTACCTAGCATGCAAGCCCGAGAACAGGCAGAGGAGAAGCAGCAGCTTCGCAGCCATGGCGCTCCGGGCTCGGGTCCGAGGCCTCTACCGGGCGCGGCTTTCGCGGAGCGCGGGCCTGTTCTCCTCCGGCTCAGGCGCCTAGGCTGCCACCAGCTGCAGAGCCCCGGGTTCGGCGGACCGGGTGGGACAGGTGTCAGCTCCGAGCGCGGCGCCCCCGACGGTCCCGGCTCCGCGGGGCGCACGCTGGATGTGTCGGCGCCCGCAGCTCTCGGCGCGCGGGGAGGGAGGGAGGCGGCAGGTGGCCGGGCGCCCTCCTCCCGCAGTCGGAGACCCGCGGGCTACCCACTGCCGGGGCTAGCTCCGGGCTCTGAGCTGGGGCCACTGGGCTCGGAGGCGGGGCGGGAGGTCGCGGCTGCTCTGGTGGTGCCTTCCAGCGGCGGCGGGGAGGAGTTTCCCCAATTAACACGCTTGGCAACGCCAGGCGAAGGCAGTGAGGTTTGAATGGACTCGGAGTTGGAGGTCGGGAAGGGGGCGGGGCTGGCGAGAAGGAGAGCTTGGGGATCCCGCAGGGAGGCGCAGAAAGGGCCTGGGGGACTGGCCCGTGTCATCGATGGAGTCCTGGGCACTGGCAGTTTTTCTGCAGCGCGCCCACCCCTGTTGCCTCCCGTGTGCCGTGTGCCTTCTCTTAGGGACGCCATTGCAAGTAGGTGAGATGGTTTGCCAAAAGGCGATCATCTCCGGCGTGGAGCTTGCTTACCTGGACTCCCCCTGGTGCTTGTAACTGTGGCTTGCTGGGACAATATCCCTTTCTCGCCGAAAAAGAGACGCTAAAACATGTCAGCAATTAGTAGAAGTGAAATGGTTAAGGCCAGAGAGAAGGGTTCAGAGCCCGAAAGCAAAGAACTCTCCGTTGAGTGAAACGGATGTTATTTTCACGTTCCAAACTGAAAATTGCCTATTTTTATTTGTATGAAGTCTTAGAAAGCTAATCTTTGGCCATGCAAGTATTAGCTTCAACACAAATAAGAATTTTGCTTTCCTAATTAAAAAAAAAAATCATTGTTTAAATAATCCATTTTCAACTACTATTCATAGAACCATGACAATTTCTTTAATACTGACTACTATAAGGTACTATCCTTCCAGACAGTCTGCCAAGATGATTATGAGAAGAGCTATGCCTGCTTGCAGAAATCCATCAGGATTGGGCCTGTGGATTGTTGGCTCTCCTTCAGAGAAGGAGGGGTTGGGAAGGCCATTGGACCCTCACCTAATTTCCAGTCATCCCTCCCAGCCATTTGTATGCAACTTTGCCCTCATTGCCAATAGCCTGGATCTGGGGCGTGGGGGTGGGGTGCTAGAATAGAATATATAGACTTGGGGAAACTGGGGGAAGGAGGTGAGGAAGCCATTTAAGTGAAGCCATGTTAAGTGAAGATTTTACAGTTTGGTTGTTTCATGTTCACACATGAAATCCTCTGACCCATCCTCTGTAAGCGTGGCCAATAATCTCCAGTCCCACAAGGTGAACCGTGTGGGAGTGCACTTGGATTTGTTGATAGGGTCCAGGAGGAGGGTGTTGATATTGTGCATATTTCCCCGAGAAAAGGAATTTTAGCCACCCTGACAAATAAGCGTTTTCATAAAATAGAAAGAAGCAGGTTGAAGCTCTTGGGAATCACCTGCCTAGTCTCTGGATTCACAGATGTGGAATGTGAGCCAGCAGGAGGCTGGAGACTGTTGTTGATAACAGTATTGTTTTTAAGGACTGTGCTGCCTGGGTTAACATGAGGTCATTGTTATCTTCCTGCCTCCATGGGCACTCAGGCTCACCCATCGCACCCCAACCAGGACTTTTTCTAGCATCCTTCTTTGCCCACACGTATGTTAGTAGGAATGTCTGTGTTCTCTGGAGATTCCTAACAGCCAACACTTCCCTTACTTCTTCAAGCTTCTACAAAAATCTTTCTTCGTCTCTGATTTCTGCACCACACAATGGAACACTTCAAAAATCAATCAAAGGATGGTGCAGTATTTATTACCTTGAATCTCTTTACAAATGCAGTCATGTCTCAATTTCCTCTCTGGAAACTGGCTCCAGGATCCCTGGGAATGCTAAATCTGTCATAGAAAATGTATTAAGATTTTCATAGCTCTCCCATATGGCTTAAGTCATCTCTAGATTATTTGTGGTGCCTGCTATATATAAACGCCGTGTAAACAGTTGTTATAATTGTCCAGGGAATAAGATCAATGCCTGCCTGGTACAGATAAACTTTTTTAAGACAATATTTTTTCCATTCAAGTTGGTTTGAACCCAAGGATACAGAATCCACACATACAGGAGGGCTACCTGCATGTCATCAACACAAAAAATTTTTAAAACATTCTGCAAGAAAACTGAAAGTAAATGTAGCAGTCCTCTCATGCTTCCATTTTTGACACAGTTACAGGAACACAGGTGAAAACAATGTCAAGCATGGTTCCATGGGAACCACGAGTCAGTGTGGTTGATTCATTCAAATTCTCACAGCACAGTTCCACTGCACACGTTGAGAAAAGTCCCAGGAGGTTTCTGCACCATCCTGGTAGTCCTCCTTAGTCACTGTATCCACTGTGTCTTTGAACATGAAGCTGACAGACACTCAGTGCTTCTTCCTGCAAGCACCACACTGCAAAGCTGTATTGTCACCATTTTTTTTTTGGGGGGGGGGATGTTTATAATCTATGTTACAGTACAGACAGATTGGTACTTAGATAATTTTGTAAAATGTCAGCACAATGAGAAGTGTCCTGGGATTGCATGTGTCTGTATTCATTGCAACCTGTCAATAGAATAAAAGATGTGAGACCTTTGTACAGCCCTCTGCTGGTGGTGTTTATTCTTTTCTTTCCTGCATAGGTTTGATGTGCTATTATTATGAATGAGTACGATCTGACCTCTTCTGAAGTTTGGAGTGGTTTGCTCCACTTACTGGATACAATGGGCAAGCTTGATAGAGCTGAATATTTTACTTTAGAAAGCCTCATGGTTCAGCCTGGGAAAAATATTTTATGCTAAATGAGTCAGGAGGGATGACATATTCAAAGCAAGCTTTCTGAACATAAGTATGAAAGCAAAATGCAAGGTCAAGAATCTTCAAAGCACCAGCTGTTAGCCTTTGATTTTTTTTTCTTCCCTTGCCTAAGCTGACCAGGGTGGGGTGCTTTGCAGAACATGCACAGTGCACCATCTCAGCACCTGAAAAACTTAACAGCTCCATTTGGGTGAGCAGAATTCACTTTCCCTTCCTAAGCAGGAAAAGGAAGGAAAATAAATAGTAAAACACAAAACTCGGGGGGAAAAAAGTGGTGCTTCATCCTAAGACATAAGGCTTGAGAGTAGATCTGCAAAACTCGAAAGTCGAGAACTGACAGCGCACTCGTTCAGGCAGCTATGCTGTTTAGGGGGAAGACCTGGACTGGTTGGTGCAGCTTGTGAGCCTAGCTATAGTTCCTCTCCACAGGAGGTGGGAAAGCGTGAGAGGCAGAAGCTGGCTGCCTTAGCTTGGAGATCCCCTTGTGGCTTCCTGGAGAAATACCTCTCAGGATTCCCTCTGCAGCTTACAATGACAGCAAGCAAAGCCAGCCTGACAGTCCAGGTACCTAGACCATATCACCATCACCGGCTCATCATTACATTGTGGCTTTCTGAGGTTTTAGTTTTAAACAAAACCTCTCTTGCTCCACAAGTTATACTTCTAAATTATGTTGTGAGGTTGCACACTTTATGAACAAATGTTCCACTCGATCAAAAATTACTAGTGAGGACAAGATTCATATGAGAAAATGCACTAATCTTTATAGCATGTGTCCATTGTTTTTCAACACATATTTACACAATAGGTACACAAGTACCACCTGTCCACCAACTACATGACACTGTTGGTGTCTACCATCCTGGGACCTGGGCTCCAAAGACTAACCTGTATTCAATCTTTCACAAGGGACTAGCTTTTGTTTGACATTAAGCAACCAGCAAACATGTTCTGAACAACCTACTATTTAGTACCTTGTGAGCTGTGCCCATGCTGCTGTACAGTCAACAGTCATGATTTTTATCCCTGTATATAGTACTAGTTGACTATGAGAGTACTCTATCCCTTATTTACTAGGATGAAGGACATTCTTGTGTCTGTCCTCTAGTGCAAATACGTGCTCATTTCTCTGGTTATTTGACTCAAACAGAATCTTCAGGTCAAAAAGAAGGCATTTGTTTACTGGTAATAATAATAATAAAGAAATCACCAGACATGCATAAAGCAGTGTGTCCCTGGACCACCACTTTATGTCAACTTTTGAGAAATGTAGCCTTGCTGTTCTTTTTACATATATATATAATTATATATATCTATATATATAATATATATAATTATATATATACATATAAAATTTCTTCGAAGATGGATTTTTTTCATATAATATATTCTAATCATGGTTTTCCCTCTACCAACTCATCCCAGATCCTCCCCACACCATCCCCCACTGATACAAATCCACATCCTTTATTCTCTCTCATTAGAATACAAACAAGCATCTGAAAAATAACAAAATAAAAACAGACAAGAATAGGAGAAAACAGATAAATGAAAGAAACAAAGAAAAAGCACAAGAAACACATGCGGATATAGAGACACACACAGAAAACCTATAAAAATGCAGAATTGGATAAATGGATAAAGAAACTGTGGTATATTTACACATAGAATATTACTCAGCTGTTAAAAAATGAAATTGTGAAACCACAGGTAAATGACTGGAACTAGAAAACAAGCATCCTGAGTCTGGTAACTCAGATGCCAAAAGACAATCCATATAGCCATAGAGGTTAGCTATAGAGTAAGGGACTAGGAGGAGGGAGGGATCTCCCTACGAAGAGGAAATAGAATAGATAGTTATAGATCACCTAAAGCAGGGGTGGGGGGAGACCTGGAAAAAGAACATCAAACATTAGAGGGGTAGGGAAGAGGTGGGGAAGGGAGAGAATAGTTGGGGGGCAACTAAAACTGGGGGCCATTTGAGTGGTTGTTTGGAAATTAACACAGTAGAAGCTCCTTAAAATATATACACATGTGAAAGAAATCTAAATGCAGTCATCAAATAATGGGGAAGACAAAGCCACAACTAGATATCTCTCATCACCAAATGAAATTCCAAGTTCCAGGAATGGGTTATGTCTAATTGAGTTGCTGGCTGAATGGGCCCCATGGAAACTTCCAAACAACTAAGGCCATTGCCAAGGCCAATATACGCAAATAGATGGCAAAGCCCTATTGTGGAGACAATAAGTACATATCTCACTGAACAAGGAGAAGAAGAACTGGTGCCCAACTAGAGCCTTCACCTGCACTGATTGGTGTTCATGGTAGTGGAAGATGCTCTGCACACTACCAAAGAAGAAGAGGTAAAAACCAACCAGGTTACAAACCCTTCATTCTATGATGGTGACCCGACTATCAGTTATGCTGGTGCAATATTAGAACAAAGATTGTGGGAGTGACTAACCACTATCTGATTGGCCCACTCCATGAGATGGAACCTATGCTTGACACAGCTCAGGTGGCCAACAATCTGAGACTAGCTAGGCTATGGATCTAGGGGAAAACCAAATATTACTGTTCTGCTAAAGAAATGTAGCATAAAATGACTCCCAGTGATATTTCTGTTACACTCACAGATTTAGTATCTTGCTCAGCCTTCATCAGAGAAGCCCTTCCTCCTTCAGTAAATGGGAACAAATACAGGGACCCACAAGTGGACAAAGTGCAGAGAGTGAGAGATTTTGAAATACTCAGTCTTAAGTACGATGTCTCCCTCAAATCCCTCCCCTCAGGGCTCAATGAACTTCTCTCAGAAGAGGAAGCAGAAAGATTGTAAGAGCCAGCGGGGATGGAGGAAGACCAAGGAAACAAGACCTTCTAGACACAACAACAGGACCAATGCACTTCGAAACACAGAAGCAGAGACTGTGGCAGCATCCACAGGAACTGACAGACCTAAGCAAGACGGGGTCCCAGTGTTAAGAGGGGAAGTAGACACAAACCCTCCCTCCTAACCCAGATGCTATCTCCACTTGTCAACTGCTCACAAAAGAAAAATAATTTTTCTTCTCATGGAGTCTCACTAGGTATACAGACCCCTCTTAAGAGCAGGGTCCATGCCCAGCAGTAGATGACCAACACAAAACTAGCTCACTGGCATTTGGGGAGGTTCTTTGTCACATCATGCTTTGTCAGAGTACTTTTTCTCCTTTCAGGTCTTTCTTATGGCATTATCTACTATGGTTTCTGGGTTTGTGTTTTTATGGGATTTCTGTATGTGCAAGCATGTATGTGTTTATATGTGGGTTTTTTGGTGCTTTTTCTTTGACTCTTTTTCTTCTGTTTGTTTCATCCTATTCTGGCTTATTTTTACTTCATTTTATTATTATATTTTAGATGCCATTAGTGTTCTAATGAGAGGAAGATAGAATATGAATATGGGTCAGTGAGGTGGTTGGAAGGATCTGGGAGGATATGGGGGAGGTGAAACTGTAATCAGAATATATTATATGAAAAAAATCTGTTTCAGTGAAAAAGAAAGAAACTTATCACTCAAAACAAATAAAGATATTGGATGTAAAAAGGCAAGAAAACAACCCTGTGGGAAATATTAGCATAAACTCATTACTTCTCATGTACTGTAAGACACAACACTGCTATTGCAGTGTATGGCTACATATTCTAGCACTGCTGGCTAAAGTCTCTAAACAGCCAGTGGGGCTTCAAAACCATAATTAGATCTTGTTTGTGAATTACTCTTCATAGAAACAAAATCTAGGGATACATTTTGAATTAAAAGAGTTAAAAGAAATACGAGGAGTCCTGGAAAGTCTTGTCACTGTGGCAAGAATGAAAAAGACAACCAAAGGTGAAGGCCATGTTAGCCAGTTTGACTGTGGCTATCATGTGATCCTGTAGAGGAATTTCAAGTCATCAAAGTGCATGCCCTAATTATGCGCATTTTTGGTTTGTCATATTTAAATAAAGTCAGAAAATGAGTTTAGATTAAAAATAGAGAAAGACAAAAGATTCTAAAATCTACAGAGAGTCAGCTTGATGAGGCCCTTGTCTACATCTAGGACCACTTCAGAATAAAAATAAATAATGACAATTATGAATTTAAATGCATTGGATAAAACAAGAAAGCACGAGTCTAAACTGCAGATAATAACAGAGCTGAGGGAAAGTACCTCCCAATTATAACATAACCAACTAATAAATACTGAGCAGCATTTGAGCTGGAAGATCGCTATTGTACAGCCAGCTGCAAGAATTCCTGTTGCTGCTATTGCATAAAACTAAAGTAGTTAAGTGCTCTCAAATAATTTCCCCAAAGAACAGTTAACATTTAAAAGAATAAAAAGAGTAGCTTTATAGTGGAGAAGCTGGCAGACTGCAGCTTAATGCAAAGATCAATGTGATCTAACAGGATATATTTACCAGTATGCAGCACTAAGAAAAGCAGTGCTGTCCAAAAATACACAGCTTGCATTTGACCACGAGGAAACAGCAGACAGACTAAAACTCTTGGGTATATTTTGCTAAAACTTGTATCTCTGAAGCATAGAGATGCTGTGGAATACGAAGAAAGGCCAGAGAATTCCTCAGATCAAAAACAGAAACAGAAACAGATACAGTAACTAGAAAATGTGACCTTCTAATTAAGGTCTTGGACTCAATGGGGAAATACTGTTGAAGATGATATTGGAGAAATTAGATTGAATTGTGCATTGGAAAACATGAACTATTTTTATGCTTTTCTCACAGGTTTCTTTGTAAGCTTGGGAATAGTTTAGAGAGAATGGTGTTTTATATAAATCACATGTGATCATTTATTTATCTTTATGAATATAAGAGTTGACTCCAGTGACACTAAAATTACAAATTTTGAATTATGAAATGAATTTGAACTGTATCTCATCCTGAAAAGAGGGATGATCACTTCTTGAGTGCAGGCCACACCAGTGGAAGGAGTGGATGAGTAACCGGTCTGCCAGCTGGACTTCCCTACTCCCTGGACTCTGTTCCTCGAAGGCCCATTCCACTGCTCAAGCCTTCCAACCTCAGCATTACCCCAGTGGGCAGCCCTTCCCCCAAATCCAGCAGGCTTCACTGGCTCAGGTACAGTCCACACCAGTCAGAAGAACAGGTGAGTGACCTGCTTGCCCTCTCGGCTGCCCGACTCCCCAGATTCTGATCCCCAGGATCCATCCCTCAGCTCCCCACCTTCAACCTCATCACCATCACTGCAGCTGGGCCCCAACCACAACTCCGGAGGAATCCCATTGCTCAGGTGCAGACCACACCAGTCTGAGGAGCAGATTTCAGGGGCTCAGGTACATACCACACCTGTCTAAAGAACAGGTGCAGACAGAAAAACAGGCCATATCAGTCAGAGAACAAAAACCCTCTGCTGTGATAAAGGTCAAGCTAATCACTAGAAGGCCAGCTCCCAACTTGGACAGAGACTTCTTAGTAGATCAGAGGCCACAGTGCCCACTAGAATTCCAGGCCACAAAGACTAGAAATCCAAAGAGGTATCAGAAACCAAGGACCAAAACAGTCATCCAACAAAGACAAAATCAGAAATTGGGACCTAGACCCATAATCATCCCAAACCCAGATGCCTAAATGTCAGTTTAAGAAGACAATCAATAGCAGGAAGGCCACATGTCACCACCAGAGCCCAGCTGTCCTACTACAGCAAGACCCGAATATTCCAACACAGCTGAAGCACAAGAAAACGACCTTAAAAACAAATTTGTCATAATGATAGAGGTTCTTAAAGAGGAAGTGAAAAACTCCCTTGAAGAATTCAAGCAAAAGACAACCAAAAAATTAGAGGAAATCAATAAATCCCTAAAATAATGTCAATAAAACAAACATCAAACAAACAGGTGAAGGAAACTATTCAGGACTTGAACACTGAAATAGAAGCAATTAAAAAAATGAGAGCATTCTGGAAATGAAGTGAACATGAACTACAGATGCAAACATCACCAACAGAACACAAGAGATGGAAGAGAGAATCTCAGGCTTAGAAGATACAATAGAAGAAAGAGAAAATATTAAATCTAAAAAAAAAAAAAACAAAACCCTAACATAAAACTTTCAGGAAATCTGTGACACTATGAAAAGACCAAACCTAAGAATAATAGGGATAGAAGAAGGAGAAGAATCCCAGCTCAAAGAACCCAAGGAATATATTTAACAAAATCATAGAAAAAAGTTTTCCTAACCTAAAGTAGGACATGCCTATAAAGGTACAAGAAGCTTATATAACAAGAAATAGATTAGACCAAAAAAGAAAATACCACATAATAATCAAAACACTAAACACAGAGAACAAAGAAAAAATGTTAAAAGCTATAATGGAAAAAGGTCAAGTAACATATAAAGGCAGACCTATCAGAATTACAGCTGACTTCTCAACAGAGACTCTAAAAGCCAAAAGGGCCTAGACAAATGTCTTGCAGACTGTAAAGGACCATGGATGCCAGCCCAGACTAATATACCCCCAAAAAACCTTCAACCACCATAGATGGAGAAAACAAGATACTTCATGATAAAGTCAACTTAGACTATATATATATTATATATATATATATATATATATATATATATATATATTATATATATATGTGTGTATCCACAAGTCCAGCCTTATAGAAGGTACAAGAAGGAAGACTCCAACCCAAGGAAGTTAGCTACACCCACAAAAACACAAGCAATAGATAATCTCACACCAGCAAAACAAAGAAGGGACAAACACACACACACACACACACACACACACACACACACACACACACATACACACACAGACACACACACAACCACTACCAACAATAACAACAACAAGACAACAAAATTTAGCAATCAATGGTCATTAATATCTCTCGATATTAATAGACTCAATTCACCAATAAAAAGACAGAGGCTAACAGGATGAATATGAAAACAAGATCCATCCTTCTACTGCATATGAGAAATCCACCTCAACTTCAAAGATATTATCTAAGAGGAAAGAGTTGGGAACAGAAACTCCAATTTCTTCTTTTCTTTTCCTTTTTTATTGATTCTTTGGTAGTTTTACATCATGCACCCCAATTCCACTCACCTCCCAGTCCCTCCATATCTACCCAAAAGGAAATTAACTAAGAAGAAAAAAAAAAACACCTCACTTCTCCATCTTTCCCACCTCTCCAACACCTCTTCATTTATCCTAGTGGCATTGGGAGCTGTGGTGTGTCACCCTTTGTTCAATCAGCCCCACCCACAAATATTCATTGTAATGAGTCATTTGTGTAATTCAAGGCCTCTGGTCTCTAGCATACCATCATCACTGGACCTTTATTGAAACTTTTCTCAGATATCCTGCTGTTGTCCCGAGTCATGGAGTCTCTTCACATGCTCCAGCAGGTCACAGATGGGGTAGATGTTAGGGTGGGCCAAGCCAAGTGTGCTGGTTTTAAAGAAAATGGCCCCCAAAGAGGGTGGCACTATTAGGAGGTGTTGAAGTATGTGTGGCCTTGTTGGAGGAAGAGTGTCACTGTGGGAGCAGGCTTTGAGCTTCTTTTGCTCAAGCTTCACTCAGTGTGACATTTAGTCTACTTCCTGTTGCCTTCTAATCAAGATGTGGCCAGCACCATGTCTCCTGGCATGCAGCCATGCTCCCTGCCATGATGACAATAGACTGAATCTCTGAAAGTGTAAGCAAGCCACCTCAATTAAATGTTTTCCTTATAAGAGTTACCATGATTATAGTGTCTCTTCACAGTGATAAAAACCCTAATTAAGACACCAAGGCCCAGGATTTTACCACTGGATAGTTACCACTGATAGCTGAGCTGGCCAGTCCAGGACAGTAGGACAGCACTCCTCAGGTGAGGGGTGGAGTCAATTTTTCTATGCCCATGCCATAAGGGCCAGCTCTCTCACACCCATGGTGAGGGGTTGAGCTCTCTCTCCTTAGTGCAAGGCCAATTCTCCTATGAGGGTCAAGGCCAGCTCTCCCAGGGCTAGTGAAGGGTAGGGCTGCCTCATCAGCACCCTTGAATTTCAACACACAGGGTTTCTATGGCTACCTGTGGTAACATGAGATATGGATATTGCCACAGAACCCAGCTGCAGCAGGACCAGTAACCCAGATATAGCCCTTGGTAGCAGCTTGGGCCTGGATGACACCATGACCCCTGGTGGCAGGGCAGGTCACTCAGATTAGTATGGTCCTGGTGGCAGCATGGCCCTTGGACACCAACATGATCTTAGGTTTCTGACCAGACCTCAAGCATCTGCACAGTCCTCTGTGCTAACAGGAGCCATGGATATCAACTTAGACCCTGGCTGCTATAGAGCGTTGTCCCAGACTTGGCCCTCAGCAGCAGCCCAGGGCCAGATGACACCATGGTCCTGAGTGACAGAACAGAGCACTCAGATTGGCATGTTCCTAGGGACAGCACAGTCCTCAAACACCACCATGGCCACAGGTTGCAGTCTAAACCCCAGGGTGTCCATGTGGCTTTTGTTGGCAACATGGGCCATGGACATCAACAAAGACTCTGGCTGTGGTAGAACCATGAACCCAGACATGGTCCTCTGTAGCAGCCCAAGTTCAGATGTCACCATGGGCCCAGGTGGCAGTTCAGGCCACTCAGATAAGCATGGCCCCAGTGGCAGCATGGCCCTTGGACACCAACATGATCCCAGATGGTGGTGGCCCAGACTCCTGGCATCAACATAGCCTTTGATGGTAACAGGAGCCACAGATATCAACATAGACCCTGGCTGCTGTAGGACCACAGACCCAGACATGGCCCTTGGCAGCAGCCTGGGCCAAAATGTCACCATGGCCCGGAGTGACAGCATAGCAAATTTTTTGATAGATGCCATTTATCAAAATTAAATGGACCTATCACCCCTAAGGAAATAGAAGTAGTCACTAAAAGTCTCCCAACCAAAAAAAGCCCAGGACCAGATGGTTTTAGAGCAGAATTTTTCCAGACATTCAAAGAAGAGCTAATACCAATGCTCCTTAAATTATTCCACAAAATAGAAACAGAAGGAAGATTTCCAGATTCTTTTTATGAGGCCACAATTACCCTGATAGCCAAACCACACAAAGGCTCAACAAAGAAAAAGAATTATGGACAAATTTCCCTCGTGAACATTAATGCAAAAATACTCAATAAAGAACTCTCAAACCGAATCGAAGAACACATCAAAATGTCATCCACCATGACCAAGTAGGCTTCATCCCAGAGATACAGGGATAGCTCAACATAAAAAAAAGTCAATGTAATCCACCACATAAACAAACTGAAAGAAAATAAAAATTATGATCATTTTATTAGATGGCAAAAATACCTTTGACAAAATCCAATACCTCTTCACAATAAAGGTCTTGGAGTGATCAGGGATACAAGGCACATACCTAAACATAATAAGGGCAATATATAGCAAACTAATAACCAACATCAAATTAAATGGAGAAAAACTCAAAGCAGTTCCACTAAAATCAAGAGCAAGACAAAGCTGTCCATTCACTCCATATGGATTTAATATAGTACTCGAAGTTCTAGCTACAGCAATAACACAGCTAAAGGAGATCAAGGGGATACAAATTGCAAAGAAAGAAGAAAAGTATCACTATTCACAGATGATAAGATAGTATACATAAGTGTTGTGCCCAGATTGTAACCCCCAGAGAGACCACCAAAGATGAGCATGCTGGAATACAAAAGCAAGGTTTAATTCTGGATATCCAAAAGCAATACAAGACTAGGCAGGGACTTCGTCCAATACATCCAACGCAGTGGAGGCTGGAGGAAGTGCCTGCCTGCCTGCAAGCTCAGTTTTTAAAGGGAAAAGTCACAAGGTTACATCATTTAGGGGTGCTAGTACAGGTACAATTCTGATTGGCTCGCTTCTAGTGACTTCTAGAAATTACTTCTAAGGGAGTGGTTGCCCGCCACCATTTCTCATTGGCTGCCCTCAGGTGGGGGAATTTCTGTGGTTAGTTACCCTGGAAACCAGGGAGAGGACATTCCATAGTCCAGCAGGCATTACCTCTTGACTATCTTGTGACTCTGTACTTTTATACTTCCTGGTTTCTGGAATCTGAACTGACTGGTTTTAGTAACTCATGGCCTGTACCTAAAAGGAGATATCTCAGGCCTTAGTTTTAGGGTGAAAACATTTTGGTCTTATTTCTAAGATGGCTCATTTTGGTCTCACATGAGTGACCCCTGAAATCCTACCAGGGAACTCCTACAGCTGAAAAACATCTTTAGTGAAGTGGCTGGACACAAGATTAACTAAAAAAAAAAAAATCAGTATCCCCCTATATATAAATGATAAACAGGCTAAGGAGGAAATCAGAAACAACACCCTTCACAATAACTACAAATATTATAAAATATCTTGGGGTAACTCTAACAAAGCAAGTGAAAGATCTGTATGACAATAACTTCAAATCTTTGAAGAAAAGAATTGGAGAAGATATCAGAAGATGGAAAGATCTCTCATGTTCATGCATCAGTAGGATTAACATAGTAAAAGTGGCCATCTTACCAAAAGCAATCTACAGATTCAATGCAATCTCTATCAAAATCCCAACACAATTCTTTACAGATCTTGAAAGAATACTCAACTTCATATGAAACAAACAAACAAACAAACAAACAAAAAAAAGAAAACAGAATAACTTAAACAATCCTGTACAGTAAACTAACTTCTGGAGGTATCACCATCCCTGATTTCAACTCTACTACAGAGCTATAGTAATAAAAACTGTTTGGTATTTGCATAAAAAGAGACAGGTTGATCAATGGAATCAAATCAAAGACCCAGATGAAAATCCACACACCTATGGATACCTGATTTTTCAACAAAGAAACTGAAATTATGCATCCTCAACATATGGTGCTGATGATCTAACTGGATGTCTGCAGGCAGAAGAATGAAAATATATCCATACCTATTACCCTTCACAAAATTCAAGTCCAAGTGAATAAAAGACCTCAACATAAATCCAGATATACTGAACTTGATAGAAGAAAAAAATGGGGAAAAGCCTTGAACATACTGGCACAGGAGACAACTTTCTGAATAGAATACCAGTAGCACAGACACTAAGATCAACAATAAATAAATGGGACCCCATAAAACTGAAAGGCTTCCGTAAGACAAAGAACACTGTCAAGAGAACAAAATGACAACCTACAGAATGGGAAAAGATCATCACCAACCCCACATCTGACAGAGGGCTGTTCTCAAAAATATATAAAGAACTCAAGAAACTAGACATTATCTAACTAAATAATCTTATTTAAAAAATGGGTGTATAGATCTAAACAGAGAATTCTCTGTTTTTCCTTTGATTTGCCTTGATTTTATTCTTTTTTTATTTAAGAAATGTTTTTATTCATTTTACATAGCAACCACAGATTCCTCTTCCATCCCTCCTCCCGCTCCCCACCCCAGCCTTTCGTCCACCACCCTACCCCCCCATCCCTGCTGGCCACCCCTCATCCCCTCCTCCAAAAGGGTAAGGCCTCCGATTGGGAGTCAGCAAAGCCTGGTACATTCAGTTAAGGCAGGACCAAGTCTCTCCCTTCTGCATTAAGGCTAAGCAAGGCATCCCACCATAGGTAATGGGCTCCAGAAAGTCAGCTCATGCACTAGGGATAGATCCTGATTCCACTGCCAGGCACCTCTCAAACAGACCAAGCTACCCAATTGTCTCCCATATGCAGAGGGCCTAGTCTAGTCTCACGCAGGCTCCATAGCTGCTGGTCTAAAGTTCATGAGTTCCCATGAGCTTGGTTCAGTTGTTGCTGTAGATTTCCCCATCATGATCTTGACCTCCAACTTGCCCCTCTCTTTGATTGGATTCCTGGAGCTTGGCCTGGTGCTTGGCGGTGGATCTCCTAAACAGAATTCTTAGCAGAAGAATCTCAAATGTCCAAGACACACTTAAAAGAAATTTTCAACATCCGTAGCCATCAGGGAAAACAACTCTGAAATTCCATATCACACTTTTCAGAAAGCCTAAAATCAAAAGCATAATTGAAAGTTCATGCTGGAGAGGATGTGGAGGAGGGGCAACACTCCTCCATTGCTGGTCGAAGTGCAAACTTGTAAAGCCACTTTGGAAATCAATATGGCAATTTCTCAGAAAATTGGGAATTGATCTACCTCAAGACCCATCTATACCACTCTTGGGCATACACCTGTGGTTGATATATTGTGCACACCAATAAACTTCTCTGGGATCAGAGGACAGAACAGCCACTAGATACACATAGAGGCCAGAAAATGGTGGCACACATGCCTTTAATCCTATCACTTGGGAGGCAGAGATCCATCGGATCTCTGTGAGTTCAAAGCCACACTGGAAACAGCCAGGCATGGTGGCTCATGCCTTTAATCCCAGGAAGTGATGGCAGAAAGCAGAAAGGTATATAATGCGTGAAAATCAAGAACTAGGGCTGGTTAAGCTTTTAGGCTTTTAGCAGCAGTTCAGCTGAGACCCATTTGGATGAGAACTCAGAGGCTTTCAGTCTGAGGAAACAGGATCAACTGAGGAACTATCGAGGTGAGGAAGCTGTGGCTTGTTCTGCTTCTCTGATCTTCCAGCATTCACCCCAATACCTGGCTCCAGGTTTGTTTTTATTAACAAGACCTTCTAACAATTCATGCTACATACACCCAAAAGATACTCAATCATACTACAAGGACACTTGCTCAGCTATGTTCATAGCAGCTTTATTCATAATAGCCAGAAACTAGAAACAACTTCGATGTCGGTCTAATGAAGAATGGATAAAGAAAATGTAGTACATTTACACATTGGAATATCATTCAGTTGTTAAAAACAATGACATCATGAAATTTGTAGGCAAATAGATGGAACGAGAAAAATCATCCTGAGGAAGGAAATCTGGACCCAGAAAGACAAACATTGTATGTACTCACTTATAAGTGGATATTAGCTGTAAGCAAAGGATAACCATGCTACAATCCAAAGATCCAGAGAGGCTAGGTAACAAGAAGGGCTCAAGGAGGGATGCTCAGATCTCCCTAGAAAAGGGAAATAGAAGAGATTTCGTGGGTGGAATAGGGGCAGTTGGGGATGGGTACATGAAGGATCAGGTGGGAGAGGGGTGGGGATAGTATACTAAAAGAGATGACTAGAAAGTGGGGAAGTATTTAGGGGTCAGGTAGAATCCTGGTGCAAGGGAAACTCCCAGAAATCTATAAGAATAAGCCCAGTTAAGAATCCTAGCAATAGTGGATAGGTAGCCTTAACTGGTCATCTCCTGTGACCAGGCAAGACTTCTAGCAGAGGGATTGGGACACCAACAAACACTGCCACATAACTTTTGACCTACATTCTGTCCTGCCTATAGGATGTGCTGGCATAAGGGTAGCAAGGAGATTGAGGATTTCATTCCTCAATGACTGGCCCAGCCTGAGACCCATGACATGAGAGTGAGCCTACCCCTAACACTGCCTGGAGTGCCAGGACCCAGAGGTTGTATGACCCAGAGACCTTGCATAGAACCAAACATGACTGGAGAAAAAAAATGTCAAAGAAATGATGCCTAACAATATTCTGCTTTACTCCAAGATTGTTGCCTAGCCCAATTGTCATCATAGAGATTTCATCCCGCACCTGATGCAAACAGATGCAGAGACCCACAGCCAAACATTAGGCCCAGCTAAGGGAATCCTGTGGAAGAGGGGATGAAGGATTTTAGGAGCAAGAGAGGTCAAGCACATTATAAGAAAACCAACAGAATCAACCAATCTGGGCTCATAGTGGCTCACAGAGACTGAACCAACAACCAGGGACCCTGCATGTGACTAACCAAGGCTCTCTGCATATATGTGACAGTTGTGTAGCTTGGTCTTCTTATGGGACTCCTAACAGTGGGAGCAGGGGCTGTCTTTAACTCTTTTGTTGGCTTTGGGACCCTACTCTTTGCACTGGGTTGCCTAGCCTAGCTTTAATGACAGGAGGTGCTTCATCTTTCTGCAACTTGATATGCCATGTTTTGTTGATATCCATGGAAGGCCTGCTCTTTTCTAAACAGAAATGGAGGAGGAGTGGGTGGGGGGGTGGGCAGAGGTGGGTAGGAGGGAATAGGAGAAGAAGAGGGAGGGGAAACTGTGGTTGGGATATGAAGCAAATAATTTTTAAAAAGAGAGATGATCTGCTGAAGTTTTCAGCAGAAGCCACAGTGGATGACCTTCATGACCTGTGGGCAAGTGATGATTTATTAAATGAAATACAAAGCAGAGATGCTAACAAGAGCCTTACAGCCTCAGCTTGGTGCACTTGTAAGGTGGTGGAACCTTTGAGAGGTAGAACCAAGTGGCATGCTTTATGTCCTTTAGGATTTGCCCTTCCTGAAGCTCAGGTCTCTTCCTTTTCTTTGCTTCATGTTATCCATGGAGTGAGTTGGTTGCCCCTTTTGTCATGTGTTGCATCCCTGTGCACTCAGAAGAGATCATGAACTGAGACCTCCAATACTGCGAGTGAAGATACACTTCTTCCACTTGATTCACTCTAGGCATTTGTTACAGTGATGCAATGCTGAGCAACATACAAAGCAAATTGGTTGAAGGGGGAGGTTTGTCATGCTTGCATTAAAGACACATAAAGAAAAATTACACAAGAGGCCTGTGATTAAAGGTACACGCCTTTAATCCCAGCAACCCAAAACAGAGGAAGGCAGATCTCTGTGAGTTCAAGGCCTACTCTGTCTACATGGAGAGTTCTAAGCCAGCCATGGCTATATAGTGAGACCTGTCCTCAGAATCAAATTTCCAAAAGAACCACAAATGCAAAAGCAAGTTTAAAGGTGGGTAAAAACTCAGACGACTAATTTCATAGAAGAAAATATTCCAGTTTCTTGCATAAATCCGGAGTATTTGCTGAAATCAAAACCATAGTGAAACACCAGAATGGCTAAAATTTAAAAGAACAATAAGGTCATGTTTCACCAGATTAATAGTTGACTCCTTAGTAGAAACTTTAAAAGCCATAAGAGCCTGGGGCAATGGACTCTTAAGTTCTATAAGACCAATGATGTCAACCTACACTACTGTACCCCCCAAAACTGCTATAATTAAAAGAGAAAGTAAACTTTCCCATATTTAACAGGCTAAAAGAACTCAAGTCTGTTAAACCAGCCTTTGAGAGAGTACTGGAAGCAATAATCTAAGAGGCTACAAAAAAAAACAAAACAAAACAAAAACTAACGAGGCTATAATCACTGATTGACAAAATAAGACTGAGAACACAAACAGTGGTAAAATAAAATAAAATGACAGCAATCAACACATGTTTCAAGAATAACTTTAAATATTAGCAGCCTCAACTCCTCCATAAAAAGTATGGGTTAACTTAATGGATTAAGAAACAAAATCCAGCCCAGTGTGGTGGCACACACCGTTAATCCAGCATTGGTAGGCAGAGGCCTGGGAATATCTGTGAGTTAAAAGCTAGGCTAATCTATATAGTGAATTCCAGGATAGCCAGACCTGCATAAAGAGTCCCTGTCTCAAAAAAAAATTCCATATTTCTATTGTCTAGAAGAAAATCACTTACCTTAAAGATATGTACCACATTGAAGTAAAGACAGAGAAAACGTGTTCCAAGCAAATAGGGCCAGGAAACAAGCAGGCATTGCTATGTTAATATCTAAAAATAGACTTCAAATCCAAACTAATTAGAAGAGACAAAGTCACTTCATTCTTATCAAGGGATCAGTTACCAAGAAGAGATTATTATCCTAAACTTAGGCACCATATCAAACTCATAAAAAGTATACTATCATACTATTAGGCTTAAAAACATAGATTAATTACAACTCAGCAATAGTAGACAATTGCATCACTTCACTTTCTCCAATAGACAGGTTATCAGGACAAAAAGTAAACATAAACACATCAGAATTAAATGACTTCAAACAAGAAATGGCCCTAACAGATACCTACAAACTATTCCTCCCAAACACCAAAGAATACCCATCTACTCAGCACCCCAAGGAAGCTTCTCTAAAATAATCCATATATTGGGACATAAAACAAACGCTTTGAACTTGTTAAATATTACAAAAATCTGAGATATCTCCATTTATGTTGGCCGGCCACAGAGCAATAAAACTCAAAATCAACAGCAAATAAACCTTTAGTAATTTTAAAAATTTATGGAGATTAAACGACTCATAACTGAGTGATAAATGAGTCAAAGAAGAAATTAAGAAAAGGTATCAAAACATTTCCAGAACTAAATGAAAACACAGCCATACCTCTGGGACACACAGCAGCAGAAGTTCTATGGGGGAAATTTGTAACTCTGAGTGCCTGCATTTAAGCAACCAGAAAGAACACAAATAAAATGACTTCACGGTGTGACTCAAGAGTTTGGAAAAACAAGAACAGTTCAAACCCAGGTCCCATAGACAGAAATAAATCATAAAAATCAGAGCAGAAATTAGTGAAATATAAACAAAGGAAAAAAATTAAAGTCAACTAATCTAAGAGCTGATTCTTTGAGAAGATAAACAAGATTGCCCAACCTTTTGCCCAGTTAACCAAAAGAAAGTTTACCCAAATGAACGAAATCAGACATAAACAGGAAAATTTTGCAAAATACATCATGGAATTTCAGATATTATAAGGAAATACTTCATAAACCTATATTGCATCAAGTTGAAAATCTAAAAGAAATTAAATTTTAGTTTCGGCCAAACTCCCAAAGTTAGACCAAAAAGAAATGAACAAGTTAAGCCAACTTCTAGCAAATAGGGAGTTCAAAACTAATAAAAAAAAAACAAAAAACCTTGCCGCTATCAAAAGCCCTGGTCCAGATGCATCCATAGCAGAATTCTACCAGACTTACTTCTCTTGTATTTATTAGTTCTTTGATAATTGTAGACAATGCATTTTGATCATACTCACCCCCTCCCTCAGTTCCTCCCAGATCCATCTCGCCTTCCCAACTTACCTGTGCCCTCTTTTCCTTTTAAAACCATCAAGGTTAATGTGTGCGGCCCATATATGAGCTCTTGTATATGTGGCCTTCACTGAAGTAGTCAGCCCACCAGGAAGCATACCCTTAAAGAAAACTGATTCTCCTGCTCCCATCAGCCCTCAATTATCAATAGCTTCTTCCCTAGGGGGTAAGACTTAAAGGGCCAGTTAGGGATAAGACATCTTAAGTCTAAGTTTTCAACACAAAGGATTTTTTTTTTTTTGTCCTAGAGGGAAGAAGGGCAGGGAATGAGATAGGAGTTAAATGATGAGGAGAAGGAGAAGGGAACAAGGGAAAGGTGAATGGAAATTTGCCCCCCGAGGGACAAAGGATTGCCTGAGTAGAGAAGAGGCAGATGTGGCCTATAGGCAAACAGCTGTTTATAACGGGAAAGGGGCAAACCCTGTATTCCGATGAGTTGGTTAATCATGTTAATTAGGGTAGCCAAAAGGGGGCTTTTGATTGCTGTTTGAGTGAGTGTAAAGGAAAACTCACCAGTTAGCCATGGTTGGTTGGAGAAGGCAAGCCCTGGAAGGTTTGAATGTGTGAGGCCTGGCTTGGGGACGGGGAGAGGAGAGGGAAGGTGTGGGATGGATGGTCCTGTAGACAGATTTGAGCTACAAAATCAATGAAAGGACCAGCACCAGCACAAAACACCCCAAGACCAAGTTTCAACACAAAGATTTATTTGCCCCAGAGTGACAAAGGACTGTCTCTGGGTAAAGAGGAGACAGATATGGCACATAGGCAAATGGCTGTTTATAAATGGAAAGGGAGAAACCCTGTGATAGGACAAATGGGTTGATTTTGACTGGTGATGTTAATTAGGGTAGCCAAAAGTGGGCTTTTGATTGTTGGACTTCAATACTTAGATAGCTGGTCTTTGGTTGTCAGCCTTAGGAGGAGGAAGTGGCCAAATAAAAGAATAGACCT
Organism: Peromyscus californicus insignis; assembly: GCF_007827085.1. Lineage (NCBI taxonomy): Eukaryota > Metazoa > Chordata > Mammalia > Rodentia > Cricetidae > Peromyscus > Peromyscus californicus. The sequence continues at coordinate 144,697,459 of NW_026294562.1, read as the reverse complement.
TGGTGGCTAGCTTTAGGACTGTAATCTTTATGGTTTAGCAAGGCAGAGGGAAGGAGGAAGGGCAGGGTCTGCCAGTGCCATGTTTGCCATGCTTGGGCCTGGTAGGGCCCTTCAGGAACTTGAGGTCCACCTCCCATATCCATGCTGGAGTTTTATCTGACTTGAACCTGCAAAGGTCGTGTGCATCCTACCTCAGCAGCTTTGAATTCAAATATCTCCTTGTTCTACTTGGTCTAGAAAACACTGTGTCCTTATTGTCATCCACCACCTCTGGCTTTTGCTATGTTTCTACCCTTTTTCTGCAATGACTCTTCAATACAGGAGGAAGGGTTGTGATGCAAAGGTCTCCTTTAGGGCTAAGCATTCCACAGTCTCTTATTCTCTCTACATTGACCATTTGTGGGTCTCTGTGTTAATTGCCATCTACTGCAAAAAGCAGTTTCTCTGATGAGGGTTGTGTTTTATGACCAACTTCTGGAGAGAGGCAACACAAGTCTACTACCCTAGAAAGGGAACCTACAACAGACCCAAGTAGTAGGAAAGATTGGACCAATATCCACCTTGGTGAACCAATGGGTATTATTGGGGTTACTTATAGGAACATGGGTGAGTGATTATTCACAGGATCAGAAATTACTCAGTCACATGCATCACCAAAGCCCACCCCAGCCTGAGCGACAGATCACAAAAGCTGGAGACCTAGAGTGTACTATATAGCCTGAAGGCAGTTTAACAGGTTGGAAAGTATCCTTTCCAGGCAGCTTAGTTTGTCTGAGCCTCTTCAAGCAGTTCTGCTGGTTCCTGCTTCTTACAGGCTGCCCTGTCTAAGAGTCTTTCTTTGTAGCTTGGCTTGTCTGAAAGTGACCCTCAGCAGTCTTTTCTGTTTACATATCTTGGAGGAAGGAGCTTAGTGAATCTGGTCAATTTCAGGGACTTCCTCAAGCTAATTTGAGTTTCTTACAACCTGTCTTAATGTTTCAATTTCAGAGGAAACTGCTACACAACAGGTTATGTTCGCTTTCTACTGCTGTAGCAAGGACCATGACCCAAAGCTGCTTTGGGAAGCAAAAGGTTTATTTTTAGCTTACAGTTTTTAATCCATCTTGATGGGAAGTCATGGCAGGAAGTGAAGGCGGCACCTGAATCAGGAACTGCAGCAGAGGCCGTAGGAGAATGTTGCTTTTTAGTTTGCTGTCCATGACTTGCTCAGCCTGTTTGCTTGTACCATCAAGATCACCTGCCCAGAGGTGGCACTGTTGTCAGTGACTTGGGCCTTCCACATCAGTCACTAATTAAGAAAATGTCCCACAATCATGGCTACAGTCTAATCTGATGAAGGTGTTCTGCTGATGTTCCTCTTCCCAGATAACTCTAGCTTGTGTCAAGTTGACAACAATCTAAAAAGAACAGGAGTTGACAGATGTGCTCATCATAAACTGATAAGTCATTAAGAGTTGATTGACTTTATTTTTTGGTCATGTCTCTGGTCTTTAAGCAGAGGTGTTTACAATATTCAAGAGGGGGCTAATTCATAACTAGGTTGGGATCTTGATTTTCTCTATCTGTCAGGTATTTGGGGACACAGCCTCTATCCAGTTTTTCTGTTTCTTTGCTACAGTCTGGTGTTTTCAACTCTTTGGTCAAGGAGCCTGGGCAAAGTTTCTCATGGGACTATGGATAGGTCTCAAGGATAGGGTAACTGAAGTGTTTTAGTCAGGCAGCTGCCAGGGCTTTGGGACTCTGGATTACATGTGCTGGCTAGAGAGTCTCAGGTAGGGATCTGGAATCTGGCCAATCCTATACAAAATGAGACACTGAGAGAGGAAGTAGCTATCTTTGGCAAATAGCTGAAAGACTTGAATGACCCAAATAGAGGAAGGAAAGGATGGAGAGTGCTGGTAGCTTACCTGAGAGGGAGTTGGAGAACAAAGGAGGAGTTGGAGGGGAGAGGGAAGGGTAGAAATGATGTAAATACAGTATTGTCTTAGTTAGGGTTACTATTGCTGTGATAAAACATGACCAAAGTAACTTGGGGAGGAAAGTGCTTATTTGCTTACTCTTCCACATCACTGTTCATCATTGAAGGAAGTCAGGACAAGAACTCAAGCAGGGTAGGAACCTGGAGGCAGGAGTTGATGCAGAGGCCATGGAGGAGGAGTGCTGCTTACTGGTTTGTTCATCCTGACTTGTTCAGCCTGCTTTCTTAGAGAACCCAGGACCACCAGCCCAGGAATGGTACAACCCACAATGAACTGAGCCCTTCCATATCAATCATTAATTAAGAAAATGCTCAACAGGCTTGCTTACAGCTGGATCATATGGAACCATTGTTTGAATTGAGGTTCCCTCCTCTTGAGTTCTCTCTTACTCTAGCTTGTATCAGTTTGACATAAAAAATAGCTGCCACAAGGAATCCTGTACAAAATTATCAGAAATATTTTTAAATACACTTTTCTACTCAAATTTATCAACAACTTATTGCACCTGGATTTAAAGACAGAAAATTTTCCCATGGCCCCACATGATAAAAGCATATCCAAGCCGGGCGGTGGTGGCGCACGCCTTTAATCCCAGCACTCGGGAGGCAGAGCCAGGCGGATCTCTGTGAGTTCGAGGCCAGCCTGGGCTACCAAGTGAGTTCCAGGAAAGGCGCAAAAGCTACACAGAGAAACCCTGTCTCGAAAAACCAAAAAAAAAAAAAAAAAAAAAAGCATATCCAGTATTCACTCTGAGGTCTATTTGAGTTCCCTTTTAACACTTGTGTTTCTGATATGAAGTTTGTGTATAACTTTAATGTTCTTTAAGTGCCGGGTTACACACCACACAACTGGAAAGTGCCACTTTGTGCCACTGACTTGAAATGCCACCATTTCTACTTCTCCATGTATCTGGGCTATAGCAGAAAGTTCTTGTCTGTGTTTCCATGTTGAATGTGTATTCCCGTGTGTTGCTGTAGCAGCTTCAACTTTTCAGGTTTTTAATTAAAGTCTTTGATCTACTTTGAACTGATTCTTGTGCAAAATGAGATTTATCATCATTCTTTTACAGATAGGTAACTAATTCGACCAATACCATTTGTTGAATATTTGACTTTTTCCAATATGTGTTTCTGACACTTTTGTAAAAAAAAAAAAACCTCAGTGACCATATCTATGTGTGTTTATTATTGGATCCTCTATTCTGTTCCACATGTCCATATGTCTGTTTTTATGGTTGCACCATACTGTTTTCATCACTATAGCTCTGGAGTATAATTTGAGGTCTGTAAATGCAATGCCTCTAGCTGTGCTCTTTTACTTTAGGATTACTTTCAGCCATTTTTGTGACTTTTTGTGTTTCTAATATTAATTTCTGGCTTAAAAATTCTAATTCTGAGAAGAGTGTCATTAAAATTTTGATGGGGATTGCATTGAATATGCAGATTACTTTTGAAACTACAGCTATTTTCACAATATTGATTCTGTCAATCCAGAAGCATGGAGCATCTTTTCATCAACTATTTTCTTTTTTAACTTCCATTTTCAGTTTCTAGAATATTCATTGTAGAGGCCTCCAACTTTACTTCCTTTTTTTAGGTTTATACTTCGGTACTTTGAATTTCTTTATTGAGCTATTGTGAATGGGATTTTTTTTTTTCTAAATTGTTCCTCATCAAGTTCATTATTTGAATATATAGAAGCTATTGGTTTTGTATGTTAATTTTATTCATTTTGGTTTTGTTTACTTTTTTTAGTGAGAATAGATTCTTCTTCTTCTTCTCGAATCCCAACACAGTTTTCCTTCCCTCCACTCCTCCCAGCTCTGTCCCCACATCCCCACTCCCCCAGATCCAGTCCCTTCTGTTTTCCTTCAGAAAGGAGCTGGCCTCCAGGAGACAATAACCAAACACAAGAAGATACAACAAGACAAGGCAAAAGCCCTCATATTGAGGCTAGACAATGGGAGGAAAAGAGTCCCAAGAGCAGGCAAAAGAGTCAGAAACACACCTGCTCCCACTGTTAAGAGTCCCACAAAACCACCAAGTTCACAGCCATAACATATATGCAGAGGACATGGTATAGACCCTTGCAGACTCTGCACTTGCCTTTTGAGTCTCTGTGAGCCTATATGTGCCTTGCTTAGTTGATTCAGTGGGCCATGTTCTCCTGGTGTCCTCCATTCTCCCTCAATCTTTCCTCCACCTCTTCTCACGGTTATTAAAAAAAAGACATTAAGACTAATTTTTAAATATTTAAAAGGCAGAGAAAACTGTGGACTTTCCAAATTTGAAAGGAAGAGGTTCTTTTTGATTTGACACTAGTTCTTAGAGTAGAGATTGAAGACTCAATGTCATCATTGTAATTTTCCTTGAGGCAGATCCCTCCTGGGACATCACCATAATCATTTACAGCAGAGCCTTGGAAGGAAGACTCCAATTAAAGACACCTGGTATCTTATTTAGAGATGCTCATTCATATTCTCTCTCTCCATTCTCTCCTCTCCTACCCTTCTCTCTCTCTCCTATCCTCCTTCCTTCCCTCCCTCCATCACTCTTTGCCTCCTTCCCTTTTTATTATGAGAGGAGCGCTATACTAACATAGGGCATTAAGTTTGTGAGATCACAGAATTGCAGAGTTTATAAAGAAAGTACAGATATAAAGGGCATGTTTTCAGTAGGAAAAAAACTAAGGCATGCTTAAATAATAATAAACTTATTATTTTTAAATAATAATTTTATATAACAATAAAATAATTAAAAAATAATCATTCGTCCAGTCCTTAGAAGCAAGACTTTTGTCTTAGGTCATATTTGTTTCTAAATCAGCATCCACAAAATAAGAGTTTCATTTTGTTGTGAACCCAGACTTGGAAACCATGAGACAGAAATCTAGGCCTGCATTTTCATCTAACTGGTCATATTGTTTAAGGCAAAGGATTAATGTCTTTGAGTTACAGTATCCAGTTTATAAAGTAGAAATTTCTTATTTGGTGCTGTTTATGAGCTTGTCCCATGAGAGAGATCTAGAGTGCAATTTCTCAGGTAGCATCAAGGCAAAAAACAAATGGTTTGCAGTCTTCTTCCCCATCTTCAACAGAGTGCATTTGCTGGCCAGTTTTAGTTACTCCAAAGCAGCTGACCAAAACCATAGGATGCAAACACATACTTTTATGTAAACCTCAGGTAAAGCCTGCCCTAGATAGACCTTTAGACTCATAAGAAAGTACGTAAGAAATACTGGCAGTGGATTGTCAGAACACCCTCTCTTTATATTTGTGGTGATGGAAAAAAGACACATTTAAATATTCTGGCTCTAAAAGTAGAGCAATATAATTTATAATTATCTTCAGAGATGTTATTGCTTGCCTTGTCATCATTTCCCCAAGGTGATTCTTTATTACGTTCTCATTAAAAATAACAAACTCTGAGAATGTCTGCAACACAAAATCAGAGAATGGAAAACAAATGTGATTAATTTTGCTAAATATTCATCAGATTACAGGTTTGGCAGCTTATGATGAAACGGGCAGTCTCCAAACAAGCTCAGCAAGGACTTTTGTGCAAAACCTATACGTGAAAATATCTACTGGAACCTGGTGAGGCAGGTGCCACTTTCTACTGAGAGTGAGAGGTTCAAAAGGGGTGCCAACACATGTACACATTTGAATATTACTTCTCCATCTTCTCCAAACTGCAATGTGATGCTGAGCAGCAATGAGAGGATGACAATCTAGAACTAAAAAGCAATGGAAAATCAGATTTCACAAAGAACCTTAACTTTGGTTTTCCTGGGGGACTTTCATGCTGTGGTGTAGTGGAAACATGTCATTCTACAAATGTCATCATCATATGGCAAGAAAATGTTTCCACGGCATTTTAGGTGACCTCTCTGTCACCCTTTTTCTGAGATCCTGAGTACAGTTGCAGAAGGAACATGGAGGAACTGGCTGGTGAGATGGCTGAGTCAAGAAATCACTTGCCTCACAAGCATGAAGACCTGAGCTTGAACTTCAGCACCCATGTAAAAATAAACTCTGTGTGCCTGTCGTATTAGCACTGGAAAGGTGGAGAAAAAAGCATAGCTGCGGCTTGCTGGCCAGCCGGTCCCGCTGACTTGGTGACTTCCAGGTTCAGTGAGAGAACCTATCTCAAAAAATAAGGGAAAAGGTGACTAAGGAAACCATCCTGCCTGCACATGAGCAGACATAGGCACTGGCACACACAAACACATGTGTGCATATGTAAACACATATGTATGCATACACACATGTACAAAAAGACACATAAAAAAGGGGGATTTGGGGTATTTGGATGGCACCTACCTTGTATAAACAGGCCTAATCATCAGTTTGATTTTCTTGAGAGTTATACCTCTTCTGGTATAATTCTGGAGTTCCAAATCTAGGACAGGACCTATTCCTTCCAACCTGCTGATATATATTTGAACAGTAAGTAGGTGAACTAATTGTTCTACTTTGTCTGACTATTCATGAACAGCTGAAGGCAGCTGCAGAGCTAGGATCAGCAGCCACCATCGGGCCCATAAGAGAGGTTGGTTGTATGGCCAGGACCAGCAGTCATCAGATCTACAAGGAAGGGAACAAAGCCAGGGCAAAACTATCACCAGGCCCATAAGGGAGGGTACAGAGAGAGACAGGACCAGTAGTCACCAGGCCTGCAGAAATCACCAGAAATGTGCTGAGGGAAGCACACTGAGATCCGTGGCAGGAAGAGGTACTGGTTGTACCTGTCTATGCTTTCCATGTCAAGAAGTATCCTCGCTAAGCCTTCCCCTGCATAATTAGGTTGGAAAAGTGGGGAATCACCCACTAAGCAAAGCAAGTTAATATGAGATTTTATGTTATTTTCAGGAAGTTAGTTAATCAAACATTGAGTTTAGATTGTAAATGACATATGCTCATACGATCAGTTCGTTTTTTTTTATTTTTTTTAATGAACATTTAAGATTCATATACAAAAGCTAACAGAGCGATAATCCAATCATGAAATATGTACAGGGAATTAGAACAGAAAATAACTCAATTACAATTTCTCAGCACTGAAGTGGCAACAGGGGGAGCCGGCGTTTCAGAGACAGTGGGCAGAGTGCTGAGGCCAAGAACGACCATGACCTTGTGGCTTTAAGGTTTTAAGTTTCTTGTCTTTCTTAGTCGTTATTAAGGTTGTAGAAATAAATTTATTTTCCACAAAATCAAAGTTAACTTTGAATCAGTTCATTTTTTTCCCCTGGGGGAAATATTTGATCTGCTAATCTAACACACTATGTGCTTCTCATTAAATTTGTCTGCATAAATGTTTGCTTATTCTATTTCTTAATGTCGGTTCATGCAGTATTTTACTAATTTCAGAACAGGAAGTGTTAAAGGCAATTAGTACTGGACTTAAATGTCCACAGTTTGCTCTTCATGGACAGTGTGCACCCCATGATCTTTGCAGGTGTCAAGTTGTCATGACTGGGATTCCTGAAAATGTTTTGTCAGCTGGGAAAAACGGTATGAAATGGCATTCGAAGTAGAAAAACATCATAGACTTGGAACAGTTAAAAATATACTTATCTTGTTTGTAAACTATTGATGTTAGGGTACTGAGCATCTGAGTGTCAGTCATTGCCTGCCGTTTTTCTAGAAGGTTGTTTGCTTTATCTGTTAAGGGGACATCTTTGAAACATCTGAAGTTACACGTAGAAACATCAAGGCAATATTATTTGTACATATTATTAAACATGCAAAATTTCCTGAAAGACCGCGCCCAGCCAGTCTCTGTGAGCTTGGGCTCTCCTCCGTTCCATTTCTCTGGGAGTGTATTTTCCTGGAAGCTTGGGTCTTCCCTAGCTTACTTTGAAGAGGTGGCCCCTTTTATCACGGGCTCTCTATTCAAATACGTTGCCCAGTAAACTAAGTTGAAAGTGCCAAACAAGATAGGGAACACAATCCGGGACATTTTGTCGATCTTGCTGATGCTGTTGTACGTCTTTTTACTCTCAGACGTCTTCTCTTCAGCAGGTTTCACTGAGGCTGAAGATGCATTCCCAGTCCCTGCTGGCAGCTGTTCCTTTGGGATGTTTGGAGGGTGAGTCAACTTCCCAGTTGTAAAAGCATTTGTTGACTTATTTAGTTTGAGTTCACGTTCTTTTTTCTGCAAAATATGATAAGAAGATAAAGATATGTCACCTTTCAGCTCCTCTTAAAGGTCTCATGGTCTATCTTCAGAAGAGATAAATGAACATGAACTCAGCCCCGGCAGAGGGCAGACTTCCAGAAACTTGCAAGCCTAGAATCTCAGAGTCAGCAGATAGATGTGTCTTGTTGACATTACTGTTTGGTATTTCTCAGGAACCTAGTGTAATCTGAATTAAGATCTCTCTGGCACCACACAGCAACAATCATTTCTTTAAGTGTGTCTAGGGGAGTGAGTACTCTATGTAGTTTGCTATAAGAAACATTCTGAAGACTGGCCTAAGGAGAATTAAAGGGAGAATGATTAAAAATGGCCACTACAGTAAATAGTCCTTGGTTCAAGGTGTATCCTGAGAATCAGCCATGCTGCTGCTTCCAACAGCACTCCATCCTTTTATTGTTGAGTAGTATTTCTTTTAAGAATGTATAACTATTTGTCTCCCGTTGATGGGCACATGTACTATCTCCAGTTCTGACTATTCTGGATTCAGCAACTGTCAACACTCTTCTTCACACTGCTCTGATTTTGTCTTTCATTATATATGAAATTTTAGAACAGTGAATAAACTTTATGTGGAAATATTAAAACTGTTGTTACATTTAGAGAGGTGAGGACAGACGCTGTTTAGAAAGAGATATGTTGAGCTTCCTAGAAGCTAATGATTTGACAGGGATTTTTGGGGGACACAGGATTGTGTGTTTGCAAGAACTCAACAAAGATATGCCTAATGTTTGTGTACTTCAGTTTGGGTAGATTTTCCTCCAAGAGAATAAAATAAATAGTAAACTACACTGAACTCTTGTTAATAGTATGCATGAAATTTATTTTTATATATATAAAAATAAAACGGATGATGGATGAAAATAGATAAATGAACAGATGATAATATACAGATGATAAATGGATGAATAGATGGGTAGATGATGGATGAATGGATTATAGATTTATGGATGAATGGATGGATGCTAAGTGGATGGATGAATAGATATATTTGATATGTGGACTGTTATAACATGAGTATAATATAAATATAATAAAATGTTATCAGAAGAAATAGAAACATTTTGAAAATTGATGTATGTTTGAAAATATACATAATGAAATGCTGGTTTGAGGTTTTCATTTCAATTTCATTATTAAAACAACATCATCTCATTAAATAAAGTTTAAGTAAAATATAGCATTGCAAGTTATGGAGAATACAGCAGCCACTAAAGATGTGAAAAGTAACAAGTAGAGAGTGGAGGGAATGGGAGTGCAAATGAGAATAAAGGAAACTCAAGTGCTGAGCCAGATGCAAGAAGTATGGGACCTCCTAGAGACCACAGGAAGGCAGAAGGGAGGGAAGCAGGGCATGCCTCTGAAAACCATCATGTAGGCTTCATGCCAGTCTTCCAGGGATTAGTAAGTGTGACTAACTGCTCTGAATAAATAAAATTTATTTAAAAAGTAAAAATATTTTTCTCAAACATTTTGAACTGTGGTTAGTTGTATCAAAGTTATGGGACCTGCAGACCTGGACAGCCAACCACACTGCTGTGCCATGGTGCCATGTGATGAGCATGAGAAGGGGACAGAAACAGAACAGGACATAGTTTGCAAAGAACTTAGAACAAGTCCAATATAGACTAGTTGCCCCTACAGATTATATGCAAAGACTAATTCCCAGGTGTTGTTTATTACTAAATCAAGGCCAGGCTGTTTACATCAAGACTTAGTCCTTGCAGTAGTAGCTCCCTTTCTGCAGGTACTCTGACCACTCAAGGTTCAGCCAATTGTTTACTGACTGTGTAGAGCTATGTGAGAATTTGTGTCTACATTCCTGCTGAGCTACTACTGGCCTGGCTCCAGACAGTGGCACCTAGCCCTAATCCATCTTTTGTTTAACTGATACCTTTTGTTTGTCCTATGTGAGTCTTGTCTCAGAGTCTCCTAAGGATACAAGGCCTATGCAAAACTTGGGTTCAGGAAACCCAGCAAACCCTGGTACCTGACAAATCAAGGAATTTGCACTTGGCACTGTATTTTTGGGATCTCCTTTTAGGTTGTTTTGAGCATATGGAAATCAACTGGACTCCCCACCACTCATGCACAAACCTTACCAGCCAGAACAGACATTAGATACTCAAGTGAGGCTACAAAAGTCAGGAGAACAGGTGCAGGCCATACCAGTCAGAACAGAGGCCCCCCTGCTGCACCAAAGGCCAAGCTAACCACCAGAAGGCCAACTCCCAACTCGGAAAGAGACTGACAACTAGACCAGAGGTTACACCAGTTGCCAGAAATTCAGGCCATAAAGACTAGGAAACCAAAGAGGAAACAGAAACCATGGAACAAAACACTCAACAGAATGCAAGAGATGGAAGAGAGAATCTCAGGCACTGAAGATACAGCAGAAGAAATATATTCATTGGTCAAAAAAATGTTAAATATAAAAAACTCCTAACACAAAATGTCCAGGAAATCTGGAACACCATGAAATCACTAAACATAAGAATAATAGAGATAAAAGGAGGAGAAGAATCTCAACTCAAAACCAGAGAAAGTATGTTTAACAAAATCATAGAAGAAAATTTCCCTAACCTAAAGAATGACATGACTATAAAGGTACAAGAAGATTACAGAACACCAAATAGATTGGATCAGAAAATAGAGTGCCCCCCATCATATAATAATCAAAACACTAAACATACAGAACAAAGAAAGAATATTAAAAAGCTACAAGGGGAAAAGGCCAAGGAGCATTATAAAGCCAGACCTATAAGAATTAAACCTGACTTCTCAATGGAGACTCTAAAAGCCAGAGGGCCTAGTCAGATGTCTTGTAGACTCTAAGAGATCACAGATACCAGCTCAGACAATATACCCAACAAAACCTTCAATCACCATAGATGGAGAAAACAAGACATTTCATGACAATGTTAAATTTAAACAATATCTATCCACAAATCCAACCCTATGGAAGATACTGGAAGGAAAACTCGAACCCAAGGAAGTAAACTATACCCATGAAAATATAAGCAATAAATAATCTCACACCAGCAAAACTCAAAGAAGGGAAACACACACACACACACACATACACACACAACACACACACACATGCTACCACCACCACCACCACCAACGTAATAACAGGAATTAACAATCAGTGGTCATTAATATATCTTAATATTAATGGACTCAATTCACCAATAAAAAGACAAAGGCTAAGAGAATAGATATGAAAGCAGGACCCATCCTTCTGCTGCATACAAGAAGCACACCTAAACATCAAAGACAGATATTACCTCAAAGTAAAGGGTTGGAAAAAAATTTTCCAATCAAAGGGACCTAACAATCAAGCTGGTATAGTTATCATAATATCTAACAAAATAGACTTCAAACCAAAATTAATCAAAAGAGATTGTGGTGGTTTCAGAGAGAATGACTCCCAAAGGAAGTGGTACTATTAGGAAATGTGGCCTTGTTGAAGTAGGTGTGACCTTGTAGGAGGAAGTGTGTCACTGTGGGGGCAGGGTTTGAGGTCTCTTTTGCTCAAGTTTCACTCACTGTGACACTCAATCTACTTCCTGTTGCCTGTATATCAACATGTAGCAACTTCTTCTCCAGCACCATGTCTACCTGCATGCTGCCATGTTCCCCACCATTATAATTGACTAAACCTCTGAAACTGTAAGCTTCTGCCTCAGTTAAATGGTTTCCTTTATAAGAGCTGCTATGGTCAGAGTGTCTCTTCATAGCAATAGAAACCCTAACTAAGGCAGAGATGGGAAAGGATATTTCATACATATTAAAGGAAAAATCCACCAGGATGATATCTCAATTTTGAACCTCTATGCCACAAATACAAAAGCACTCATATTTGTAAAAGAAACATTACTAAAGCTTAAATCACACATAGAACCCCACAAGTTAATAGTAGGAGATTTCAACACCCCATTGTCACTGATGGACAGGGCTGCCAGACAGAAACTAAACAGAGAAACACCAGAACTAACAGACATTATGACTCAAATGGACCTAACAAATATCTACAGAACATTTCACCCAAACATAAAAGAATATATCTCTTCTCAGCACCTCATAGAACCTTCTCCAAAATTGACCATATACTCATTCACAAAGCAACTCTTAGTAGACATGAGGAAATTAAAATAATCCCCTGTATCCTATCAGGGCACCATGGATTAAAGTTGGATTTCAGCAATAGAAACAATAGAAAGCCTACAAACTCATGGAAACTGTACAACTCTCTACTGAATAACCACTGGATCAAGGAAGAAAGAAGGAAAGAAATGAAAGACTTCCTAGAATTCAATGAAAATGAATGCACAAAACACTCAAATTTATGGAACACAATGGAAGTGGTGCTGAGGAAAGTTCATATGTCAAAGTGCCTCCTGCAAGAAGAAATTAGAGAATTCTCATATCAGAGACTTAGTAGCATACTTGAAAGCTCTACAACAAAAAGAAGCAGACACACCCAAGAGGAGTATACAGTAGGACATAAGTGAACCCAAGGTTGAAATAAATAAAATGGAAAGAAAGAGAATAATACAAAGAATCAATGAAACAAAAAGTTGATTCTTTGAGAAAAATCAACAAGATAGACACATCCTTATCCAAACTAACTAAAAGGTAGAGAGAGAATATCCAAATTAACAAAATCAGAAATGAAAAGGGGGATGTAACAACAAACGCTGAGGAAATCCAAAGAATCATTAGATCATACGTCAAAAATCTGTATTCCACAAAATTGAAAAATCAAAAAGAAATGGACAATTTTCTTGATAGATACTGTTAGTTATTTTGCAGCGCTCTTACCCTGCGAGGAAATGTCACGAAACACGACAGAATCTGCTAACGAGTTTTATTAAGATAAAAGGGACAGACGAGTGAGTGCCCAGGCCTGTGGGAAAGACGTGTGTAGAGAAGAAGACAGCCGGTAATATGGTGCTGGCTTATAAAGGCTGGGCGTGCACAGGTCGACATAACTCCACGCATGCGTGTAGATCACATGGCTGCGGTTGTGCGCTCTTACGCAACCGTGCAAAGTCACAGATCCTGGTCACATGAGATGCCTTGACCCGGAAATGGCTATTTTGACCTGGAACTGGCTAGGGGGAAGTGTCTAGGTCTGCCAGGCATATGCAAACACGCCCAACTGTGGGGGCGTGTTGTGAATCCATCAGATACTACTTACCAAAGTTAAATCAAGATCAGATGAACAATTTCAATAGACCTATAATCGCCAAGGAAATAGAAGCAATCACTAAAAGTCTTCCCCCTCCCCCCCAAAAAAAGCCCAGGGCCAGATGGTCTTAATGCAGAATTCTACCAGACCTTCAAAGATGAGCTAATACAAATACTCCTCAAATTATTCCACAAAACAGAAATGCAAACTCCATTAGAATGCTCAACTTCATATGGAAAAACAAAAAACCCAGGATAGATAAAACAATTCTGTACAGTAAAACAACTTCTGGAGGTATCACCATCCCTGATTTCAATCTGTACTACAGAGTAATATTAATAAAAATCCCATTGGCATAAAAACTGACAGGTTGATCATTGGAATCAAATTGAAGACCCAGATGTAAATCAACACACCTATGGATACCTGATTTTTCAACAAAGAAGCCAAAATTACACAATGGAAAAAGAAAGCATCTTCAACAAATGGTGCTGGTCTAACTGGATGTCTGCTTGTAGATAAGTGCAAATAGATTCATATCTATCACTCTGCATAAAATTCAAGTTCAAGTGGATAAAAGACCTCAATATAAAACCAGATGCACTGAACCTGATAGAAGGGAAAATGGGAACGGCCTTGAACACATTGGCACAGGAGAAAACTTCATGAACAGAATACCAATTATGCATGCACTGAGATCAATAATTAATAAATGGGACCTCATGAAACTGAAAAAGCCTCTGTAAGGCAAAGGACACCATCAATAGTACAAAAAGGCAGAGGGCTAATATTGAAAATATGTAAAGAACCCAAGGAACAAAAAGAACCCAAGGAACTAGATATCAACAAACTAAAAAATCCTATTAACAAATGGGGTACTGTAGCCAGAAGTTTTCTTAGGTCCCACCTGGCCCTACAGTCCTGCAACAGCTTATAAAATAATCACTCATAGGCTTATACTAATTATGAACTGGATGGCCTATGGCAGGCCTCTTGTTAGCTAGCTCTTTTAGTTTAACTCAACCCATAACTATTAATCTATGTATCGCCACATGTTTCTGTGGCTTTACCTGCATCCCATTACATGTTGCTCCTAGGATGGCAGTCTGGCATTTCCTCCACTCCACCTTTCTCTTTATTGTCTCTCTCCTTGGATTAGCCTATGGTAAGGCAGCTTAGAGGCAGGCTGGAAATCCAAGCAGATAAACAGAGAGAAGAAAGGAGAGGAGAGGGAGACACCAGCAGCCACCAAAGGAGAAGCAAGACGCCAGCAGTCTGGAAACACCACGGCCATTGTGGCAAAAACAGATTAATAGAAATGGGTTAATTTAAGATAAAAGAGCTAGCTAGCAAAAAGTGTACCATAGGCCATACAGTTTGTAAATAATATTAAGTCTCTGAGTGATTATTTTGTAAGTGGTTGTGGGACTGTGGGGCCAGGTGGGACCGGAGAAACCTTCTGGCTACAAAGTATAGATCTAAACAGAAAATTCTCAACAGAAGAATCTCAAAGGGCCGAGAAACACTTAAACGTTCAATATCGTTGACCACCAGAGAAATGCAAATCAAAACAACTCTTAAATTCCATCTCACACCTGTCAGAATGCCTAAGTGTCACAAAAACCCAAGTGACAGCTCATGCTGAAGAGGATGTTGAGCAAGGCAACACTCCTCCATCGCTGGTGGGAGTGCAAACATGTACAGCCCCTTTGGAAATGAATATGGTAGTTTCTCAGAAAATTGAGAATCAATCTACCTCAAGACCCAGCTATACCAATCCTGGGCATATACCCAAAGAATACTCCACCATACTCAAGGACACTTGCACAGCTAAACTATGTTCATAGCAGCTTTATTTATAATAGCCAGAAACTTGAAACAACCTAGATGTCCCTCAACCAAAGAATGGATAAAGAAAATGTGGTACATTTACATAATAGAATATTAGTCAGCTGTTAAAAACAATGACATCAGGAGATTTTCCTGGCAAGTGGATGGAACTAGAAAAGATCCTTAGTGAAGTAACCCAGACCCAGAAAAACAAACATGGTATGCACTCACTCAAAAGTGACTATTAGCCATAAAGTAAAAGAGAACCATGTTACAACCCATAGACCCAGAGAAGCTAAGTAACAAGGAAGGCTTAAGGGGGGTACATGAATTTCACTGTGAAGGGGAAATAAAATCAAGATTGACAGTGGAATGGGGGAGGGGTCTGGAATGGGGAATATGGGGATGGGAATGGAAGAGATTAGATGCTGTGGAGGATAGAGGAAGAGAGTACTGGGACAGACAACTGGAATCTGGGGGCATCTCTGGGATGAGCTAGAAACCTAGAGCAATGGAAACTCCCAGGAATCTATGAGGGTGACCCTAGCTAAGACTTCTAGCAATGGGGCCTATGGAGCCTGAACTGGCCATCTCCTGTAACCAGGTAAAACTTCCTGTGAGCCACAAACCCTTAGACCTACAATTTGTCCTGCCTTCAAGATGGACTGGGGTAAAAATGGCAGAGGAATTGTGGGAGTGATCAACTAATGACTGGCACAACTAGAGACCCTGAGAGGGATCTCCCCTCTGAGGACTGGGACCCAGAGGTGGGATACCCGAGGCCTAAGATAGAACTAAAGAGGAATGGAAAAACCAAGAGTCAATGTAATGGCTCCTAGTGATATTCTGCTATACTCATAGATTGATGCCTAGTCTATCTGTCATCAGAGAGGCTTTATCCATCAACTGATGGAAACAGATGAGGAGACCCCACAACCAAACATTAGGTGGAGCTTGGGGAATCCTGTGCAAGATGGGGAGGAAGGATTGTAGGATTCAGTGGTGTCAAGGACACCACAAGAAAACTCACAGAAACAACTAATCTGGGCTAATAAGGGTTTACAGAGACAGAACTGACAACCAGGGTGCCTGCATGGGATTGATCTAGGCCCTCTGCATGTGTGTTACAGTTGTGTAACTTAGTCTTCTTGTGAGAGTGACTCCTAACAGTGAGAGTCGGGAGATGTCTCTGATTCTGTTGCCTGATTTTGGGACCCATTCCTCCTACCAAATTGCCTCATCCAGCCTAGTCTTACTGCAACTTGATATACCATGACTGGCTGATATCCATGAGATACCCACTTGTATCTGAAGAGAAACAGTGGAGGAGGAATGGTCGGGGGAGAAGCTGGGAAGAGGGGAGGAAGGGCAAACTTTGGTTGGGATGTAAAAACAAACAAACAAACATGGCCAGAGTCACTCTCAGACAAGACAGCTGCCTAGAAAAGGCTCAAAGCACATGAACCACCTAGAAGAAGCAGACACCAGGCAGGCTGCTTGGAAGATGCTTCAGCCAACTGAACTAACTGGAATGGACACTTCCAAAGCTGTTGAGCTGTCTGCAGGCGGTGTAGTGTGCTCAAGCTTTCCAGCTTTTGTAAGCTGTCACCCATGGATGTTGATGATTCAGCTGCCTTTGAGTCAGCTATGCTCCTGTAAGCAACTCCGCACTCATACTCCTTTAACCCCAATATAACTCATTGGTTCACTATGTTGGTCTTTAGAGCTATATGCACCTTGGTCTCTGCTTCCCTATTTGGAGTGAGTGATGTTTGTTAAGGTCACCAGGAAGAATGTCACTCCAAACTACATGTCAGCCAGTGTGGCAGAGGCATCACTTCCCTACCATGTCCTCTGACTTGCTTCAGGGCTTCACTATGGGTTATCTGAGGCTCTACTGAGCCTGCACACAGAGCAACATCATCTTCTGCCTCATCTCACGCCTTCCTTCTTTCTCAGGGATAGGAAATAATGGAGCACATAGCCTGTTTTCTGAGTTCTTACAGTTTTCTCTACTTCTAGTAATAATCACCTCACAGCAACACCACTAGGGTGTCATTATCACTCAGTCCCTGGGTCTTACAGTGTGCCTGACCTGCGTGGTAGCATAGTTCCACACAAAGAGCCTTCCAGCATTGGGGTAGGGCTCAGCACTGGAGAACAACTCATCATCTTGAAGTTCCATAGGGCTGACCAATGCACAATGTGTGTGGGGTTAGCCAGTCCATGTTTTCTTCATTTGCCCCACCCCAGGTCCTCACACAGACCTACAAAAGAACAGTTACACGGAACCTGAACTGGTGGTGTCAGCACTGTATCTAACAGCATGCTATCTTGCTATCTGCCCAAGACCTCACAATCCACCTGGACTCAGAACTCAGGAAGTTTGATTGTGCAAAGGCATCTCAAGAGCATTTCTTCTTAGACTTGACCAACTCCAGTCTATCACCATGTAGCCCTTAAAAGTTCAGGAAGCCAGCAAGCCTTTATCTTCCAGTAACATGAGGTAGGTTGGTTAGCCCTATCTTTCCACATTATTCATGTTTCTTCCCCACAAATGGCCTTCTTGACTGCCTTGGCTACCCTTTATAAGTCTCAAAGTCCGAGGACACTCTGTCTCTACAAATGTTTCCCCAGATCCCCACAGATCAACCACAACAGCTGAATCATTTGTGTCTCCCTAGACCCTGAAAACAAACACAAATGGGTACTGTGAAGAAGCAACAAGCATTGGGGTTAGTGCTCTGGACAGACAGACATCAAGTGAGCTCAGATGAAGGAGCTCGGTGTTAGCATATTTTCATGAACTTCCAGTAGTGAGAACTTAGCAGGTAGGCTGTGGTACACCTCCAAGCAAGATTCCTATTGTCAGCCCCTCACTCTTGTTTCCCAGTTCCTGCAGCCCTGTCCTCTTACACAGCCAAGTGGACTTTGAGGTATGACTGTTAATAGCATAGGACATGGGGGATAAAATGCTGTACTTGGAAAAGAGGACAGTTCATGGTAAAGTCAAGAAAAGAAATGTAGTATCCAATCCCAGACAAGCAAGGGCTGAAGGTGGGGGAAAACCAGATGAACTCCATGGGATGAGAGCGCCCAGGTTTGCCAGTTGCTGTGGTTCAGGACAGCTAATTCTATTCATGCATAACCCTGTCTGAACTCCTTCCAGGCTTATTTCCCAGTGGGAAGATTAAGATTTCCTTTCAAACTTCCCCTGGAAGAACTGACCTCCCCTTCTCTTAGCACCAAGAACTTGCTTAAGTATCTGCTCTGTGCACAGTAGGATTAGCAGGTTATCATTGGTAGTTTTATTTTCTGGGTACACACATTTTCTCTCTCTCCCGAGGAAGCAATTCAGCCTGGGACCTTGTGCTGTTCTTTAGATTTGGGCAAAACCATGTGTGAAATATGCAATGAAAGATCATTTGACAGTGTGACGCTTCACATCATTATGCATGCTCACAGCCTGAGTAGGTCAAATCATTTCCTTGGAGCACTGGGTCTTTTGGCTGATGGACAACTTCCATTAAGCTGTCCATCCTCTTCAGGGCATGATGACTACCTCAAAGAAGACATAGCACATGCAGGGCTCAGGGACAAAAGAACATGCTGTAGTGTGAACTGAGGTTAAAACCCTGACACATCATCCCTAGAGAGTTAGGATTATTTTTACAAAAATAACCAGTTTGAATATGAGTAAGTCGAAGCCACTCACTGAACACCAGACCTTTTACTTGAAATTGATTTAAAATAAATTAGACCGTCTGTAAGGACCTGCAAAAGCCTTGCAGCTGAGTGGAAGGATCATTCTGGAGGGAGAGGCGGGAAAGGAAATCCCTTGTTGAAAATTTGGACCCAGAATTAGACCCGATTTCTTTGGCAATGGAACCCACCAAAAAAGGAGGATAATAAGCCATCTGTTACCTTGATTTTGGCTGCTTCCAGGGCCTTCTTGCCATCCCAGGCCCATCCTCTCTTTGTGAAGTAGTTGACTGTGGCAAATTCAATCAGAGCAGAGAAGACAAAGGCATAGCAGACCGCGATGAACCAGTCCATGGCTGTGGCATAGGCCACTTTTGGCAGCGAGTTCCGGGCACTGATGCTGAGGGTGGTCATGGTCAGTACTGTGGTCACTCCTGCTCAGTGGGGAGAGGGGGAGACAAGGAGAGGCAGAAGACAACATGGGAACAGGGACCAGTGTTCTTTTCCAGAGCTCCCTCCCTGAACATGACAGAACTTTAGCCTGGACTCTTTCTTTAGCCTGGACTGACTCCTTTCTCCCTGAATGTGTCTGTGATTATAACATTTTCTGCAGCAAAAAAACGTTACTTAACTAATTGCTCCCACTGTCCCCTTCTCTATAATACAAGTCAAGGAGGGCCTGCAGTTTTGTATGATTTCTATATAACTATGCTCTCTTTATATGGACAGATGCTTTGGATGAGTGGTATGTCTCTGTGGGACTAAGGCAAGAACCCTGGAAAAGTGGCAATGATCTTCACACAGGACTTAGTGTGCCTCATAGAGATTTTCTGTGTGCCTTGTAAGCAGTGGGCGGGGACAAAATGATTCAGTGTGTTCCTTTCTTGTACGCTGACCACACAGAGATGTTGGAGATACCTGGGTATCACTGCACTGGGATGGGAACTTCACTCCTTCAAAGCAGAGGCAATATCTGCTTGAGCCATTGTGGCTGTAGAGACACTGAAGTGGCTTTACAGGAAAGCCAGGGTGCTTGGCTTTACAAGGGGAGATCTGTGTTACCAGACAAGTGTCTGCCTCTGACCTAAGCTACTAAGGGTGTACTGTACCTACCATGCAGGAAGAGCTGAAGAATTACAGGCACTTAGCAGTGTACCCAAATTCCCACCTTGTGAAGAAACAGCCTCTGTTTCTGGAGTCAGGATTGGGGACTCCTACAATCTAGACAGTCTCTCTTCTTCCACACTTTTGTGATGTGGACCCGCGTATGGTATATGGCTGAAATGTACCTGTCATGGGTCAAACTGTGATGCCCTCCAAATTGGCACACTGAAGTCCTAATCATAGCTATCTAGGATTGTGACCTTATAAGGAACTAGGCTCTGAAGAAGCAATAACATCAGCAGTGTGGGCCCTAATCCAGTGTGACTGACATTCTCTAAAAGAGGAAATTCTGACTAAACATGCACATAGGGCAAACACTAATGGTGTGCAGGCACAAACCCCAGGCCTACCATAAGCCAGAGCAGACTCCTGGATCAGAGATGGTTGTGGAATATTAGTTAACGATGTATTACATTCTTTTATGCTGTGGAATATTGGTTCAATGATGCAAAAGTGTGTCACATTCTTTTATGTTGCATTTGTTTAACTCTGTGAAGCTGTGTTACTTTGCCTGTCTAAAACACCTGATTGGTCTAATGAAGAGCTGAATGGCCACTAGCTGGGCAGGATAGGAATAGGCAGAGCTGTCAGGCAGAGAGAATAAATAGAAGGAGAAGAAGAGAGAGGGAAAAGAAAAAGGAAAAGGGGAGGAGGACCCCAGGGGCCAACCACCCAGCCACACAGCCAGCAGTGGAGTAAGAAGTAAAGAAAGGTATATAGAAGAGAGAAAAATAAAAGCCCAGAGGTAAAAGGTAGATGGAATAATTTAAGTTAAGCAAAGCTGGCTAGAAACAAGCCAAGCTAAGGCCGGGCATTCCTAAGTAAGAATAAGTCATCATCTATTTATTTGGGAGCTGGGTGGTGGGCCCACAAAGAGCAAAGAGTTAAAAACAAAAACAAAACAAAACCTACAAGAGACTCCCTCAAGTTTCAGTATGAACCCTGCTAGCATCTTGTTCTTGGATTCCTACCTTCCAGAGCCACAAGACAACAAAGCTATGTTTCTAAGCCGGGCACTTTCTACAGAAGTCATGTGAAACTAGTACAATGGAACACTACAGAGCAAATGGTGGGCCAGCAGCTAGAAGACTTGCAACTCACAGAACATGGAACCTATGTAGAATTAATGCCTAGGGAGACATTTACATTGTGATTTTTCTTAGCAATCCACTCAATGACTTATGCTGAGGAAATAGTTCAGTGCAGATGCTCAAACAGTCCTCTTCTCAGGTATTTAATGTTTGAACATGTGCTGGGAATCTCCAAGAGGAAACAGACTATTACAGGTAGTATTGTTCATGCTTTGCCCTACCTAAGTAATAAATACCTAAAGAGTTTGTTAAGTCCATCAGCTTAGTGAGTGAGTGCCTCCTGGCCATGAACCAATCCCCACACCTTGATTACATATTCTAAGTAAAGTCATGGTAAGGAAGTTGATAACCGGGAGTAGAGTGATGACCAGGAGGCCCAGGACTCTTGGACTTCTTATATACCATCAAGATAAGGTGCATGTCAACACCTTCCTACTGAGGAAGGAAAACTGTAGATGTAGGAGCTAGTGTGAAAACTGTACTTCATATGAGCCTATGTTGTCACGACTAACCTGCAAAATTGCTTTTAGCATACCTTCTTAAGTGGAAGGAGAGTGAGTGCTGTAGGTTAGACAAATCTCAGTCCAAAGATCCCTAGTGTTAAAGGTTAGGTCCTCAGCCCCTGGTGGTGGAGAGTAGCATAGAGTTTTCCAGTCATGGGAGGGTCATCCCCTAAAAGGAGATATTGGGGCCCAGCTTCTGTTTGTCTCTGTCTCTTTGTCTTTCAGCTTCTCTATGCCTGTGGTAGTTTCAATATAATTGGCCCCCATAAGCTCATAGTAAGTGGCACTATTAGGAGGTGTTGGTGTGGCCTTGGAGGAGTTGTGTCACTGTGGGGGTGGGTTTTGAGGTCTCATATATGCTCAGGCCATTCCAAGTACCTCAGACCATTTCCTGTTGCCTGCAAGATGTAGAGCTCTCAGTTCTTTCTCCAGCACCATGCCTACCAGCATGCTGCCATGTCCCATCCTACTAGGATGATAATGAACTGAATTTCTGAACTGTAAGCCATCCAAGTAAATGTTTCCCTTTGTAAGAATTTGTAGAGAGCCGTGCACGGCCGCGCCTCAAAGATAGTGCCGGCATCCCGCTTCTGCCTTCCCGATGGCAGGTGTTCTCTGGGATAATCAACTCCTTATTTGGCTAAGGCTAGGATCTGGCTTGCTTCCGCGCACCTGGATCTAATCTGGTTTGCTTGCGTATGTCTGACCCAATCGACATTGTCCACGTGGCACTACGGGGTTGGTTGCCCAGTGGCTATAAAGGGCGTGGGCTGGCTTTCCCCGGGGTCAGAAGATTGTTCAGGGTTCCTGAATAAACTGCTTGGAGAAGAGCCTGGTGTTGCGTCTTCCTTGCTGGTCGAGGCGGACCCAACAAGAATTGCTATGGTCATAGTGTCTCTTCACAGCAATAAAAACCCTAACTAGGACAATGTCTATATCTTTGACTCTCACTGTTCTTGCCTCTCACAGTCTGTCTCTCCATCTATCTGTCTCTGTCCATCTTTCTGCCTTTGTCTCTCTCTGTCTCTGTCTGTCTGTCTGTCTGTCTGTCTGTCTGTCTCTCTCTCTCTCTCTCTCTCTCTCTCTCTCCACACACACACACACATACACACACACACACACACACACAAACCATGAGGTGAAGATGTTTGCCATGGTGTGTTGCTTTGCCACAGGCCCCAAATCAACACAAACAAATGGCCACAGACTAAAAATCTCTAAAACTGTGAGCTAAAAGAAATCTTTTCTGTGGGATGTCTTTCTGTACGCTGTGAATATGTGTTGCTCTGATTGGTTGATAAATAAAATGCTTATTGTCCAGTAGCCAGACAGAAAGTATAGGCAGGGAAAGCAGAGAGGAGAATTCTGGGAAGAGGAAGGGAGAGTCAGGAGTTGCCAGCCAGATACAGAGGAAGCAAGATGACAAGGCAGAATTAAGAAAAGATACCAAGCTACATGACTAAACATAAATAAGAATTATGGGTTAATTTAAGTGCAAGAGCTAGTCAGTAACAAGCCTGAGCTAATGGCTGAGCAGTTTTAATTAATATAATCCTCTGTATGTTTACTTGGGGGACATGAATGGGAGAGATTTGTCCCAACCAACGGCACACCAGGATATAGGAAAACTCCGAACTACAAAACTTTCTTCTTTTAGGATTAGTAAACACAGGTACTATGTTAGAGTAACAGAAAGCCAGCTAGTACAGGGAACTTCAAGGTGAGAGAGAGTCAAACCATCCACTGAATACAGCTTGATCCTGCTGTATCTAATATCTTAGGGACACATAATGATGGTTTTCTAGATTGTTCTTCAATAGTATCATTCTTACATTGCCATTTCCTCTGAATTGAAACATTCATTTCTGGGAGACCCATAAGACTCAGAAATTTGCCTCAGAAACTTACAAGTCTAAGGAAGCTTGAAATTTGTTAGAGTCACAAGGCCCTTCCTCCAGGTTTTATAAGCAGAGAACAATTGTTAAGGAGGGGAAGTTCATTATGGAACTGCCTGCATGTTGACAAGGATACAGCTCTCATGTGTCATCAGCTTGCTTCTGTAAGTAAACTCCCAACTATGATCCTGTAAGTTACCCTGATAAGATAAACTCACTGGCTCACCAAGATAGGTTTGAGTGGAATCATTTCTTTGGTCTGTCATTGTCTCACCTGGGATGAACAGACATTTCTCATGCATCCAGGAAAAGTCATTTGTTAGTCATCATTTAGAGTCTGCTGAGGGCAGGTTCTGGGACCACCTCAGATTTCCAAACCCACAAACACTTGAGCCTCATATAAAATAGCACAGCCTCTGCATAGAACCCTCAGACAGTCTCTTATATATAATGACCCATATCTAGGTGCCTTACAATACCTTATATAATGTGATCATCAAATAAAGCATCTCTATACTATTTTTTAGGAAATATAGCAAGAAAAACAGTTTGTACATGTTTAGTACAGATGTGATGGCATTTCAAATATTTTCCACCTGTGGTTGGCTGAATCTGAGAATGCAGTACCTACAGTCACAGATGGCTGGAAGTGTGTTTCCATACTACCATATGGAGAATGTAATAGTGTATATACAATGGAATGAATGTATTTTGTGGAAGATCTTAGACTGGGGTGCACACTTCAAAGGGAACCACATGAAAAATCACAAATACCTGATTGGGAAAATACCACTGTGTCCAGCCTAGGAGTGTAGTTTGGTGGTAAACTACTTCCCTACCATTCACAAGGAACTGGATTTGATTTCCAGTGGAAGGGAGGTAGGAATAAAAAAAAGGGGAGGGAGGGATGCTTATAATTTCACATCTTCAAAGGGTATTCTAATGATGAAAGGTCTTTAAAACGGAAATAATTATTAAGCAGAACAAATTTTACTCCTAAAACTCTTGTTCAAAGAGAAATCCTATTTCTTAACTTTAAAAATTTAACTACTTGTTCAATTTATTTCCCAGGTCACAGTGGATAGGCCCTAATAGAAATATGATAACTATACTAGCTAGCTTCCCATTACAGTCACAAAATACCTTAGATAATTAACTTAAAAAGAAGAAATGTTTGATTTGGTTTACATTTCGGGGGTCTTAGGTCATGGTCAGTTGGTTCTGTTGATTTGGAGCCTGAGGTAGAATATCAGTCATGGCAGGAGCATGGAAAAGAACAAAGTGTCTCACTTTGTGATGACCAAGAAGCAAAGAGACTAGAGACCCACAGTCCTCTTCAAGGCCATAACCTTAATGATTTGACTTACATGAGACTCCATCACCTAAAAGTTCCAGCTCCTCCAAATAGTGCCAAGATAGGGAAATGATAAAACAATTGCACCAGCATCTTAAACCTGAACACCTGGCTTCCAGAAGAAGCACAGAGTATTCTACAAAACAGATGTTCTAAGAATTGAGAACAGCGTGGTGCGGTGCAGCACATCCTAAGCTCTTGAGACACAACTTCACTTAAAAAAATCCTGTTGCAAAAGAAGAGCTTAGCCAGCTGCCACCCCACATAGCCTCTGCTCTCCCTTTCCTCTTATATAGCTCAATATAAGACCCCCTAGTCCCTAAAAGAAGTGCTCTAACTAATTGCATGGCGTGAGCCATTCTCAGGTTTTCCTGAATAAACCTGTCTGCCCTGATGAGCCCATTCCCATCTCCCGGTTCCCTTTCTGCGATGCTACCTAATAAGGATCATGCCTTTAATACACAGTTCAGATGTACTCACCAAAAACTGTCCTAGCTGGAACAGATTCTCGATTTAGCCAAAAGGACACCTGGGATAAGATGACTGTCATGATGCAGGGAAGGTAGGTCTGGATGACAAAGTACCCGATCTTCCTCTTCAGGTGGAAATGTGCAGTCATGATTGTGTATTCACCTGCAGATACACAAATCATGGAGATCAGTTCTCCTCCCAGGGTCAGGGTTACTGCCCTCCCCAGAGGAGTTCATAATGCTCCCTTCCTTTGCCTTTAATCAAACTAGTGTTTATTTGGGTTATTTGTTTAGGTAGCTGGTAGCAGAGGGTGCCTGAGCTGTTTTTAATTTCATTTTCGTTGTTTGCTTAATAACTTTTTGAGAACTTCATACAAGAGCATTGCCTCATTTCTGACCCCCTCTTCCCATGTCCTCATCCGAAATTCATGATATCTTCTTTAATTATTATTATTACAGTATGAACTTGCAAATATGTATATACAACTTACTGTGTCTGTTTAGCATTGTGTGTGTGTGTGTGTGTGTGTGTGTGTGTGTGTGTGTGTGTCCAGGACTGACCAATGGGATTGAACAACCTACACAGGAGCTCACCTCTGGAGGAAACTGGCTCTCCCTCCCTCAGCACCCATTGACCACCTGGAGCTCTTCATCTAGGAGTGGGAATTTCCCTGTCCATGTTGTTATGTCAATTGGTGTCATCATATGCTGATATTATTCAGGCGATTAATGCTGTTGAGAGTACATCTGTGCAACATCCGTGTCATATGCAGAACACACTTTCATATCAGAGTAGGTGTCCAGGACTTCTGGGTCTTACGATCTTTCTGCTTCCTCTTCCATGATTGTCCCTGAGTGTGGGGGTTGCTTTTGAGATGTGTCAGTTGGGATTGGGCACCATGCAAGCTGCCTGATTTTATTTGTTTGTTTATTTATTCTTCTCTCAAATAATATATCCCGACCACCACCTCCATCCCTCCCAGTCTCCTACACATATCTCCCCTCTCCCCCAGATCCACTGCTTCTCCATTTCCTTCAGAAAAGAGCAGGCCTTCCAGGGATATCAATGGAACATGGCATAACAAGATGCAATAAGACTAGGCACAAACCCTCATATCAAGGCTGAATAAATCAACTAAACAGGGCTCGTAGGGGCTCACAGAGACTAAAGTGGCAATCATGGAACCTGCATGGGTCTGGGCTAGTTCCCCTGAATACAGGCTGTGATTTTTTTAGCTTGGGGTTTTTCTAGGACTTGCTGCCTGGCTTTCTTAAAGGTCATTTCATAAGCAAATCTTGTGAACCCCAGCCTCTGAAGGGCCCTTGCTGGTGCACGCTTTTTTAGGAGAAAATCAGATTTATGTGTTTCATTAATCCCCCGTCAATCTGTGTCATGCTCCCTGCCCCCACCCCCTCACCACTTTGCAGGTTATAGCAATCAGGATCTGAGGATTTAGCCTTTGCAGATAGAAATCAGGCATCCAGTGTCCTGCTGGGGATGAACAGATCCTCCTTATTTTCCAGCTGTGGAGCTCCAGGGAGACAGGACGGCTACTGTCTGCCAAGGCCTGGTGCTTTCCCAACCCAGGAAGAGAGGGAGAAACAGCCACACAGGCAGGCCACAGATCTGGGAAGCTCATCCTATCTGCTACCCAGCAGAGAGACGGCCCTTTGTTGTTCTAAACTAGATTTCTTGGGCAATGTCCCATTGCCTTCTCTGGATTTGCTTGGCTGTGTGGGAGGCAAGTGGGGATCTTCCATTTTTTGCTGAGAATGATGCCGTTCTAATGGTTAACTGGTAAGGAGCTGAGGTGGGAGGGCTGTGGGTCTATATGTGAAGTGAGGTTTTCTGGATAAGTGTGTGTGTGTGTCTCCCTAGAGATGGGAGGGATGCTTTGAGAAGTACAGGCTGTGAGATGGTCTAGAGATTTCATCAATGAGTAGTACAAAGCTTAAGGGATGGGCTGTTGAATTACTATGATCATGGAAGCATAGTCTTAGAGAGGTTTCTGGTGCAAACTCCAGTTGTTTGGCTTGCCTATAAAGGGGTAGTAGACAGGGCATTGGCATGTTGGAGGCTTCTTAAACCAAAACCCGTAGCTTAGCAAGGCTGCTACAGATGCCCCCAAGACACGTGTTTATGATGTCACAGGTCAAAGAGAGGTTAAAAAAATGCCTTCTTACAGAAAAGGAGCCAAAGTTCTAAGCAATGCCTACACATGCTGGTGCTTTTCCAATAGCCTGCAGCTGAGAGCAGATGAGAGGTCAGGCAGGCTTTCAAGCAGAAGACAGAAAGAGGGATAGAGATAAAGGTGGATGAATGTCTAGTAACAAGGTCTAGTTCCTTTGAAATGATCAAATTTTGTTTCTCCGTAACACTTGAAGACAAGAAATGCCATTCAAAATATAGTAGGATATGAAATTACTATCCTTTCAATTCTTCTTGTCTTTATTTTTGAATTACTAGTAACAGAAATGGAAAATGCTTTCAAAATGATGTCTTTATAGAATATAGGTTGGTACAGAGCTGCTGCTATAAAATGTTAAGGAACTGTATGAAAGTGTTTCCAAAGGAAGCACCCTGTATCAGCACCCCAAATTCTGCTACATACCTTTCCTTTCATTTCTATAAAACCAGATGTGAAATTCTACTTCCTCTAACTGTGGCATGGTACTCCCCTCTCAGGCTCTCTCTATCACTCAGGGATGCCTAGTGCTATGGGGTGTTGATGGGTAGGACCCTGCCCTGGC
The DNA here is from genome assembly GCF_007827085.1 of Peromyscus californicus insignis. NCBI lineage: Eukaryota > Metazoa > Chordata > Mammalia > Rodentia > Cricetidae > Peromyscus > Peromyscus californicus. The sequence continues at coordinate 144,669,326 of NW_026294562.1, read as the reverse complement.
AGGTGCATGTGGTATAAAGAAGAGCATGTCTGTGGTGTTGTGTGTGTATCCTGCCAGCTGCTTGACTGTGAACAAACAGTAAGCTAATCAAAGGCATCTCTGAAGCTCAGAGCGCATTTCCCAATCATGACTTGGTCCATCCCTTAAGACTTTTTCTCTTCTGTTATATGAGGAAACAGGTTGCATCCCTCGTTTGCCAAGACCACAACCTGGTGATAGCTTAGGCCATGCTGGCCCTCAGCCAGGGGAGGTGATGCCATAGAACTTCAAGGTTGTGCAGGTCAAGTGCATGGTATTCCTTTGGGCAAGCTAGACAGCCCTACAGAGACAAATTGGTGTATGTGTGTGATTAACTGCATCTGTCTTCTTGTTACCACCTCAGCCACTCATTGTCTTCTGCTAGTTTAGTTTCCCAGATTCAACCACAGGGAAACCTGAGAAGTTCAGAGAAGGAAACGGGGGAACAGCCAGTAGGAGGCATCCCCCTCTTTGCAGAGACTACCTTGTTTCTTAGGAATGGCGAAGGATATTATATAAGTGGATCACTGGGCCTCCAGACAGGACCTATATGTACAGCACAGTTGCCACATGCACCACAGATCAGTACCCTCTCCATTCCCAGGTCACTGCAGCTGGTGCCCCTTTGTCAAGCTTCAAGAGGGTCTACAGGAGCCAGAGTAGTTACATGGGGTCTGTAGTCCTGCAGAGTAGGACATGGAGCCATGAAAGGTGTGATGCTCCTTAGCCCCAGGCAACAAGTCAAGCATCTCATACCTGTGCTAGTGCTGATGTTCTCAGTGCCTACTGTCTGTCCCATGAGGTGGTACTGGTTGAGGCGGGAGCCATCTTCTGCCACAACCACAGACTTGGTGGAACCATTGGTCCAAACATAGACGACTTCAGAATTAGGGTAAGCATCTGTAGGGAAAGGGAAAGAAAATGGGTAAATTCGGAGTGGTTTCCACTGGGGGAAAATACAAAGATGCAGACAGTAGAGGGTGATGTTGAGAATCAAACTCCAGGGCTTAGAAAGCATGTAGGGTGGTACACCTGCACCATGTGGGTCAGACCCTTACTGCTGCAAAAGACCAGATGCTCCAAATATGCCACAGATTGAGCCAATTCTCATGTCTTTTCTCTTTCCACCTACCAAAGAATAGGGTCAGCTCTGGAATAAGTGCCTGCCATCTCAGCAGATCTGTGACCTTGACAGGTCACCTGTTTTGTGCTGTAGTTCCCTCATCTGTGGGATGGGGTGATGACAGGACCTACACCTGAGATTTAGATGGCTGCCTAACTTACACAGTGACACTTAGCCGTAGCACACCAATGTTATTCCTACTGCAAACCTTCCCTGTGCACTGGCCACACTGTCTAGGGCAGACGGCTGCTAGGGCAGACAGTGGCTCTGTCCAGGGTCATGTCTGCCGACTTGTTACTTACATGGCAAAAGATACTATGCAGATGAAATGAAATCAATGGGATGGAAATCCAGAGGTTATCTCAGATTATCATTATGGCCGAGGGCTAGTCCAGTCAAAAACAGTTTTCTTAACCAGGACCCAGGAGTAGATTTGCAAATGAAGAACGGACTGGGCTGGCCATTGGCTCTGAAGCTGGTGGAAGTGACCACAACACCAAAAAGGAGGAAATTAGCCCTATGTGGCAGTTGGCAAGGAGACAAGGGCCTTTACCACAGCCACATGGATCTGAATTCTGCCCCACCTCAAAAACCTGCAGGCCTACTCAGAATGTCCAGAAAAAAAAATCCAGCCCTTCCAGCACCATGATTCAGGCCTTGTGAGACAAAGGAGACAGACAAATCTACCAAGTCCCATGGGCTTCTGGTTATAGAACTCTGGGGCAACACAAGTGTTATTTTAATCTGTAGAGTTGGTGATAGCTTGTCACATCAGCAGCACTAGAAAATTAGGACAGACTGGGTGGAAAGCAAACCCAAGTACCTCCCTCAAGAGATTCCTGGTCTGAGGAAATAAAGAGCTGTGACAGGAAGAGGATGCAGTGTGAGAAGTGGCGGGAAGTGCTGGGAAGGCATTTCCTCTGAAAGAAAAGCAGAGGCATGTCAGAGAATGAGACTTAAGGCTTCATTTAGGGGATCTAAGGGATGTTCAGGAGTGGCTCTGTGTCCCTTGGGATAAAGGAGGCTGCAAGCACCAAGGTCCTGAAACAGGAACAATCCATTTATGCCTAAAACAAGCTAGGAATATAATTAAGAGGGCAGGGTAAGAAAGTAGAGCCTTGAGGGCACTGTAAGGCATTGAACTTTTTATCTAAGCCAGGTAGACCCTAGAGAAAGGTTTAAAGCAAATATGTGACCTACTCCAATGTAGGCACTATCAAGATCTGTCAGCCTGAGTGAGACAACAGAAAACAGTAGAGACAGGGCAGAGAAGAACATTCCACATTAAAATCATCTTGTTCAGCAGTGGGAGGAAGAAGAGAAATGTTGGGTGCATTTTTAACAAGCTAACTGAATCAATGTGGTGTGGGGGGAAGAATGCAGTTGTTTCTACTGAGCAGAAAGTAGGGGTTCAGGGGCCCTGAGTTCTGGTGAAAGAGCACCAGAGCCTCCATGCTGGGACAGAGAATGGAGAAGAGATGATCTGCTAAGGGTGGTAAGAAGAAAAGGGTGCCTAAGTCCAGAGTCCCAGATATATGGCCATGGTATGCCCAGAATACAGCAGTGAGAGTATTACCATCACCCTCAGGCACTGCAGGGTCTAGAATCTGAGAAGATGAGCCATCAACACCAGCAAGCAGCTACCACACTGGAAGGGGCACAAGTGGCTGGTGGTAGCTGAGGGGTGCTCAGAGACACAGCCATGCAGGAGCTGTTCCATTGAAACATGTGCGTCTAAGCTGTTTCTCAGCCCTGCACTTAAGCCAGCATGTCTGCCCCAGAGCCCAAGCCAAAAATTTTCACAGATGTCCCATGTGGGTAAGCAAGATGCCACACCTTCAGAGCAAGGTTTGGTGCCCCAACTCCCAAGGTTAAACAAATCTGTGTCCCATTGCAGGAGGTAAGTCAGCAGTGCCTCAGGAGCTGGGAATGAGCTACAGAGATGAGCTAAAGGGAGATCCTCCCAGAACCCAGGCCAACCTCCTCCAAAAGTGCCTATAAGCAGTTGTTCTTGGGTCTCACAGGCAAAGTCATCTGCTTTGCTTCTAGAAGAAGCTCAGCAGAGATAATTCAGAATTGTCTAGTGACTGACTTACTGCAAAATACCAAATCTTTGTAAAACCATATTGCAACACTGACTCTTCTTTGTTCAAATAATTATTCACAGTTGTGAAAAAAAAGTGTATATAGCAAATACAAGGAACTCACTCATGAATACCGCCCTTCTTGTCAAAGTAGTATTCTAAATTTTAAGTTCTCTAGTTTCATATTCTGGACTTGTATTAGTTTTTCACATTGCCTACTTTTTTCTGCAAAGTTCTATTGTTTGATAATTTCATGCATGCATGTATATAATGTGTTTTGTTCAAAACTCTCTTATTTCCTCCCTTCCAATTTCATCCCTCTCCCTCCTCACCCTATTTCTCTCTCAAACTCAGGTTTTCATTCTCTCCTTCTCTCTCTCTCTCTCTCTCTCTCTCTCTCTCTCTCTCTCTCTCTCTCTCTATATATATATATATATATATATATATATATATATATATATATATATATATATATATATCCTTAGCAAACTGAGTCCACTTGGTCCTGCCAATATGTGCATGGGTGAGGAACAATCTACTGGATCATAGTAAGCCTCTCAGAGTCAACACCCTAAAGAAAACTGATTCTCCCCCCTAACTCCAGTTGCCAGTAATTCCTCAACTAGGGGTGGGACTTCGAACCTTCCCTGACCTTGCTGGGATTTTGGCTGGCATGGGTTTTGCAGATCTGCTTGCAGTCATAGTCCCCATGAGCTCATGTTTGCAAGGACACATTCATGTGACAGCACTCATCCCACTGTCTCTGATTTACCAAATCATTAAATCTTTCCACCCTTCTTTCATGATAATTCCTGAGTCTTGGGAGGAGGAGCTATGAAGGAGATGTCTCATTTAGGGCCAAACATTCCAGAGTCTTTTAATCTGTCCACACTGACCAATTTTGTGTGTCTGCATTAACTACTATCTTCAGCAGAAAGAAGCTTCTCTGATAGGGAGTGGAAGATGTGCTAATCTATGGGTATAAAGATTAGTATTTACAGGGCAGTTTATCACTATGTCCATTTAGCAGAATAATAGTATCACAATCTCCCCATAGGACCTATGACCTAGGGTTTTGGCTCAGTTAACATTACAAAGTATGAATTTTTATGGAAAAAACTCATAAATCTAGTCAGAAATGTATTTGGATGCCCTTGACACTATTTTACCAGTGGGCACTTCTTGTTCAGTCAATAGTTATTGTAGCTTGTGGAGTTCACATCTGGGTAAGACAGTTGAGTACTTTTCTCCAACAGTAGTGTGCACAGCACCTTCCAGTGCTGTGAAAGGTAGCCAGAAGGATGAAGCTTCCAGGATTTTACTAGCTTGATTTCTCCATGTCCTATGACTCAAGTATGTGGCATCTTCAGAAATAGGTCTTACATCAAGTTTTAGAAGTTACCCAAGAGCAAAGATAATATCCAGTAATGTTTAGGTGGTCTATTGGATCCCACTGAATAACAGCTCAAAGAGAGATAAGCCATACCTGCCCTGGACTATTTGTTTGATAGCCTATAGTGTCTAGGGAAGCACTGTTGCCACTGCACAGGGTAAATTCATTTAAACTTTAAATATATGTATATGTCTATATCATCAGAAGCTTCTACAGCAGTAGGCTTCCACATGCCATTTCAAACCTCTTTAGTATTAGTTATCCTTCCCCATACTCCCTCCCCTAACCTGAACTACCATCTTCTACCATACCTACCCCTTTCTGATCCATTATTCCCCTTCATACTTCCTGTTTTCTATCAGCTAACACTTTAAATTCTGGCCCCATAGTCCCTTTCTAGTTTTCTAGCTTCTATTGGTACTTCAATTTAAACATATTCATCTAAAGAGTCGAAGCTAGGGTCTATAGATGAGAGAAGCTTAGTTGGTGTCATCCTTGTGGATTCTTGGAGATTTTCCTAGCACCAGGTTTCTTCCTAACCCCCTAATGGTTCCCTCTACCAAGATATCTCTTTCATTGCTTTTCCTCTCTGTCCCTCCCTCCACTCAGCCATCTCAGTCTCTGTGTAATTTGTCTTTTGAGGTCTGTGTTACTTCATTACCTGAAAATTTCAGGACTGAATTTTTCTGTGCAATATTCTATTGTGTATATGTACCATGTTTTCATTATCCATTTACCGTTTGATGGACATCTAGGTTGTTTCCATTCCCTCATTATTGTGAACAAGCAGCAATGAATATGGGTGAGCAGGAATCTCTGTAGTAGGATAGAGTCCTTTGGGTATATATGGAAGAAGGGTATAGCTGGATCATATGAAAGATCTATTTCGGGCTTTTTGAGTAACCTCCATATTGATTTCCATAGTGGCAGTACCAGATTGCATTTTCACTAGCAGTGAATAACTGTTCAACATTCTCCATACCCATGCCAGGATTTGTCGTAATTTTTTTCTTACCCATTTTAATTGGGGTAAGATGAAAACTCAAAATATTTTAATGTGTATTTTACTAATAACTAAGGAAATTGAACATCTGAAAAATATTTCTCTGCCATTTGTCTCTCTTCTTTGGAAAACTCTCTGTTTAGTCCATGACACATTTATAACTGGATTGGTTGTTTTCTTTGTGTTTGAGGTTTTTATTATTGTTGTTGTTATGGCATATTCTAGACTTGAACCCATTATCAGATCTCTAGCTGGTAAAAGTTTTTTTTGTTATGTAGGCTTCCTCTTCACTTAAATGATGGTGTCCTTTCTGTATTGAATATATTTTGTTCTATAAGGTTCCATTTATTGATTATCAGTCTTAGTCCTGTGCTATTAGAGTTCTATTGAGAAAGTCTTCTGTGCCTATGAGTTGAAGTGTATTCCCATCACTCTACTTTAGCATGCTCAGGGTATCAGGTATCATGTTGAGGTCCTTGATTCATTTGGAGTTGATTTTGTGCAGGGTGAGAAATAAGGACCTAGCTTCATTCTTTTACATGGAGCCATCCACTTTTACAAGCATCATTTTCTTTTCTTCAGTGTGCATTTTATTCATCTTTGTAAAAAATCAAGTAGCTTTGGGAGAGTGGGCTGATATCTGCATCCTTAATTCTTTTCCATTGAGCACCATCTCTTTTTATTTTAAACATTTTTGAAATCATTTTTCATAAAACATGTTTTGATTATTTTTTACTCTCCTCCACTTCCTTCTTGATTCTCCCAACCTTCCCACACACCCAACTTTATGTTCTTCTTCATTCTTTAAAACAAAACAAAACAAAAAACAACACACAAACTCCCCACAAAAACACAAAAATGGAAATCAAAATAAAGAAGATCAATTTAACAAAACATGGCCAAACAGAGCAAATGAGATGAAAAGTATATAAACACTGAACTTGTTTTGTGTTGGCAGACCATGCCTGGGCATGGACCCTGCTCCAAAGAGTGTTTAACAGACCCAGTGAGACTCCAATGGAGAAAACTAATTTTTTCTTTGCAAGCACATATCAATTGGAGATAGCTTCTTGGGTACTGATGAGAGCTTGTGTCTACTTCCTGCTCTCAGAACTAGGACCCCATCTGGCTTAAATCTGTGCAGGCTCTGTACATGCTACCACACTCCGTGACTTCATATATACATCTGTCCTTTTGTATCTAGAAGACACTGTTTCCTTGGAGTCATCCATCCCTTCTGGTTCTTAGAGTTTTTCTGCTTTTTCCACATAGATCTCTAAGCCTTGGGGGGTGGGGGTTGATGAAGACATCCTATTTAGGACTGAGTGCTTCAAAGTCTCTAATTTTCTGCACATTATCTAGGTATGGGTCTCTGTGTTAGACACCTTCTACTGAAAGAAGCTTTCTAAGGTGGGATGAGTGAGACACTGATCTGTATAGTGTTATGTCATTGGGTGCCATGTTATTGGATGTTCCTTTAGCAGAATAGTAATTGTAGGCTTTCACCTAGACCTATCTAGTCTCTGGCTTTTGACCACTTTAGGAGTGTCAGGAGTAACCAATAGCCTTAGCAGTATGATGTTTGGGTATTTCCATGGGAATCCTTTGGCCAATGACTCAACAAAATGTAACCCATTTTTGAAGGTTTTACTTAGTGGCATAAGATATCTTATGGGGCATCATCTACCCTAATATTTAGAGACTTCATTTTGATTCCTTTCATTTATTCATATATTTTAAGAAGTTTCTATAGTAATAAGTATCCATTATTTTAGTGTTAGGTTCACCTCCACATATTCCTTCTTTTGCACTTTTTTCCCATACTTCTCTCCATTTACCCTCCTATTCTAATTTCCCCTTTATCTTTCCATATTCCATAACAACACATTCTATTTTCCCTTCCTTGGTAGATCAATCCTCCCTCCATCTATTTTCTTACTAGGTACCTAATCTCTGTGGTTATTAAAAATATAACACACACACACATTTAAGGCTTAAAAGCTAACATTCACATATAAGAAAAAATTATTTATGTATATTACATATAATATAATATATCTTCATTTACATCTTGGTTACCATGCTCAGGATGATTTAGTCTAGCTCCATCCATTTACCTGAAAAATTCCATAATTTATTTTTCTTTATAGTTGAATAATATTCTATTGTGTAAATGTACTACATTTACATTACCCATTCAGCAGTGGAGAGAAATCTAGGCTTTTTCCAATTTTTGTCTATTATGAATATAGCAACAATGAATGTGAATAAGCAGGAATCTCTGTAGTAGGCTATAGAGTCCTTTGGGTATATGTTCAAGAGTGGTATAGTTGAATCTTGATGTAGATCTATTTCCAGTTTCCTAAGGAACCATTACACTGATTTTTATAGAAGCTATACAATCTTGCATTCCCACCCCCAGTGGTTGAATGTTCTCCTTTCCCCACATTCTCATTATGAGAATGTCATTTGTTTTATTGATCTTGGCCATTCTGACAGGTGTGACATGAAATCTGAAAGTACTTTTACTTTGCATTTCCCTGATGGCTAAGGACATTGAGCATTTCTTTAAGTGTTTCTCAGACATTTCTCTTTCACTGTTTAAGAAGTCTCTGCTTACTGCTATATACCATTTTAAATTGGCTGTTTGTTTTCTTGATGTTCATTTTTTAGTGCTTTATTCTTTTATATACTATCAGATGTGTAATTTGCAAAAGCCTTTTCCAATTCTGTAGGCTGTCACTTTGTCTGAATGATGGTGTCTTTTACCACACAAATTTCCAGCTTCATGAGGTTCTGTTTACTATTTGTTGGTTTTAATGTCTGTGCTATCAATGTGCTATTCAGAAAATCTTTTTCTATGTCAATGATTACAATACTGTTCTCCAATTTTTCTTTTATCAGATTCAGGGTTTCTGGTCTTAGGTAAAGGTCCATTGATCCATTTGGAGTTGAGTTTTGTGCAGGATCATAATATGGATCTATTTGTGTTCTTCTACATGTAGACATCCAGTTTGACCAGCACCATTTGCTGAAGATGTCTTTTTCTCCAGTGCATATTTCTGATTTCTTTGTCAAAATTCAGGTGTCCTAGGTTTGTGGACTTACATCTGGGTCTTCAATTTGATTCCATTGATCAACATGTATGTTTCATGCCAATACCATGATACTTTCATTACTATAGCTCTGTAGTACAACTTGAAATCTGGGATGCTGATAATTCTAGAAGTTCTTTTATTATTCAGGATTGCATTAGGCATCCTGTTGTTTGTTTGTTTGTCTCTGTATATGTGTGTTTCCATACACAATTGAAAATTAATTTTTTTTCCATTTCTGTGATGAATTTTGTTGGGATATTGCATCAAATCTATAGATTGCTTTTGGTATGATGGTCATTTGGACACTGATCTATGACCAGGGGAGATCTTTCCACCTTGTGGTATCATTTTCCATTTCTTCCTTCAGTGTCTTAATATTTTTATTACAGAAATCTTCTACTTGCTTGGTTAGAGATACCACAAGATATTTTATATTGTTGAGGTCACTGTGAAAGGTACTGCTTCCTTGACGTCTTTCTCAGTCTGTCATGATAGAAAGGCTACTGATTTTCTGTGTGTTAATTTTGCAACATGCTACTTTGCTAAAAATTTTTATTAGCTATAGAAGTTTCCTTGTGAAGTTTTTAGGCTGTTTTATGTATAAAATCATATCATCTGCCAATAAAGATACTTTGACTACTTCATTTCCTAGTTGAATACACTTGATTTCTTTCAGTTTTCTTATTCTTTTATCTAAGGCTTTAAGTGATGCATTGAATAGGTATGGAAAGAGGGGGCAACTTTGTCTTGTTCCTGATTTTAGTAGTAATGCTTTTTTACTCATTTTATTTAGGTTGATATTGGTTGTGGGCTTGCTATATATTGCCTTTATTACATGGAAACATGCCCTGTGAATTCCTAGTCTCCTCAAGACTTTTATCATGAAGGGATATTGGATTTTGTCAAAGGCCTTTTTCTGCATCTAATGAGGTGATCCTATGATTTTTGACTTTCAGTCTGTTTCTATGGTGAATTACGCATATTAGTTTATGTATTTTGAGTCATCACTGCATCTTTGGAATGAGGCCAAATTGACTGTGATGGATAATCTTTTCGATGTGTTCTTAGATTCAGTTTGCCAGTATTTTACTCATAATTTTTACATCTATATTCTATTGGCATATTGTTGTTGTTGTTTTCTTGGTCTTTGTGTTGTTTTGGGATCAGAGATAGAGCAGCTTCATAAAAAGTATCAGACAGTGTTCCTTCAGTTTCTGTTTTGCCGGATATTTGAGGAGTACTGGCATTAATTTGTTTTTGAAAATCCAGTAGAATTCTGTACTGAATCTATCTGGCCCTGGGCATTTTTTTGGTTGGGAAACTTTTCATTGGTGATTCTCTTTCATTAGGGTTTAGGTGTCTGTTTAAATTACTTATTTGATTTAATTTCCATAGGTCATATATATAAAGAAATTCACTCATTACTTTTAGGTTTTCCATGTTGGTGGTGTCTTTATGATTCTCTGAATTTCCTCCACTTCTGTTGTGATGTCACCCTTCTCATCTCTTATTAATTTGGATCTTCTCTCTTCATATTTTAGTTAATTTGCCTATGGGCTTGACAATCTTGTTAATTTTCTCAAAGAATCAACACATTGTTTCATTGATTCTTGTCTTTTTGTTGTTTGTTTTTTATTTCATTGATTTCAGCCATGAGTTTGATCATTTCTTGCTGTCTACTCCTTTTGAGCATTATTTCTTCCCATTATTCTAGATCTTCCATGTGTGCTACTAAGTTACTAATTTGAAATCTTGCCACTTTTTTTTGTGCGAACATTTAGTGCTATGAACTTGTCTCTTAGAACTGCTTTTATTGTGTCCCATAAGTTTGAATATATTGAATTTTCATTTCCATTCAGTTCTAAAAAATTTTTAAGTTTCTGTCTTGATTTATTTCTTGACCCATTATTCATTCAGAAGTGAGTTGTTCAGTTTTCATTAGTTTGGAAGTTTTTTTTTATTGTTTCTGTTGCTGATTTCCAGTTTTAATCCATAGTGGTCAGATAGAATGCATGGCATTATTTCAATTTTTGTATGTCTGTTGAGATTTGCTTTGTGTCCAAGTATGTGGTTGATTTTGGAGAACATATAATAAGCCTCGGAGAAGAAACTGTATTCTCTTGTGTTCGGTGAAATGTTTTGTAGATGTTTTCTAGGTCCATTTGATTTATGATGTAATTGAATCCCAGCATTTCTCCATTTAGTTTTTGTCTGGATGATCTGTGTATTGGGGAAAATTGGATATTGAAGTCACCAATCACCCACTATCACTGTGTGATATTCAATTTATGATTTTAGCTATAGTAGTTTTTCTTTTATGAACTTTGGTGCCCTTGTGTTTGGTCCATAAGTGTTTAGAATTGCAATATCCTCCAGATAGATTTTTTTCATTGGTGAGCATGTAGTGTCCTACCTTTTCTGATTACTTTTGGTTTGAGGTCTTTTTTTGTCAGATATTAAAATGGCTATACCTGCTTGCTATTTGCATCTGCTTTCCTCCATTCTTTTACCCTGAGAGATGCCTATCCTTGGTGTTAAAGTAAGCTTCTTGGATGCAGCAGAAAGATGGATACTGCTTTCTTATCCAATTTGTTAGTCTATGTTTTTTAATTGGATAATTGAGACTATTAATATTGACAGGTATCAGCAAGCAATGTTTATTGATTCCTGTTAATTTTTGTTATGGTGTGGATTTTTCCCCCATTTTTGATTAACTGATCTTCAATAATCTATTTCTTGTGTCTTCTTGGATGTAGTTAATCTCATCAGACTGAAGTTTTCCATCTATAGAAATGTACTGATGGATAGAAATTGCTTAAATTTGGGTTTTATGATGGAATGTTTTTCCTTCTCTGAAAATTTTGATTGATCATTTTGTTGGCTATAGTAGTCTGGACTGGCATCTATAGTCTTTTTGAGTTAGTAGAACATCTGGATAGGCCTCTCTAGCTTTCAGAGTCTCCACTGAGAAATCAAATATTATTCCAATGGGCCTGCCTTTAGACACAACTTGGTCTTTTCCCCTTGCAGTTTTTAATATTATTTCTTTGTTCTTTACATTTAGTGTTGGAATAAAGATGTGTTATGGGGAATTTCATTTCTGGTCTTATTTCATTTCTAGTTACTGGCATTCTACATGCTTCTTGTACCTTAAAAAGCACCCCTTTCATTTTTTTTTCTATGACTATTCAGAGTATTTTCTGTGCCTTTGGTCTGGGTCTCATCTCCTTCCTTTTTCCCTGCCATTTGAAGGTTTGATCTTTTCATAATATCCATTTCCTGGATGTTTTGGGCCTAGATGTTTTTTACATTTAATTTTTTGACTGATCTTTCCATTTCTTCTATCTTGTATTTAACACCCAAGCTTCTCTCCTTCTATGCCTTGTACTCTACTTTTGATTCTTGCCTCTGAGGTTTTATATTTTAAATCCTCAATTTTTCATTTCCAGTTTTGTTTCTGTTTGGATTTTTCATTAGTGATTTTATTCATGTCTTGAATTGTTTTCATTAGCTCATTCAACTCTTTGTGTTTTCATTGAGTTCACTAAGAGATTTATTCAACCCTCATTAAAATCCTTGACTATATTCATAATTGTTATTTTGAAGTCCTTGTCTTGTGCTTCAGCAATATTGTATTTCTCAGAATCTACTGTAATAGGGTTACTGGTTTCTGGTGTAGACACTATTGTCTTATCTGTTCATGATTTTGTTTTTGCTCTGGGATCTAGGCATCTGTAACTATGATGTTTGAGATATTTCTTGGTACTGATATCTGGTCCTATTTTTGTTGGGTGAGTGCTCCACTCTTTTCCCTTTCTGGATGCTAGGCAAGTGTGTAGGCTATGGGGGTCCCTGATAGAGAGTGCTTCTGTGGGTCAGCTAGTGAGGAAAGAAATGGAGATGGGGTAAGAGAAAAGGCTACAAGTAGAATGAATCAAGCAGAATATCGGGTCTCAAGGATCAAATGGAGGCTCTAGACCAAATAAGAAAAGAACATAACAATTTTTCTAAATACAAGAAATGTGGGGTATCTTGAAAAAAAAAAACTCTTTGAATTATAAGCATAGATGAAGGAAAAGAATCTCAAGCCAATGCCATAGACCAGATCTTCAACAAGACCACAGAAGAAAACTTATCCAAACTAAGGAAAGAACCCCCACATACATATAAGAAGCATGCAGAACACTAAATAGACAAAACCTGAAAGAAAAGTACCACAGCATATCATAATTAAAACAGTAAGACATAACAAAGAAAGTATATTGAAATCTGCAAGAGAAAAAAAAAAGTCACATAAAGGTAAATCAACCAGAAAATCAGCTGTTTCTCAGTGGACGCTTTGGAAAGCAAGAAAAGCCCTGAGCAATGTATTGCAAGTCCTAAAAGACAATGACAGCCAACCTAAAATAATATACCCAGCAAAACTATCTGCCATCTTTGAAGGGGAAAGAAAAAATTTCCATGGCATAAACAGCCTAAAAAAATGTATACCCAACAAATCAAACCTAAAGAAAATTCAGGAGCATTATTCCAGGATGAAGAAAGGAATGAGCATAGCAGAGAGACTGTGAAAGAATCAAGAAAACGTAATTATTAAAACACAAAATAACAATGACAACAAAATAACAAATAGCACCAAAAATCAACAGCATGATGATCCTAATTAATATATACAAATTTCAATAATAACTTTAAATATCAATGGGCTTAATTCTCCAATCAAAAGACATAGGCTGGCTGAATGGATCAGAAAGCAAAATCCATCTATCTTCTGCCTCCAAGAAACATATCTTAGTTTTAAAGATAGGCATTGCCTTAGAGTAAAAGAATAAACAAAATACTCCAGTCAAATGGAAACCAGGAAGCAAGCAGATGTTATTCTTCTTGTATCTGGCAAAATAGACTTCAAATTAAAACTAAACAGAAGAGACAAAATAGTACATTTAATTCCAATTAAGGTACAGTTAACCAGGAAGATATTACTATCCTAAATATATATGCACCAAACTCAGGGGTGACCCAATTTCATAAAAAAATCTACTACTTGATTTAAAGTCATAGATTAATATCAATCCAATAATACTCCACTTTTTCCAATAGGCAGGCCATCTGGACAAAACATAAAGGAAGCATCAGAATGTATTAACATCATACATCAAAGGCACTTAACAGATATCAACAGAATATTCTATCCAAATTTAAACACCAAAGAATCCCAGTCTACTCATCAGCACATGGAAGCTTTTCTAAAATAGAACACATCCGGAGACACAAAACAGACATTTACAAATTAAAAAGGTTGAACTAACTCCTTGTATCCTATTTGAGCACAATGCAGTAAAACTTTAAGATGACAGCCAAACTAAACCAACCAATAAACAAAACCTTCTAGTGCATACACAAATTCATGGAGATTAAACACTCATTGTAGCAGGGCCCCAGACCTTAGTAGGCCCCAAGACCTTAGCACAACTAGTTCCATGGTGGAAATACCTACCAGGCTGGAAAACTCAGCAGTTGACAACACCATCTGCTAAAACTAACAAAGACCTAATCCATCAAAATTCATAGTTCTGGGAAAGTCTCTAAATGTATTAACTTTGCTTTTTTGGTTTCTGTAGTTCTGCTTCTGGCTAACTGTCTCTGTTTCTCATTACTAAATAATGAATGGGTCAAAGAAGAAACCAAGAAATAAAGAAAAAACTTCCTGGAACTAAATGAAAATAAAACCACAAAACAACACATCAAAACCTTTGCTGCACATTAAAAACAGTTTTTTTGGGGGAAATTTATACCTCTAAATTTCTACATTATAAAAAGCAGAAAGAGCACAATAAATGGCTAAATGATAAAACTTAAAATGTTGGAAAAGCAAGAACAAACCAAATTCAAACCCAGTCAATGGTAAGAAATAATAAAATTCAGAGCATAAATCAAGGAAATAGAAACAAAGAAAACAATAACAAGAATCAATAAACCTAAGAGTTGGTTCTTTGAAAAGATAAACAATATTGACAGATGCTTGGCCCAACTGTTAAAAGTTACCTACTATGAAGGTGTTGGGTTGATCCATTACTTTTTGTCTAGTGTCATTTACTTTATGAATCTGGATGCACTAGAGCTTAACACATGTATGTTTTGGATTATAATGTCCTCTTGATGTCTTGTTCCCTTGATCAGTATGAAGTGTCCTTCTTGATCTCTCTGATTAGTTTTTGTTTGAAGTCTGTTTTGTCAGGTACTATAACAGCAACTTCTGGTTGTTTCCCGGTTCCATTTGCTTGGAATAACTTTTCCCATTCTTTCACTCTAAGGTAACTTCTCTCCTTGGTAATAAGGTGTGTTTCCTAGAGGCAGCAAAATGATGGATATCATTTTCATTCAGTCAGTTAGTCTGTGACTTTTGACTGTGGAGTTGAGATAACTACTGTTCAAAGTTATTTTTGAGAGATGTGTATTGATTCTGGTCATTGTATTGATTTTATGGTGTTTGTTGTATTAGTTTCCCTTTGTTTAACCAGTGTCCTAACATTCTCATTTTTTCACTGTCAACTCTTGAATATGCTTATTTTTTTTCTTTAGTCCCAGGGTTTCCTTCTAGTGTCTTCTGTACACCCAGCTTACCCTGCTTTTATCATGGAAAGTTTTCTTTCTCCTTCTACTATAACAGAGGATTTTGCTGTGTACAGAAACCTGGGCTGGCATGTGTGGTGTTTCAGAACTTGTATTACACTGGCCCAAGACTTTCTGGCTTTTAAAGTCTCCATTGAAAAATTGGCTGCTATTCTGACAAATCTGTACACACCCTGTATGTATGTGTGTGTGTGTTTCTTGCAGAAGCCTACATAATGCACGTCTGTGAAACTCAGACACAGATTTGAACAAAGCAGTCTGGCTGGACTCTGGTCAAAGGAGGGCAACAAGGTAATATCCTTTGGGCAGGGAGCAATCCTCTGCTTCCTGCTGTTTCTAGGCTGGCTCTGACTGGTGGTGCTTGCTTGTCCCATCACCTCTTCTGCATTTCCTCCTGGTTGCACTGGCCTATAGGCAGAGACTCTGCAGCTGGCCTCCAACTGGGGCAGCACTTACATGGGGGACTATGCTGTTAAGAGACCCTCTTACAGGGGACTAGGCGTTCCACCCCTGCCCTGAGCCAGGAGAAGTAACACAGTTCTCCATTTACTGGGAGATGTGACTACATGGGAAACATGAATCTGAAAGCTCACAAAGCTCAGAATTTGGGGCACTAGGATACTGCGACAAGAGAACAGTTCAGGGAGTTAGGAAACGCCTGATGCTCTAGATGCTTCTCTGTTGCTGCAATTAACACCTAGTCAAAGCTACATGGAGAGAAATGGTTGATTTGGCTTACAGGTTATAACCCATCACGAGGGGAGCCAAGGAAGGAACCTGGAGGCAGGAACTAAAGCAGAGATGACGGAGGAATGCTGCTGATTGGTTTGCTCCCCAGGTTTTGCATAGCCTGCTTTCTCAGACAACCTGCCCAGAGCTGGCCACTGCCCGCAATGGTCTAGCTTCCCCAACATCAAACATTAATTAAGAAAATGGCCTGCAAACATGCCTACAGGCCAGTCTGAGGGAGGCATTTCCTCAGTTGCATTTCCCTCTTCCCCAGTAACTTCAGTTTGTGTCAAGTTGATAAAAACTAACCAGCACATTTGGAAATATAGATTATTTTTTCTTAAGATAGCCCAGGTCATGGGAAATGCTTCCATCATGAGTTAATTGGTGTTAAATAGGCTAAGGAGGAAAGGGATGGGGAGCAGATCACATGTGGGGCACAGAAAGTCACACAGGGAATAGGGGTGAGCTGAAGAGTGTTAGACTCTGGTAGTTCCAGTTCCTCCTAATATGTAGTTGAGCCATGGAGTCCTGAGACACATTGTTGCCCATGACAGCTGGGACAACCCTAACCCTCCAAGGAACAAAACTCTCCAACCACATCTCTCTTACCCACCTTCCGAAAGCAGTGAGTTGGCGGGGGCACACAGTTACTTTGGGGGCTTAGAGAGCATCATTTCCAAGAATAGGCCCCAGGTATGCAGCAGAGTGGCCTGCTTTGAGGACCACATGGGATAGAGGCCAGGCTGCACTCTATACCTTGGTGGGCATGATTCTCCAAGCTCATCTTTGGTATTGTGGGATGAAATTAGAAATTAGTATTTGCTTTCCAGTAATGGTTCAACAGAATAATAATTGTTACTTAAAACACAGAATAAGCTCTATCTGTAACCCATTATAACTCACAGGTTCTTACTTTCTAACCGTTATTATTAAAAGACTTATTTATTTTGCTGGTGTTAGTAGAGTTAGCGAGTAACAACAGATAAGTGACTATGTGGCTGCCAGTGTGTCTGTCAGTTCAACGTGGCTGAGTTCAGCTCTCCTCATCATGTTAAGGATGGAAGAATAGCTAGTTATTTCAGCTTGGGTGTTAGCAGTCAATCCTAAATTCTCTTTGGTCAGCCATCATTGAATTGTGTTTAGTTAGACCTGGCATTTCTGCTGCGACAGTAGAGGAGACAGTGAAGTCTAATGAATGTCATCTGCCATCATGACTCCAGAAAGACTCACATCTGTTCTCCTTGGCCAGGCATGAGCAGACCTGTGCAGGAAGGTTGTAGGCATTTTTCCTCACAAGTACTTGGAGAAGATATCTGGCTATTTCCAAGGCCCTTTTCTCTTAATGACATTAGTGATGTCATGGAGTGCTGCCGATCTAAGGGTTGACAGTGGTATAGCCATCCCTGTCTTGACAAGGCCATTCAGAAATCAAGATCTGAAGAAGAAAGTCACTCTGATGTTAGCTACCAAAGTGACCATGAGCCAGCTCTACCAGCATGAAGTTTCTACCAAGCTGTCTGTAGTTTAGAGCAAACATTGCCTACCCCTAACAGGTCAAAGTGAGGAAAAAGCACAGACCTAAATATGATGCATTTAGTAAATAAATGCCTTACACACAGTAGATGTTTAATGACTAATAGCTAATCTTAATGTAACCAGATATAGAGGATTCTAGCTTGGTGTCAAATCTAGTCTCACACAGCCTGTGAGGACAGCAGTAGCTTTGTCTTCTGGCTATGTGGGAATACCCAGGAGCTTCTGGTTGCTATGTAAGATTTTTATGTTGCTCAGCATTAGTTGAATTTGACATCGAAGATGAAGATTAGGATTTAATGAGAATTGTCATTTAAAAAGGATATGATGTGAGTTCTCTGAAACCCACATCTCTAGCTGCCCTTTCTCTCATAAAAGAGGGTAGAAATACAAGAAGAATAGACCACACACCAAGCATGTCTGTGACTTTCTGGAAATCACGTTGACAGCACATCAATCACAAAAATGTAGTAAAGGAAACTTTGCAAAAGATAAATGTCTATCAATATAGCATCTCTCATCCTAGTGGGTCAGCATCCCTGTTTGAGATCCATCAGACAGCATTCGTCCAGTGGGTTTTGCCACTGACTAGAATCAGCTAAGAGGTAAGAAAATGATAAGCAGGAGGGTGAAGTGGTCAAGCGTCTCACTGTTGCCATCTGAGCTGCAGATCAGCGTCATGGCTGCCAGGACAGGAAGGTACTCAAGGCCTTGCAAGATGCTTAGAGTATGATTAGAGAATCAGTGATACTCCTCTCCATTCTTCTGGGCCTCAGTCAGACCACACATGGAGAAAAAGAAAAGGAATACCACCCAGCCTGTAGAAAGGATGTTCTCTTGAGGAGAGGGGCAAGGGGGCCAGGAGGCCAGGAGGCCAGGCCACCAATGGATGGGGAAGTTGTGTATGCAATGTTCTGTTCATCATAGACCAACCTAACAGAGCTGCTTCTGGTCACATCCAATCTCTCAGGAAAAACTGTTTTCCAAGTCTGGTATTTATACCATGCTGTGGTCACTTAAAAACGTCCCTCCTTTATCCTACACATTTGAGTTTTCCTTCCTGGTCACTATTATTCTAAAATGCTATCATTTCTGGCTGCCTTCTATCTTCCTCATGGCAATCCTTTCCTCTTTTTTCACCCCTATGAACTGCCTTGTCAATATACTCTTTCTTGGCTCAGTGGTTGTCACCAACTCTGCTACCACTGTGCACATCCTATTCATGGCCCTTCCTGTTGGAGCTGTGGTACTAGACTTCATTTTCTCAAATGAGCCTTCTCTCATTTTTAAGTGTACTTAAAGCATTTTGACTAGGTATGCATTAAACAGAGTCAGTCAGGTAGTTTGTCATTTTTTATAAGAATGCTATTTTTTGCAATGTGGAAATATATATGCACATATACATATATATATGCATATATATGTGTATATATATATATATATATATATATATATATATATTACATCCTGGTTACTAAATTTTATTTTTATGGTTGAACTGATTTTGTACCCTTTTCTAATAACCCACCACTGGCTAGCTCAATGATCCTTTCTCTCTGTTTCTAGGAGAATGACATTTCCAGAGTGAGATCACATAGCATTTGTCTTTCTGTGACTGGCTTATTTCACTGCAGCTTTCTCGTGTTCTTTGGCCTCCACTGGTACTCTGCCCTCCTTCCCATTGGCCTCTCTTTTCTATGGGTTCTACCAGGTTCACTTCAAAACATGATGTACATTGGGAAATAGCTCTAGCATCTGTGAACCCCAGTGGCTTCTTCTAACTGCACAAAGTCCAGTTACCAATGTGTGTCCATAATGAGGTCCTCCAGGAAAGTGTGTGGTCTTGGTTCTAATTGTCTCATTGCACTCAGTAGAGTGCTGAGAGCTTGCCGTGTCCAGTGTCTGCCCAGTCTTCCAAAACTCATATGGGACTAGCATCCTGAGGAGGTAGGCTATTAGGTCTTGAATATGCTATGTGATAGATTCCTCAAGATAGGATCTGTACCCTGATAAAACAGCTACAAAGAGATCTCTTGTTCCTTCTACTCCTTGAAGTATAGCAAAAATACAGGCTTGGATGAAGAGGAAGCAAGCCCTTCCCAGATAACATTCTGATGGCAACTGGACCTTGGCCTTCCCAGCCTCCAGAATTGTGAGGAATGAATGTCTTAATATTTTCATAAACATTAAAAATATAAATGTTGTTAGTGAACAGTGTGACTAATGACAATCTAACAGCCCAAACAGATTCAGGCCACACAAAGCATCTTTTAAGCAGTGTTTTAGTCTCCTAGAAATTGTTTCCGTTATTTTTTTGCTATGTCCTCATAGGGCAGAAAGGATAAGAGCTCTCCCTGGTGCTCTTTTTTAAAAAGACACTAATCCTCCTCCTCAAGGCTCCATCCTCCTGATATAATCCCCTCCCAAAGCCCCCCCCTAACACTATCCCTGATAAATTGGGAATTAGGTTTCCAAACATTAATGGGAGGAAGCATAATCATTCAGACCACAATGAAAGTCAAAATTAACTAGTGTGTCAGCATGATTATTTAACAAATCTGAACTTGACACACACATGTTAAGACTTCGGTATGTTTCTAGACCTCATGAATTTTGATATTCACGTCTACCAGGCTTTCTGAAATTGTGAAGCCGCTCGGCCCTGCATATCTTGAATTCAAGAGCAGGGTCAGGAATCCATACTTGGGATGCACTAAAAGCTCATAGCATGAGATGCGTAGCCCATTCCTTAATGAAAGGAGCTTCTAGTTGTAAGTTTGCAACTTTCCAGTTCTTATCTCATAATTTAAGCTGATACTTAATGCACCATTCTAAGAAGACAATGAACAAAAGTAAAAGGACCTTTCTTCCTCTTTTTCAAATAGTCTGGATTGGAACATGGCAGATGGGAGCCATGCCATTATCCCTAAGTAACTTCCTTACAGTCTAGAAAGCCTTCTCTATAAACTAGGACTAATCTCAACACTGACAGGAGAGGCAGCATTGATTGGTGGCTGGCTCCCTTCTGCTCTACACAAACCAGAGAAACCTGAGCATGTGGCTCTGCAGAAGAGAGACACACATTTGCATTCTTTTGTCTCCTAATAGCAAAGAACTGTTGAATTGGGTAATTTAAACTCATTATGCTTGCACATTTAGCTTCTGTGTGTTCACATGCATAAGTAGTATAAGTGAACAAGTTGGCTAAGCATCTATTCTTTTTTAGCAAATCTAAAAGATAAAAGACAAATAAAAACACATTTAATTGAATAGCACTTCTTCTCTTAAAATGAGTGTGTTCTGAACGCAAAGCTTATGAGCTGAGAAAAGGTAAGTTTTCTATAATTTTGTAGCTCTCAGTCAATTGTATATAAACACGTTATGTGATGGTTTGCATAATGCAGTGGTGATAATATCAGTTAATGTCAGTAAATAATCAAAACTATAATCAAATCAAATCCCTCTTCACAATATCAAGGACATTAAAGGGCACTGACAAGGCAATCTCCAATGTCTACTGAGGTCAGGAATTGCCCCTGCTTACTTTGCCCTATGTGCAATGTTCATATTATTTACTCTCCTGATGCAGGGTGAGCAGGCTCCATTAGGCATGTATGCATCTGTGAGTGTGGGAAGTGATTTCCCTGCCATTGGTCGCCTGACAAGTATGAAATAATTTTAGTGATGAAAAAAATTAGGCTGTCAAATACTTTTCTGTATCCAAAATTGCCTTTGAGTAGTCTGCCCTGCACGTCATTGCCATTAAATCTGGGATCACAGTGGCCTGAATTCATCTAGCCAGTGACCAGAGCAGTCTCTCAGTGTGGCAAAAATAGTCTTTGTGTTTTGTTTTTGATCAAATCAAAGCATGATCTTCATATATAAAGAAAAGTATAAATTTAAACTGCAGTTAATGTTCTTCTAGAGATATGAGCAATTACTGTTCCTTCAGGCATGGGACTCAGTAGTCTCAGATGACCTACCTGGGGAACTTCAGACTCAATGGCACCTCATCATAAACACTGGTGTTCACCGCCACTGGCAAGTGATTCTGAGAAATACTGGTGACAGCTCTTTATATTATTCCTCCAAAGAAATGGACACCATAATTGCAATGTAGCACTTGACGGTAAAAGCTTAAAAAAAGATGAATGATTTCCTTCCACCCAATGTTTCATTTATCATACATACTTATCTCCCTTAACCAGGCCTCCTTTTGGAAGCATAGGGTAATACATAATGAAACCCTTTGGGTCAGAAAGATTCACTTCCAGGAATGGCAGAGAGCAGAGATCAGGCAACCATAACCACGACTATTGTCTGGACCCCCATAAGAAATCACTCTTAGGGCACTGGAGGGGGACCCTGCACTGGAAGTACTGAAAGGAGCTGACACTGGAAGGAGGCTGTAAGTCAATGCTGCAAGGCAGTCCAGGCAAAATTCCTTTGTCGCCGGGCGGTGGTGGCGCACGCCTTTAATCCCAGCACTCGGGAGGCAGAGCCAGGCGGATCTCTGTGAGTTCGAGGCCAGCCTGGTCTCCAAAGCGAGTTCCAGGAAAGGCGCAAAGCTACACAGAGAAACCCTGTCTCGAAAAAAACCAAAAAAAAAAAAAAAAAAAAAAAAAAAAAAAAAAAAAAAATTCCTTTGTCCTGCTGAAGAGTCTGTGCCCTCAGAGCAGCCCAGCTGGAAGAGTCCCAGACAAAAGCTGGAAATGTGATGTGTGTAGATGCACACAGACACCCCCAGACCTCCACTTCACCAAGACTCTGAAGCCAGGAAAGGCTTAGATTGAAGCCTGAACCCTGCCAAGTAACTACATACAAATGTGTGTGTGTGTGTGTGTGTGTGTGTGTGTGTGTGTGTGTGTGTGTGTGTGTGTATAATTTAATACAGAACATATTCTCTTTTAATATAAAGGGAAAATATCATATTTACATATATAACTATCATAAATATCATATTTATATTGTAGTATAATATATGTTCAGTCTAGATTTCACAGCCCCTGCAACATAACTGATAAGAGCATGCATGCAGACCTTTCTATGTTCTTCCCCAGGGACAGGTTTCTGTTTCATCTTACATTAAGTGCTGTGAACCAGAGGAATTAGGAAACCTACAGGTAGCTAAGAACAAAGAGGGAGTTGCTAGGCCTGTGAGCACAAGTACTGCAGCTTGGGCTGGTGGCAGCCATAGCCATAGCAGCTGTAGCTGTTCCCAAAAACGCAACTCAGTTCAAGAAGGTAAACACAACAACAAATACATACACACGAAGAAGAATCCAGAAACTGGGTGAGGTAGGCCCCAGGCTCAACATGCTGACTCCTCTAGGGCTACACAGAAGACTTAGTGGGAAGTGAAAAGTCAGGCTTGATGAAGCTCACAGCTGGCCAGCACGATCCGTCCCCCACTCATCAGAGACTGAAGAGGAGAAGAGTCTAAATATCAAAAATTGGCTTCTCCTGCAGAGTGAAAGAGCTGGGTGGAGACGCCAA
Organism: Peromyscus californicus insignis; assembly: GCF_007827085.1. Lineage (NCBI taxonomy): Eukaryota > Metazoa > Chordata > Mammalia > Rodentia > Cricetidae > Peromyscus > Peromyscus californicus. The sequence goes on along the minus strand of NW_026294562.1, from coordinate 144,646,213 downwards.
TGATCCAACTTTTTTTTGGAGGCCTGCCTGAGGAGCAGACTTGATCTTCCTTGTCTCTGAGTCCTAAGAGAACCAAGCATACACAAGACACATTGGAGTTGCTTAAAGCAAAGCAGGTGGCTTAGACCAGCACCAAGCTTGATGAGGCTCAGAGAGTCTGGCTAGAAGTGGTGAGCATGGCAATGTCAGCAAGACTGTTGGATAGTTACAGTAAGATCTTCAAAGTCATCCAAAGGCCCATGTGTTAAAGGCTTGGTCCCTGGGATACTGTATTGGGAAGGTGCTTAAGTGAAGTACTTAAGTCATGGAGGGCAGGCCCTTGAAAGAAATTGTGGAATCCACATACTTCCTTTTCTCTTCATTCTCTGTCTTGTAACATGAGTGGTTTTTTCTGCCATGCATTACAGTAGGACATGCCATCTTGCTGCAGACCAAGGGAAAACAATGGTCACACTACAACCTTGAAAATGTGATCCCAAATACACTTTTTTGTGTTTATAAGTTGGTTATGTCAAATATTTTGTTGTAATGACAGAAAGCTGAATAATAATAAAAAAAAACTGGTGGTTTGTGTAAGGTATTCACCAATATAATTAAAGAAATAGTGAAAAATAATGAAATTAAGGAAATATATTCCAAGAATGGAACAAGATTAAAAGCAGACTCACTTATTTGCCAATGTCTTTGAAATAGGCCTTGTGTTAAGATGTTCACTGAGGTCAGAGAAGTAGAACATGTGCCAGGTAACATTTCAACAGAGACAGAAAATACAAGCATACTACACAGAAATAACAGAGCAGGACAACAACACTCGAACTGAAAAAGTAAATAAAGTGAACCAACCGCAGACTAGGTAAAGTGCAAGAAACAACTGGTGAAGTTGAAGATACACCCTTGGAAAGTGTTCCCCCAAAGGTGCAAAACCACAAAAGAATGAGCGAGAAAGACATTGAGGAGACTCATAAGACACCATCAAATGGACCAATGTGTTGAAGCTTCAGAAGACAGAAGGGCCTCTGACATATCTAGATGAGGAGAAAAAGATGCAATAACAGACCCAGGAAGCCAAAAAGATGCTCCTGCCTCTCAAAAGACAAAGAAATTCACACCAAAACACATCATAAGTAATCTATCAAAAGACAAAGGGATGTTTGAAAGCAGCAAGAACAAAGGTGACCTGAGTACACCCATGTCCAAATCTTTCATCCCATGGTGGGATGGATGGTGGCTGCATCGATTGTGGAAGCTTCAGCAGCCTGAATAATGTCATGGGTTGCTGTGGGATGTTCTGTATGGCAAATGTGTTGCTCTGATTGGTTGGCAAATAAATCACTGATTGGCCAGTGGCCAGGCAGGAAGTATAGGCAGGACAAGGAGGAGAATAAAGCTGGGAAGTGGAAGGCTGAGTCAGAGAGACACTGCCAGCCACCGCAATGAGAAACAGCATGTGAAGATGCCGGTAAGCCACGAGCCACGTGGCAAGGTATAGATTAAAAGAAATGGATTAATTTAAGCTGTAAGAACAGTTAGCAAGAAGCCTGCAACGGCCATACAGTTTGTAACCAATATAAGTCTCTGTATTTACTTGGTTGGGTCTGAGCGGCCAGGGACTGGCAGGTGAGAGAGATTTGCCCTGACCGTGGGCCAAGCAGGAAAACTTTAGCTACAATGGGTACTTGGCCAAGGGGTAGAGTATACAAAATTCAGTGCCTCCTACTTTTCAAAAAGGACAGTCCGTTTTTGAAAATGCAACTTTAAACCATCTGTTGCATGGGTCTGTAATGCCAGGGACTTTGAAAACTAAAGTGGGAGGGATACAGGGTCAAGGGTAGCCTATACAGAGAGTTCATGCAGGGCAGCCTGGGCTACTTAGTGAGACCGTGTGTCAAAATGAAAAGGAAGAAGAAAGCTAGATTTACAGCCCATGGGAAAGTACTTTCCTAGCATCTTCAGGACACTAGGATGCAGAAAGAGATGAAATGGGAAGAGTTTCAGGTCATATGAGCACAGAGGGAAAAGAGGACAGGAAGTTCAGGTCACCTCAGTTCCAACCTTCACACACAGGGAATGGGGCACCATTACATCTTTTGTCAGAGTGGCTGGAAACCAGGGATAGCCACCAAATTTGAGAAGTGCATACCTAAGGCATTTTGATTTGACTAGTTACTCAAGTAACACTGACTTATAATGTGAGTGTTCTGAATGAGTAGAGATCATGCACATGAAAGAGAAGATCACCACCCTTACCAAATAGTCTACAAGAGAGTCAGCACTGAAATGCAATTAAAAAAAAAAAAAATCAAACCCTGTCTCGAAAAACCAAAAAAAAAAAAAAAAAAAGTAAAAAAAAAAAATCACTGACTGGGTACTTGAAACTGTGAGGATTGTAACCTGAGGCATGCAAACCACAGGGAAGAGAGGCTGCTAACAATGATATGAGGAAACACTTCCACTTCAGAAGTACACATTCTAGACTGTTCTGTGTTTTCACACATTACCAGCTTACCCTGATCTATGATGGATGCTCACAGTTCCATTTCTCATATAGACCACATGTGGAGAATAATAGACACCCAGAACCTCCAGATAAACTATATCCCACCACATGCAGTCACAGACTGAGCGAAGTTCTGAATGAATGGGGAGCTGACCCCAAAGCACACCCACAATTCTTACAGGTGATAATGACTTACAACTGCCAAATTTCAGGGGACAAGCATGGGCATCCATCGGGAAGTCCTCAAGCTGCATTGGACACTCAGCAGAGATAGTCAGGCTAGAAAATAAAAAGAGATGGTTAAATGGCCTCCTCTTCCTCTCATAAATCCATTTGTTATTAAAAGTTTGATTCATATTTGTAGGAAATTGTCTAACTGTGTCCACTCAATTACATGTTTGTGCTATGAGTGTCAGTGGGAGTGAAGGGATGAACCAAAGCACTCAGGAACCCAGTAGCCTGATGTGTGTGCCTACACACACATCACTGCTCATAAAGCTATCTACAGTGCCTTTCCAATGATGAGTTACCACTTCCCACCCCTTGCTCATCATCATCTAACATGCATTCTTTGACAACGCTAAAAAGACATTTATTTTCTTAAATAGTTCACACATTCAAAAAATATAAATGTATGGCAAGTGTACAATCAAATCTTTACCAGATCCTGAGTTTTTCATTGCTTGGGTCACAAAGGAACTTGTATTGCAGTAGCAATTTTCTGGTACAACCTGATTATTATCCTTTTAATTCAAATCTAGTCTCCCACGTAAGAATGTCACTGATCACAATGCTGATGGCTGTGGCTGCTCATGCCATGACAGGCATTGTGGGAGTGCTCTGGCCACATTAACTTCCATCACGATGGTAGTATAAGGAGGTCACCACAGCTACCACAGGGTATCACAGATGGAGCAAGGGCCAGAATGTAGAGCTACTCAGTAGCAGAGTCATGAGTGGAGCTCAAGCTGATGGCCTCTGCCTACAGAGAGGCTCCTATAGCATCTAGTACCTAACCTATGACTGCAGACTCTGCTTTGTAAGATGGTATACTTACAGTACTCCACAGTGTGTGGATGCTGGAGCCCAAATATGGTGGAGTGGGCTCCCCAGAGGTTTATATGGTAGAAATCATTAGTGTGGTAATATAGAGTTGATAGAGCCTTTGAGAAGGGAGACCCAGTGGATAATGATTAAGTCATGCAGGAAACCACTTCAAGAAAAATTAATTTAATTCTTGAACAGCTCCAGTAGCTCCCTCAAGAGTAGGATGCTACAGACGCCAAGCTAGCCTCTGAATTCCTTTGGTTTCCCACCCCACCATTTTCTCCCACATATTTTCCTGCTACTGCTGTATCATCACCACGGAGACCTCACTAGAGAGCTGACACAAATGACCTAGGATTTTTCAGCTTCCACAGCAAGAGCTAAATAAATCTCTTTGCATATTACCTAGCATCAGGCATTTTGTTATACAATGAAAACAACAATACATATGCATTTATGTCTCTACAGGCAAAATTCTAAATTACACTAATAAGCTTATTTTCTGTTTCTTATGCTCTTTCTCATTATTTAAAATTAAATTAATTACATAAAATATTAAACATTTGACTTACTATGCATGTTATAATTCTATTGTTAGAGCAGAAAATAAATAGCTTATTGTTGTCCATTGCTTGTTATATTAAGTAGAGAAGTTCATGCTCAGGGGATGCAAATAAAATGCAAAAACAAGCATTTTTGCCTTTATCACTTCCTTTTGTTAAAACAGATTTGTCTGGTGTTTTAAATTGGTAGCATCAATCACAGGTGGTCACTGAATCCTGAATAGCCAGTCTAGCCATTCACTGGACAGGCAGGTTAAAAGCACACGCCTGTCAGAAGAGAAAACTCTTTGACACTGTTCTGCAGGACAATCCCAGGGAGAGAGTGAGTCACCAAGGACCATGAGTACAGGGTGACCACATATACTACCAGTTCTCATTCTCAGGTTCAGATGTAGAGATGGCTTTGAAGATGACACTCTGCACACACTCATAGAGCAGAGGATATACATAAAACCACAAAAGTTCATGTAGGTCTCATTCACTTAACATTTCATCTGGTATATGTCATCTGGAGTTTTTCCATGTGTGTACACGTTGCTTTCTGATCTTGGTACAATAATGCACCTTTCTACACACTTGAGTAGAACTATCTCCCACATCACTAATCCCTCTCACAGTCATGACTTTGAGAGACTAATCTTTTTTTAAAAAAAAAATATTTATTTAACATATGAATGACTTGTCTTCAGGGATACCAGAAGAATGAATCAGATCCCATCATAGATGGTTGTGAGCATGTGGTTACTGGGAATTGAACTCAGGACCTCTGGAAGAGCAGCCAGTGCTCTTAACCGCTGAGACATCTCTCCAGCCCTGAGAGACTAATCTTAAAACTCTAATATGTGTATGATGTGCATGTCTGCCAGCATAGCTAATAACCAACAGACTGTTCCTAAACTTTACAAAATTATTTTATAGGAATGCTAACTGACATGATAGTTTTCAGCTACAAACTATGAAAGGGGGATATTGTCAAAGACTGTGGAATGGCAATGTACACAGAGATTAATTTACCAGAATTAGGAAAATAAGGACTTAAAAAGCACAGACATTGAGAACAGTATCAAATGATCATAAAGCTACTGTCTATGGCTGTTAGTAAACTTAGGAAATGTATCAGAGAAAGCAACAATGAAAAGAGAGACTCAATATGGAACTAGAAGCCACAGTAACAGCAGCAAGCAACATGTAACAATGATCACAGAAAAGGAGAGGACTGTGGGAGTTTTGTGACTCTGGGCTTCCACTCTGCCCAGAGTGGAACACTGGGAGCAGTGAGAGGGGAGAGGGTGGTTCAGGTGAGCCAGCTACAGCACAAAAGACTTCAACTAACACACCCAGCTCTATGTCACTCTTTAACGACATGCATGATATGAATGACAACTTCACGGCCCCCTTTCCCTTTCCACAAGGGCACATCTGGAGGTGATGCCAATGGCAGAGTCCTCTCTCTGGCCATTTACAAGTCAAAGAGCTCTCTGAACTGGTTCTTAATCCAGCAAACACTCAGCTTCCCATTGGTGTGCAGGCCTCCTGGAAGCTGAGTCCTCAACTTAGTCTCAGACATGGTGAATATTGCAGTCCCATTCCCCATTCCTCTGTTGTAGGGGAATTGCCCCCACTTTATCCCCAGGGTACTCTTGAGGAGTGAGGCATAAGAGATATTAGATAGAAGGATACAGGGGAGAGAAACAGATAGAAACACAGGATAGCCTTGGGAGGGCCTGGATCAATATCCACCGGCCCCTCCTATGTTTTCTAAAGGATCTTTTATAGGAATGCCAATGGGTGGAGCAAAAGACCTTCTGCTAGCACAGCCAAGTGCAGATCCTTCCAATTACCTGGTAACCATACACATAGTCAAGCAATCCTCTAATGCAGCCATGCTGGGTAAAAGCAAACTCAGATGTCACTAGGAAACCTTTGTGGGCCTCCACACTCTGTTCTGGTTTTGTTTTGTTCATATGGCCATGGTGGGTCTAGAACTTAGAATCTCTGTAGTTTGGCTCCAATTGTCAAAATAGATCCCATAGAATGAAGATTCAGAGCTTGGGCACTCTGTCCATCCCTGGTATATTTCTTCTTTGCTGCTGGCCAAGCTCAGGCATAAAGGAGGACCAGAGTGCTCTGGCTGCCTTTGTGGGGTTCACTGTAGATGCTTGTCCCCAGGAGTTGTCCACCTGCAGAAAATCACTGTACTAGCACAGTTTAAAGTAGATTTTGGCAAGAGATGCTCAACAGGAATCTTCCTTTAGCATATTGTGAGAATGGAAATGTCACATATATACTGCAGGGGGCAGAGGGAAGTGAAAAATGTGCAGAGACCAGTAGACAGGATGTAGTTAGATATGTTTTAAAGACTCTGTAAAAAATGGTTCTAGCAAACCTACATACAACAGTGGTTTGTATAATATAACTAGCATCTTAGTAATTACTCATACCTTATTTGTATAAACTGCCTTATAATCAGTCTGAAGTCTCAGGATAGCTACTTTACCATGGTCTCTGCCTGCTAACAGGCAGCAATTGTTCAAATGAATCCCTTAAGAACAAATGCAATACATTTATATTTCTGCTATTTTTACACATTGAACAAATAGCCTGAGTTTTTCTAGATAGAGGTACTCTTCTTATCTGAGCTTGTGGACACAGAAGAGAATACACTGAAAGGTAACTAACCTCCACATGGAATTCAGCTCAGACCTTCTAATGGAGGGGCTGACTGTCATAGACCAAAGGAGCCAGCTAAGTGACCCATACAAAGTCTTAACGTTTTTAGCTACAGTAAATGAAACTCAAAGGGTTCAGAATCCTGCCTCTGGCAGAAATTCGTTGAATTACTGGAAGATACAGGCACATGGTATTTTCCAAAGGTCCAATTTCTATCTTACTTCTAAATTCTGCTAAGGCAATTCAAGCATTAACAAATGGGACATGATGTCTGCACAACAACTTAATTTTAAGAGAAGGAAAATAGCACTTTGCAAGTGAAGATCATTGTTCCCTATTGGTTTTTATGTCACAATTGGGAGCTTAGGACCCCAAATTCACTAATTTGGGTTCCTGTTTGGCCAAAGGGTCACTCACATGTAAAAGGTACTTTAGTCTAGGCAACCTGGTCCCAGAGAGTAGCTTTATTTTTTTTTTTTGAGACAGGGTTTCTCTGTGTAGTTTTGGTGCCTGCCCTAGATGTCGCTCTGTAGACTAGGCTTGCATAAAACTCACAGAGATCTGCCTGCCTCTGCCTCCGGAGTGCTGGGATTAAAGGCATGCACCACCACTGCCCGGCCCCAGAGTAGCTTTATCCATTAGCTGTGTGATATTTGTAAAAATGCCTAACTTCTTTAGTCCACTCTTCCCATTTGGAAAAGAAAGATAACAGTTGATTTTTATAATCTGAAAAACATAGGTATAAAACAAAGGGTTAAACAAGATAGGAACTTCAATGACAATAAGGTGACTGAAAATTGAAGACTTTCCTGTTTCCATGGAAATGCTGCAGCAGAAGATGTGCAGAGAAGAGGCAGGCAGCACTGTAAACATCAAGAAAATGCACAGCTCTCCCAAACCTAGGACTACTTGCCTCATATGACATAAGGGTTGTTGCAGATATAATTAACTTAACGTTCTCAGGGTAGTGAGATCACCCTACATTGTCCAAGTGGACCAGTCTCATCCCATGGATCCTTTCAGGTGGAATGAAAGAGTGGGAGTCTCCGGGGGAGATGCCGAGACAGAATCAGATGTGAGTATGAGACCGAGAGCTCAGAAATGCAGGGGTCTTCCTGGAACTAGATGAGACAAGATTATCCTCTGGAGCTCCCAGAATCAATGCAACTGGCCAACACTTTGATTTTAGCCTCATGAGACTTTGTGGCTCCTGACCTCCTGAACTATAAGTCAATAGAATTTGTTGTGTTTTAAGCAAATACATTTGTGATGATTTGTAGGAAACAGATACAAATTTGGTACCCAGAGAAGATGTATTACTTTAACAATGTCCTGGAAATATGGAAATGGCTTTAGTAATGGGCTGACAGGAAAAGACTAGGTTTCCTGGGATGGATAGACTATGAATAACTAATGACTCTGCAGTGGTGTGTGGATTGAGAATAGTCCCCATAGATTCATGTTTGAACACTTGATCCCCAGTTGGTGGAACTGTTTAAGAAAGATGAGAGGGTATGGTCTTGGCAGAGGAGGTGTGTTACTAGGTGTGGGCTTTGCAGTTTCAATGGCCCATGCCATTCCCAGTTAGCTATCTCTGTCTCCTGTTAGTGAATCAGATGTAAGCTTTGAGCTACTGATCCAGAACCATGCCTGCCTGCCTGCTGTCATGATGGTCATGGCCTCACTTTTTGAAGCTGTAAGCTGCAAATAAACTTTTATATGTTGCTTTAGTCATGTAATTGAAAAGTAACTAAGACAAGTGGTGAGAAGCAGGTGGAGAACTGTCAATGGCCACTGTTGGTAGAAATAGGATAGCTAAGTGCCATTTGACAGATTCTGAAGCAAATATAGAGCTACTGGAAACTGAGAAAGCAGATCCTGTTGTATGGTGGCAGAGCACACAGGTGAATAATATCTACAGTAACAGGGAAGCAGAATTTTTACAGGATGTATTAAGCTAAATAACATCTCCCACGGTAATCCTAATTCCCTCTGCATGTAAATATTCCCATGAAAGGGTCTTTGTGGATGTGAATAGGCTGTCTTGAGATGGATAGGCCATCAAGGTGGACCCCAAGTCATCACAGGAGTTCTTGAGAGAGAGGTGAGAGATGAGACCATTCAGAAGAGCACACATGAAAATAGAAGAATGTGAGTCACTATACTGTTAGCTTGAAGACTCAGGCAAGGGCCCTGGGAAAGAAATGCAAAAGACACAGCTCTGAAAAATGATAGCAGTGCTTCCCTGAGCTTCCAGAGGGAGTATGGTCCTGCCAACATCTTCACTTTGTGTCAGTGAAACCAATTTTTGATTTATGGTTTCTAAAATCTTAAGAAAACGAACTTGTACTGAGTTAAGTATCTAAGCTTCTGGCAATTTGTTACAACATCACTGAATATGAGTACTGTGATGAAATTGGGTACTCATCATCTGGAATAAGTTGCTTCATTTCTTCCTACTTCTCATCGTAAATCATGAGGAGAAAAGAGATGGAGGGAAAATTGCTAACAATGAAGCTACATTTGATGACATTGACACTTTTATCTCATCTCTGCTATAACTAGTATATTCCTTACCAGGAATGCACAAGCTAAAAACAAAAGTTGTGATTGGACACCATTTGGCAAGAGCCTCCAAATGATCAAAATAAAGGAGTAGAGATCAGAGACCAATGACTTAGAACAAATGGGAGTAAAAGATGGGGTATACAAATGGCTTCAGTCCTAAGCCTCCTAACCGTATGTTTCCACACAGAGCAGAGGGAGTATTTAAAGTATGAGGGACTTGGGCCTTTTGACATAGGAATTGTATTATCTGGGTGGGTTCAGTACCATCAATTAAAAGTTTTCTAATAGGAAGGGGCCAAAGTATTAGTGTCAGAAAGTGAAGCACAGTGATGCAAGAAGAGGTTGGAATGCATTCATGAATTCACTTCATGAATGTCAAGGCATGCATGAAGCTAAACTGAAAAAAAAAATGTAGGGGAAATGCAAACAGAAAGCAAATTTGCCAAGTAGCCCAACATTGGCACTGGAAACCTTACTTCTGACTCTGGCCTCCAGTGCTGTGAGATCATAAGATCATGTAAAAATATCACCAAATTTGAGGTAACTTGTTAAAGCAGAATAGGGGCATACCAAAGTGCTTGCCATGGAATAAAACTTCAGTGATATTAGTAAAGGAATGGCCAGTTGAACTGTTAGGCTGCAGCCCCTGGTGTTTTCTTATGCTGGGAGCTCAAACATAGCACTCATGTGGGGCAAGCATTCTAGCCCAGAGTCCTCAGTACAATGGAGAACTCAGATCCTGGTAATAAGCAGACACCTTGAACAGTAACTGACATGCATACCAGCAGCAACTGTGAAGGGGGCAGATGACCCACCCATACAAATGCTACTGTGTCTCTCAAGGAATACAGGTGATATTTGGGGACATTTTAAATCTTCAATGAATATCTAATGATTGCTGCCATGGAAAAGAAGTAAGTTATTTTGGTAATAATAATCTTCTAGCCGTAGTAGTCCTTATAAAGATGAGCCAAATGTACAGATAACTTTTTAGTCACCAGAATGCTACCTGTCTGAACACTAGCAGGATTTGGAGATGCAGAAGATAGGATGTATCACACCCACAGAAGGCTTGAACATTCCAGGTAGCAGGATACATCTGATCTCAGCTGGAAATGCTGGTGTGTGTGAACATGTCCCTCACGGAGTCCTGACACCAGGACAAAGATTACCCTCCAGTTCTGGTACCTGGGGCCAACAGATCCACATGTTTCCACACGTGTATATTGGCTTTTATTACATCTTTCCCATGCATTGCCTCATTGTTATGGACAAGATGGATAGAAATGCAAAATTTTTCTTCTCTCAGCTTTGGCCAAAATTCTAAACTTTTCCTTCTGTTTTTCTATACATCAGATATCATGCTCTCTTAATGCTGGAGTGTATTCATTTTCAGAAGCAGACCATGGCAGGGGTTCCAGTAACACAGAGATTGCAACTCTCTCTCTTCGTGTGCATGTGTGTGTGTGTGTGTGCGAGCGTGCGCGCGCGCGCGTTCCAGAAACACCCACCTTCCATAAGCCTGGTCTAATGCAAAATCAGGAGAAACTCAGCATCCCTGTACTGCTGCACTCAGGAGGAAGAAAACCTGAAAAAACTCCTTAAAAAGCAGAACACACAAATGCACAGGTTTCTCCTGAACAAACCACTAATGCAGTGTGCTATGGATATTGGTTCTGCAAATATTCTTGGAAATGTAATTGTAGTTTACGTTAGTGTGTTGGAGGTAGATATCTTCAAAAGCTCAACAGCAATACAAAACTGAACTGTATTGCATATGAAGACTGGTAGGTCAGGAGTATATGCTGAAGCCTGAAAGTCACAGCCAGCTGGCTCAGCTCCCCACTTGTCACATGAATTGTTCCCATTTAATGATTATCGTAGAGACACTGTAGCTCTGTTTGAGCTAGCCCTAAACTGCAGACTGAGGTCCTTCCAGATGTCGGCCAATGTCATGTCCTCATTAACCAGATTTAGAACTAACCATGTCCCACCCACACTTGCAGAAGGGCAAGGGATCAGAACTAGAAGAATAACATGCACACTAACCTACTTTACACACACTAAAATCTGAATTCAGTGAAAAGCAAGTTTTGAAAAAAAAACTCTTCAATTGTTATTGGGAATTTAAAATTCTCCCATTTTTAAATTCTTACATTAAACAATTCATGCTTTCACTTGTACAATTGCAGAATTCCACCCTTTAAAAGTACGATATACAGACATGGTGGTACAAATGGGTAATTCCAACACTTTAGAGACTGAGGCAGGAGGGTTGGGAGGTCATTCCTACCCTGGGCTTAAACAGCAAGATCTTGTCTCAAAATCTTTCTTTTCCTCCCAAACACTTACTATTGATATAGCATAACTTTGCGTCCTTTTTAGAGATGAATGACACAAATCCTACAATCTACTTCAAGTTTGAATTACAGAGTTCTTGGGCTGTTCTAAGGATAAGGGACTCATTTTGTATGCTTGTGCATAACAGGAATGTACGTGAGTCCAACCGCCAGAATTACACTGTGCTAAAAATGCCCATGGAGCTGTGCACAACTTATTTGTATTTTTGTTCCTCTTCAGCTGTTGGGGAGAAGATGTCAGCAATTCTTGTTTATGTTGGGAAAACCAGCATCCATGTCATCCTCTCAAAAAGCCGGTGTGGTGCTTAACCAAGGGGGACAGGACCACTGTGGGTCTATTTCAATTGATGACTTCCTTTTGTTAAAAAATTTTCTCCAGAAGGCATTTTAATAATGAATGAAGGAGTAGAAATATTTAATTTTATGTGTATTATACACCCAGCAATAAATATACCATAATAGATAAAATATGGGGAAATAAACATAAGCATAAACAGTAAATAATTTTTGCAAAATAGACAGCACACAAATGTGCAAATGAGCTCCTTTCTATAGGGCAAAGTCAAAGTTCAGCTTAGGAAAGTGTGTCTCTCTAAGCACAGAGCACAGACAACCAAAAGCACCACCCAGAGGAGGGGCAAGATTCCACTACTCACAAATCTGGAGCCCAAATCCCTGTGGAAATTACAAAGCTTACTACTCAGAATGTTCAAAAGGCCCCAATAACAAATGAGGAGTACTATGTGTGACAAATAATAGTTGTTCTTTAAACTCTAGGGAAGGAGCTGAAGATATGACTCAGCAGTTAAGAGCATTTACTGTTCCTACAGAAGACCTGGGTTTAGTTCCCAAGCCACTTGGAGACTCACAACTACCTGACACCCTCTTCTGATATTCTGCATACATGTGCACCATGCACTTATGTTCACTCCAGCATGCACACATACACATAAAATAAAAACTGAATAAACTTTACGGAAGAAGATGGTACCAACAAAGCCTACACATTCAGGATTCCAACAGTCTGTCCATTCATAAAGACAATGGCTTAGCAAAATTTACCAATATGACTTTCTAAAAAAATGCTCTAATCTATTAAGAACCCTACAACCCATGGTGAGATTGCTTAATGAATTAAAAAGCACTCAAACCTCAGTAACCAAGACCTGTGGCCTCTAAACAGTTCCTGACCCCACCCTGTTCTTCAACTCTGCTATAGTAGCGGCCACATTCCTGGTGCAGATGACTGGTAACACAAACAATGTGTCCTGTATTCTCAAAGAATGTTGGTGCCATGCTTTGCTCTGTTAAAGGCTTCCTGGGTGACTAGTTCAAGAGCTGCCTTTGTTTTATCTGCCCTAGTGATATCCTGAGCTGAGGCATTTTCCTGGGCAGTGCTTATTTATTTGCACATGTTTGCCCCAGGCACAGGAGCTAGGGTGAGTGGGCAGTCAGCAGACAAACAGAAAACTTGGAAAGTAGAAGAATGGAAAGCTCTCTAAGAGGCAAGGACCATAGAGTGCTCTAATATTCTGGAATTTATGGGACATCATGCATGTCAAGGACTAGACACAAGTAAAGGAGGAAGGCAAGAAAACGGTCATCCAAGATGTATAAAGAATTCACAGCTTAACACTGAATAAAATTAATTTTAAAATGAATTAAAAGAGCTTTCAATATACCTCACCAAGAAATACCATGGTGCCAAACAAGCATAAGATGCTCCCAATGACATCTTATTGTGGAAAAGCAAAGTAAAACAATGAGATAACATCGCAGCTATTAAGATGACCAGAATCCACAGTATCTGTGGTACCAAATGCTGGGCAGGATCTGAGGAAGCAGGAGCTCTCATTCATCAATGCTGTGTACACAAAATGCTCCCAACTGTTTCAAAGACAGCTTGGCAGCATTTACAGAACTAAACAAACTTACCATACGACCCAGAGTTGAACTACTTGGTCTTTATCTGAAAATTCATGTCTATACAAATATCCCCAGGAACATTTACAGATGTACTCCTAATCACCATAAACTAATTGCTAATTGTAAGCAACAAAGATATCCTTCCATATGTGAATGGTTAAACTGTACCCAGACATCATGGTGAAATATTATTCAGTGCTATAAAGAAATGAGCTTTCATATCACAAAATATACATGGAAAAAACTCAAGTTCACATTGCTAAGTAGAATAAGCCCATTGGAAACCCTATATCCATAAATTCCAACTGCTTGGCACTCTCAGAAAAGACAGATATCCATGTTTTATGACTCAAATGTGTGATATCTTCAGCAATAGAACATTGAGAAATCAGTCAGGACTGATATGGAAGCTTCAACCCCTTGGCTAGTTGTCACAGTACTAGACGGTGCTATGCATACTATCGAGGAAGAAAAGGAATCACCTGTCTTACCCAGATGTGAGCCCTGTGAGCTAAAATAACAACTAACCATTGCACCATACCCACTGGTGCAATG